>NC_142769.1:18881603-19225353 GCF_988280905.1 Pimephales promelas
CCCTTGGACAGGGATGGGCAAGCTCATTCCTGGAGAGCCACTGTCCTGCAGAGTTTTGCTCCAACCATAATTAAACTCACCTGAATCAGCTAATCAATGTTGTTTGGATTCCTGGGCTGCATCCACCCTTAGTGACTGGATCCAAGCACCCTGCATCCAAATCACATACCACCCTACTATATAATAGGTTGAAAAACAGTATGTAACAAAAGAAGTGTGCAAATTCATGGTAGTCATAAGAGTAGGCAAAAATTACCCTGATGACCTACTTCTTCCGGTGGGAGTGACTCGACGCAACTGACGCTGGTGGGTCACGTGATAATGACAACATGGCGGATGTACTGTAGTACAGTACGTCTAGATGACCTTCATACTATGCACACTCATACTATATAGAACATACTTTTTTAGTGGTCGTCGTAAAGTAATGACTTAAAGTAAGTACCTACTCAAGAGAGTATGAGATTTCAGACACAGCCCTAGAAAGTTACCCTACAGGCAAGTAAGTTTTATCAGGGTTGGAACAAAACTCTGCCGCATAGTTACCCTTCAGGACAGTTTGCCCATCCCTGCCCTAGAGAGTATTATATGTTCACTGAATTTCCTTTTCAAAAATTCAAAAATGACCACTTTCCTGTTGGGCGGAGCTAATGAATGTCAGTGCAGAAGTTGTTCTGGTCGATGAAAACAATATACTAAGTTTCATAGATGTGCATGCATGTATGGTACATGAACCAAGTGTAGGCGTATATATTACATTAATGATTCACTGCGTCATATATTTTCCACTCACCATTTGTGACTTATTTTCTTGACAAAATATGTAAATTGTGACACAATTAGCAGTTAGCAGTTGATTGAACAGTTACTCTCCAGTAAGAAAAGCAGTCCTAATTAGTGAGAGCTATGTCTATCCTGATTATGTGATGCTTTGTTTTTCTTTGCCAAACCAGATGGATCAGAGGCATTGTTAGATTCAAATAAGCGTACTGAACAGTGGGGGGTGAGTCGTGCGGTTTGGATATTTTATGGGATTCTTTTCACCTCCCTACCTTCCTAAATATACTGCGCTGAATTTTTACTACACATCAAACGTTCCGATGGGTTTTTACTCATTTATATACAGTAGTAGGTTTTATGGGGAATTACACATGCCCCATTGGAATCTCCTAAGCAGCGAAATTTTCAACTTTAAATCATCTTTTCTCTCCTTGAGTATATCAAGTTCTCAAAAGCAGCCATCTAGCACTTATTTTCAGAAATAACAGCACCTACGTTCATCCAGGCCTCAGTTCTGCTTGTCTCCAGCACTACATGCACCTCCAATCTAAGAACAACCGGATCTCACAGAGTTGCAGCTTGTGAGGATAAATCTTTTCACAGCTTCCCAGTGGTCGCGGAAGCTCAGAAAGCTCAGGAATCTAATGTGTATACTGAAAATTGCATTTCATTTTGACAGGCTCAACAGGGTATCATATTTAAATCAAGGATTTTTACACAAAAAAGAAAGGTATAGTTAGTTTGAAATGATGGTCAACCTGGGAAAGGCCTTCAATTAACAGTGCAAAGTCTTTATATTGAAGGATCTTGTGAGAAATACAAGATAAACTGAGATAAGCACTGAATATCATTCGGGGTTTTACAGATTGTGTGTGTGTGTATAGAGTATTGCCTCTATTGACAGAACCTCAGAGATCTAGTTATAACTAGTGTTTTTTTTCCCCCTATTTCAGGCCTGTTTCAGGACCCAAACCACTCATAGTTCCGTCCCCTTTCCGAAAATGACTCTTGCAGGATTCATTTTGAAAGACTGCAGCCAGCCTATTTGCACTAAATAAGGACCCTTGACAACTGGTACTATATGGAGCTGTCTCACAAGGGATGGAAGAGCATGGTGCTAGAGCCGTGGAGGAGGCCTCACAAACCGCCGTTCAAAATACAGTCGGGAACGGCAGAGATGACGCGGTTTTGCATGAAAACATGCAGACTGAGAAAATTTTGGATAGACCATTACATTGCCAAAAACTCGAATTTTATCACCTTGCAATTTTTTTGTACTTATGTGTTGTTGCGTTTTAATGTAATTCCTCTGTCTTGTTTACATTTTTTTTGACTATCATCTATTTGTCAAGTGCCAAAGATGTTGTTTTGTTGTTTTTTAATGCCTTGATTGTTTAATTTGTTGAAT
Organism: Pimephales promelas; assembly: GCF_988280905.1. Taxonomy (NCBI): domain Eukaryota; kingdom Metazoa; phylum Chordata; class Actinopteri; order Cypriniformes; family Leuciscidae; genus Pimephales; species Pimephales promelas. Next base: position 18,883,792 of record NC_142769.1, read on the forward strand.
TGGTCTTTATGAGATTTTTTGTTTGGTACATGAAATATGTTATACCTTTTTAGTAAAGATATCATGTTGTTGTGGTTGTCCTCACTTTATTGTAGACTTTACATCAGGTCTCATTCTTTATATTATGAGGTCAATAAAAAATGCAGTGAATGGGTTCTTGAATAATAGAAATTGAAACTAAAGGTTAAGTGTTAATTCGGTGTAAAATTGATAATGCAAAAATTATGACAAACAAGTTTTCCCAACATCCTTATATCTAATATCTAAATATCTTATAGTATATCTAAATGGGGTAACACTTTATTTCGATCCATTTTAGACATTCTACTTACTATAAGTAAGTTTGCAACTACATGTCTACTACATGCAACTAAAACTGGTTCCCTTTCGTAGTCACTCCGAGTTACATCGGATGACGGGGAATGGGGGTTTCTCCCCCAAAGACGATCTGCCCGTGTATTTCTGAGTGCGGTATTCTGATAGATTCAGCTGATGGGCGCGAGCACTGTTTGACATGTTTGGGCTTTGATCGCGCTCAGACAGCGCTCGTGGGTGTGTCACGTTCTCTAAGTGGGAACGTTACCATCACAATGTATAATGGTCGAGACTCAATGAGCTCAATAGAGTGAGCTTATTGAGTCCCCTTAACCACAACCCAAACTATTTTTCTCCACGTGAGATAATACTTCGACTGGTGGCCGTTACTTCGACTCTAAGACGTTAGGTCTGGAACTAAACCGACTAAACCCGTCTTTTATGTTTTGGTCCAGAGTGAGTTCGCGGCTGCCCGCAGAAAAAAAAAATGAAATAAAAGGGCCCGCATTCTCATTCGCTCCCCCAGTTGATGAAATCATGTTTATCGCCGCATCACAAGGTGAGCTGGAGTTCTCTGGAGTTGGCTCGTCTGTGCTGCTGTCCTCGGATGTGCTAGCATAGCGAGTTTGATTCAGAGTTCACAGCTATGCTTCCCAGGCTGCCACGAGTGTCGGGTTTGTGTGGAAAATTCTGCCATGTCCCGAGCACTTTAGGCTGATGATTGGTTTTTGGGGGTGGGGAACCCAAATCCTTTCTACCCGAATGTGCATGAAGAGGCCATGAGATCGTGGAAGTCTCCTTTGACTTTCACGACTGCTCAGCGGCCTCTTCCGCCTGTGGAGTTTTCTGTGACAACACTTATGTGTCCCCACAGTGCCTCCACCTGGCGTGACAACCCTAAGCACCCCTCCAATGCCGTAGGTTCTTGTCTATTCCGGTGGCGGGGACCTATAGAGCTGTGGGGCAGGCTGCCACCTCACTGTGTGTTATTGCCATCCTTTTTGGTGTACATTGACATGCAGGAGGGTAGGGCTGATTCAGGGCTCATCCTTGAGCTGCCTGCCGTCACCGACTTTGCTCTACGAGCGACGAAGGTGACCGCATGCTCCCTGAGTCAGGTGATGTCCACAGGCGTGGTCAGACATTTCTGGCTTAACCTGGTTGATGTGTGCTGAGGGAACCAGTTTACTCAACTTCCCCATATCCCAGGCTGGCCTCTTCGGCGGCGCGGTCGAGAACTCTGCCCAACAGTTCTCGGCCGCCCAGAAGTGGACTGTGGTTTTTGTCTGACCCTACGGCTTTCTGCTGCCAACTAGCCGCCGTCTCAGACGCCTCAGTCCGTTTGCCGCCGAATGCGCCCTCCTGCGACTTCCACCCCCTCCCGTCCGGCCCCAGCAGCACCGGGCCGTGCCGTGGAGGTGGTCGCAGGGAGGTGCCCCTGCCCGTACTAGCCCCACAGCCCTGCTGCGGCGCTCCCGTAATGGGCAGCTCAGATATGGCTTGCAGTTCTTTCAGGGAGTGGTCGCAGGCCCACTCCTTCCCCCGGTGGAGGGCTGGGGGAGAATGCGTTCCAATGCATTCGGCCCCAGGATTGGTTTGCAACGATAGACCTGAAGGACGCGTACTTTCATGTCTCCATTTTACCTCGACACAGACCGTTTGGTAACACTTTACGGTAAGGGTACATGAATTATCATGAATTCATGTTTAAGTTAATGCATGAATTATGCATTCATTCATGCATTAATATCTCATGAATCATCAGGAACTTACACAATTTCAACGTTTTTCATTCATGACTTCATGAATGAACAACACCTTAATTAAAACATTAACTAAGACGAGCACATCATCATGAATTATGATTTATTACGCATGATCATGATGTTTTCTTTGTTCACAGTTATGCCACCTTTCAATAGCACATTGTTCATCAGTGTTTCAAAGGACCTAGTCACCACTTTAGTTAAGGGGCCACACACATGATGAAGTCATTGATAGATAATGCTTAGTTAATGATGACTTCTGTATTTGATTTACAGAATGTGTGTGCTATGAGCTGTGATTGGTCTATTATTGTGTCTGTCCAATAGTCATCATTAACTAAGCATTAATCTATTAATGACTTCATCATGTGTGTGGCCCCTTAAAAAAAGTGGTGACTAGGTCACTGACCTAGACAAAGAACAAAGAAAACATCATGATCATGCGTAATCAATCATAATTCATGGTGATGTGCATATCTTAGTTAATGTTTTAATTAAGGTGTTGTTCATTTATTAAGTCATGAATGAAAAACGTTGAACTTGTGTTAGTTCCTGATGATTCATGAGAAATAATGCATGAATGAATGCATAATTCATGCATTAATTTATACATTAATTCATGTACCCTTGCCGTAAAGTGTTACCGACCGTTTCTTCGGTTTGATGGTAAGTCTTTGGGGAAGCAGGACCTGATCGTCAGGTTGCTGAGAGGAGCGAGGAGACTGAATCTTCCTCGTCCTCCTCTCGTACCCTCTTGGGACCTCTCAGTGGTCTTAAGTGCCCTGCAGAGACCTCCCTTTGAGCCTCTGCAATCAGTTGAGATTAAATTCCTGTCAATGAAGACAGCGCTCCTGGTTGCACTGGCCTCCATCAAGAGGGTAGGGGACCTGCACGCATTCTCTGTGACGAAGCGTGCCTGGAGTTCGGGCCGGCCTACTCTCACGTGATCCTGAGACCCCGGCCTGGATATGTGCCTTCCGGGATCAGGTGGTGAACCTGCAAGCGCTGCCCCTGGAGGAGGCAGACCCAGCCTTGGCACTACTCTGTCCAGTACGTGCCCTCCGTGCTTATGTAGACAGAACACGGTGTTTCAGGACCTCAGATCAGCTCTTTCTGTTATAGTGGGAGCCAGAAGGTAAGGGCTCTCTCAAAGCTGAGGTTGTCTCACTGGATAGTGGACACCATCGTTTTGGCTTACCAGCAGCAAGGTCGACCGTGCCCCCTTGGTGTGACAGCCCACTCCACCCGGAGTGTGGGTTCCTCTTGGGCTCTAGCGCATGGTGCCTCGCTAGCAGACATCTGCAGAGCTGCAGGCTGGGCGACACCTAACACATTCATTAGATTCTATAATCTCCGAGCGGAGCCTGTGTCCTCTCTTTTACTCGCTCAACCGGCCAGTACTGGACCGGCTCAGGTGTCTTCGCTTTCTCGCCAGTCCACTACTCGGACTGGATAAGTGCGATTTTGCCTCAGCTGAGCCTTCTATTGAAGCCCTGAGTCCTCCAGCACTGTTGATGCTGGCGCCAGTGTCTGTTGCCTGGGCGGCGGCTAGGTGCCTCCGTGTGCATGGTTCCTGCTAGTAACCTACACATGTGTATTTTCCACTGTAAGCCTCTCTGAGCATGTGTCTTCCCTCGGCAAGCCACCTTGCCACCCCTGGAGTTAATTTTTAGCCACCCTTCGGTTGGTGACTCCAGTGTTCGCCATATGAAGCCCCCTTGGGCCATATGTGTATTCTTAAGTCCTCCCTACAGGTAGGCTTACTGTGGCATATTTCCTCTGAGATATGCTCCCCAGTGTACCTTGGTATTCCTGTGCTAAGTAGGACTCCTCGCCCGTGATTACACGGGGGTCCCCCATTCTCTGTCATCCGACGTAACTCGGAGTGACTACGAAAGGGAACGTCTCAGTTACGTATGTAACCCTCGTTCCCTGAGTAGGGAACGGAGACGTTACGTCTCCCTGCCACTTCCGCTGTACCGCTTGGTAGTTCAGTCTCGGCTCCTCAGCGAAGACATACTGCGGTTGCGTCCGCTTCCTCCTTTTACGAGGTGAGGCGGGGATACGCTATGCAAATTCCGAATGGCATTTCCTTGCCATTGGCTCGTTTTTTAATACTCGAAGAGGATTGGCTTTCTAGGCGAAACCCCCATTCTCCGTCATCCAACGTAACGTCTCCGTTCCCTACTTAGGGAACGAGGGTTACATACGTAACCGAGACGTTTCCTGAACAAAGATCAAGATTACACTTTGATTAGACAGATATGGAAACGGAAACCCGTCACTGAAGACTAATTTAGGGGAATGTTTCAGCACTGACATTAGTCCATAAACGTGCTTCTGCATAGCCTCAGGAGCGCTTCGAATAATTTCTAAACAGGCTTTATAAAGAAAGATTAATGTGCTGTTTCTGTGAAAGGACTGGTAATGTAAATGAACTGCTGGCGTATCTTATCAATCAATGCATTCTCCTAAACTCAGCACAACTTTTACTAAATCATTGTCATTTTTACTAAATCACTTTTTTTTTTTGTGAATCATCCAAGTCTATTTTGCAGATATTGCAGTTTGATGATTTTGTATGAATATTTCACTTATTTATAATTGAAAAAATGATGTATAATGTATGATTTTGTTGATATAAAATACCACTTAAAATGTTTATCAACTGACTGACCTTCAGCAGAGAGTTTGGCCTTGAAAACCATATTTAAAATGATTTGTATCACTATTTAACACATTCTTTTTCTAAACAGTACCAAATTAGGGTTCTTCGGCTTGTAACAGTAGCAGAACCCTTTTTGGTGCTAAATAGAACACTTTTCCAAAGAACCATGCTTTGAAAGGGCAAGGACCTTATTGGTGTTATAAATAACCTTTTCAATAATATTTATTTTCAGAAATATAAGTCTTATTATATCTTGCTGCCTCTATTTGGGTTTTACATTTTTAAAGAGCACGTTGTACCAGTAAGGTACTTTTATTTTTTTATTGACATGGTAGATTTAGATCAAATCAAAAATGATTAATAACAGTTGTTAGCTGAAAACATCAATAACCAACAATTGACATTGAACACAATGAGAGTATGTTGACAGTCTGTGTATAGTGAGCTCCAGAAATTCAGTAGGCTAATGAGGTGGCTTTGACAGTTACAGATTTGAAAAACAAAAAGGCGGGAATAAAGAACCCTAAACTCTAACACAAAGAACCATTTCAGCATTAAAAGTTATTCAGGAAGACACAGTTCTAAATAGAACTGTTACTATGTGTAAAGAACCTTTAAAGCTACACTGTGTAACTCTTTTAGTTTATTCTTAGCTAAAAACACTTAGTTCTTTCAAAAATATATGTGGTCATTAATGTATATTTACTTTGTTCAAGCAATAAAGTATTCTCGTGAGTGTATAATATGCCATTGAAAATAAATACGGGTGAGGGGTTCTAATGTCGGTCGCCATGTTGCCCCTCCATCTTGAAAGTACATTAGCCAAAGAGGGACATACCCATTAATTCAATCTTCGCATTTACGTTTGAGTTAACACTCATGGACGAGATCGAACTGAAAGCCATGTTAATCTTGGACTACACTGGCCACCGTAGTTGTTAAAACGAAATCGGAATTGAGAGGAACAGCTTTGTAGCTTTAAAGAAACATCGTTTTTTCAGAGATTTTGGTTTCACTTTATTTTAATGGTCCCTTTAACACATTATTGAATACAAGCAACGTTGCACCTACATGTCTACTAACTCTCATTAGAGTGCCAGTAGTAGACTGGTAGGGTTAGGGATAGAAAGTTGGCATGTAGTTGCAAAGTTACTGATACAATAGCAAAGTCCTTTTAGGCAAGTCCTGCCACTTCTTGGCAACGCCTCTGGGCAGCTATTTCGGACAAACAAGACCAGCATCTAAATGAATGGGCAGAGAGTCCGAACTGCATCTAAGTTGGGCTTCGCCAGCCTTTGTAGTCAGTGACTTGGTGAGCTCCGCTATTAAGAAGTACAAGTGAAGTGCTGCTGGATTGTAATACCTCATGATCCCACCTGCATGAAACTGTAGCTCACTGCAAGTGAAATGCAAACCCTTCTGTTTGATTTGCAGCTCATTACACACAGTCAGACCTGCATCACCCCCTCATATGGACCAATAAAGCTCCACTGACAGCTGTGGCTGGTGCATTTTGGGGAAGGGAGGAACTGAATCCATGTTGTCAGCAGAAACCCTCATCGCTCTAAATTGACGAGCAGCCTTTCCGCCTCAATTTTTGTTTTTACTTGAAATGAATCCTGCACTGTCGTGGCCATATTCAGTCTGCTGAGCAGACACTTCTCACGCTGTGCTCTTACATTGCATTGCATTGTGTTGGTTTTAATTAAATTTAGTTTCTCACTCTCCTACATGCCCCGAGTCCATCCTTCTCATGGAGAAGATGGTGATGGTGTGTGATTAATTATGCAGGAATAGGTAAAGGAGATGTTAAGTCAGGGGAGGAAATTGAGCAGTGTTGTAGAAAAAAGGACTGAATCACCTACTCTCAATATAAGTGCATATTCCCTCTAAAACAGGACACTAAAATGCTTCTGCAGTCAATGTGATTTAAACTGTTACAAATATAAAAATATGAGGGGGGATTGAGAAATGTAAATGCTTGCGACACTTTCAATTAATTTTTCTTAATTTTTTTTTTGCCACGTTTAAATTTGTTTTTATTTTGTTTATTATGTGTCAGGGTAATGTGTTTTTGTTCATTTCCCCATGTTTCCTGTCAGTTCAGTTCAGTTCTCATTTCTATAGTTAGGCTACTAAATTCCCCTTGTTTGTCACCTAGGTTACTAATCCCACATGTTTGTATCTAGATAAGTTCTCTGTGTATAGGTATTGTTTTGTTACTTTGTGTTTTGTTACCTGTTTGTTTGATTGATTCGTTTGTCGGTTCTCGTAGTTGGCAATGATGGTGACCAATGGGTTGGCAGAACGTTGGGTGGGACTGGGTAATCAATTATATTGTGTGACATGGAATTTCTTAATACCACCTGACCATATACATAACATTATGAAGTTTAAACCCTTGATTTGTGTTATTTCATTTTCAAATGTGATGGCACAGTTTAGACATTGTAGCTACTAACTATAAGTGAGTTAACTCTCATTAGAATATTTTGATGTTCCTGCAAGAGACATTCTTGCAACTACATGTCAATTAATCTAATAACCCAAAACTTAGCAATGCACCTTTAAGTTGGCTGCCAGCTGCACTGGCCATGTAGCCAAGTAACGAGAAGAAGTGGAACCGGAGGAAGAAACCAACAGCAAAGACGTTAGATAGAACAAACAAACAAACAATATAGCGTGGCTGCAGGTAAAAAATGGAAAGAAAAGGGTGTGGCTGAGAAAGCGAGAGAAAAACAATTGCGGAATTTAGATACTGGAGCCGCTAAATGTTGCAATCATATAACTGACGTCTTGGGACGTCTTTTGACGATACGTCAACATCCGCCATTTTAGGGTACCCTTTAACGTCGGTTAGATAACATTATCGGATCCTAACCCTACCCCAGACCTAAACCTACCCCGTTAAAGGTAAAGCGTCAGTTGTATGACGTCCCAGGATCGTCGTGTCACTGACGTTAAAGGGTACCCTAAAACGGCGGATGTTGACGTATGATCAAAAGACGTCCCAAGACATCTTGGGATGAGACTGTGTTATAGCAGCACAGTCAGCAGCAGCACCTCACAGTTAAATGTTAGCAGCAGACCCAGCAGTGAAGAAGTGCCAGACAGTGATGCTGCAATATGCCACCAGTAATGATGAGGGACAGAAAGATGAGCTGGTTCCACAGGCAGAGACAGGGCAAGTATGGAACATGAGAGGAAAAAGAGAGTTATTTGGGATGATGTTAGGAAGTGATATTCAGCTTGCTACATTTTTAATGATTACAACAATTAAAACTGTAAAATGACACATGTAGTAGCTAATATTAAGAAATATTTTGTGCTTTTACTTTTATAAATGTTGATAACGTAACAGTTAAAGGAGAACTCCGGCGAACAATGAACCTTTGGTCTAATAAAACATCGGTACCTAGTCAATCGTTCTCTGAGATTTGTTTTCATGATAATCGAATGTAAAGAGTTTTATCTCTAAAAACTGTTTAGCGTATAATGCTAGTAATGGGGGCATTGACAAAATAAAAAGAAATCGCTAGTTTATACCACTAACAAGGCTCAAAATAGCCCCACACTAACGCAGTAACATAATGAGGGTCCATACATGCAAAACGTAGCATTGAGAACTTTGTAAGTGTACAGATCGTTTAATAAGAAGATACTTTATGAAGACAGTTCACTTCGCGTATACAGACAGGAGCCATCTTAAAAAATAGTCTCGATAATAAGTCAATCCCTGAACGCCGTTCATACAGTTCAGAAGTTCGCTGAACTTCATACAGTTCAGATCACTCAGCACGACATTAGTGGTTTGACTTATCGAGATTTTCTAAGATGGCTCCTTTTTGTATACACGAAGTGAACTGTCTTCATAAAGTATCTTCTTATTAAACGGTCTGTACACTTACAAAGTATAGCATATTAGCATATTATACAATTACAATCTATTCCATGCTATTGTCACATTTAGTCTAAAACTACAATAGAGTAAAAGTGATGACGTCACTTTGTAGGGCAACTCAGAAGCTAGCGGCGCATGGGATCTCTCGATCGAAAAGCTATGCATTTTCCCAATAGACTTTTGGAAAATCGCAAAAAATGAGATCTGTGTTTAACAAAGAGTTGTGACCCTTACACGTTTTGTCTATCAAGATAATCTTTACAAGTTAATCCAAAATGTATACATTTTGAAGCCTGTATAAAGTTTTTAAAAAACACAAGCAGACACAATAAAGTTTAAAAAAAACACAAGCAGGTTATAACTGGTGTTTTATGTCATAGATCAAAATGTGAAAATATTTAGAGGGTTTGTTCACCACAGACCTTATTTCAGGCAATTTAGCAAAAACCCATTCAAAAATCCCACAGACGTTAGAGCGAGGGAACCGGGAGTGCTAAAATGCTAACTCACTTCCGCGTTTTGGCCTACAGAGTGACGTCATAACTTCGGCACTCAATGGGCTATATGCACGCATAAGTTCCGCATTTGACGTAAGGATGCTCGTCCATTTCCGGTTGTGGAGATTAAAGCGGAGGAAAACCGAGGAAAACGGGACTATGGCAGAGTCTTCAAAATTTACTGTCCTCCCGTCTTTGAAACGAAACGTACATACGTTTAGATGTAATTTTATATATAGTTATGTTTATTTAATAATTTTAAAAAGAAGCATAAACACAACGAGGGGTGTCTGTTTTATCTGTTTTTGTGACTAACGTTCCTTTAGTATATCCATGGAGTATAAAATTCAATATAAATTCTCGGTATTGCATTGGACTCTACGATCGGCGGAAGTTATCGAGCATCCTTACACCTTCACCGGAAATACTGCCGTGCATAGAGCCCATACACATCATGTTTACACAGCCCACTCAACGCATATTCATCTCACTTCCGATTCTCTCAACTTGGGGACTGAAGAGGTGACAGTCAATAAATGGAAAAATAAAAATAATGTGTTACTTATATGAAAGTAACAGATATTTTGTTGTGAATTTAAAAGGAAATCGTTACTTTACTAGATCCATGCAAAAAGTATTCTGATTACATAACTTAATTGTAACTTTACTTGTAATCTATTAACCTAACCTACTAATAGGTCTTGCAACAAAAACAAAAAAAACTGATTTGTGCATGTATTGCTTATATGTACAGCACTCACATAAAGTAGACTGTTTTTGCTGGCTGTTATTGTTAGGATCCTACAAAACTGTGATGACTGAACAGATACAGCGGTCCAGCACAGATAAGCAATTGCCCAAAGAAATTAACTAGCACTAAACTTGATTCTTCTCCATTTTAAAGCATATCCCACAAAGCAGAATGAACAAGAAGACCATGTCTGTTAAAGCTACTTGGAGGGGATACAGCATCTTACTGTACATACTGTAGAGCCAAATGCTCTGAGACATATCAATATTAATGTGAATCATTGGCAAGTCCATAATGCTGAAGGCCACAGTATGTTCTTTAGCTTCAAGACAAGTGCAGAATGAAACAGAACTGAGTAAGGTAATTCAATAGAGCGTAATCCAATTGAGTTAACCAGAACAATAGGACAAAGAGTAATTGAAACATAATGTAAAGCAGTAGCATTCAGTTCAAGGGAACAGAACATGATACACGAATGTAGAATAAATTACAACCTATAACAAGTAGAAATGTCACTGCATATTGGGTCGCACATGAGAGTAGAGCGTGTCACGGCTTATAAATTGAACCAAAGTGATATTCGCACAAGCCAGACGCACTGAGATTTTACAGCAGTAATTCCTCAGCGGCCCACAAACAGGGCACTTAAGTCTGATTTTAATTACATTTGTTGGGGGAAAACCATCAACAGTATTGAAGCATCAAAGCTATGCTACAATTTATGTTTACATATTGATCCGGCCTGACTGCTGATCTCGAGTTTTGCCGATTGCATGCAAGAACAAAACCTCCCATTACAACATCATCAAGGTTACGTTTGGCAACAGTCATGTGAAAGTGAGATTATTTCTCAGTTGGTCAGGTGAGTCTGGAAGTAGTGCGCACGATATTAATGATGCACTTTGAAGAAAGTGCACACATTAATAATTGATGCAGGCTGCCTATAATCAATTTGGTATGTCTATAACAGTACAGCTCAGCTTTCGGACTCAGCAGAGCTCCATTTGAGGATGAATGTAAAATAGCACGTGAGCCTGTCAGCCTTTCACTCACTGCTGCATTATTTCAAATGGCATAGAGTGTGGAATTTCGAACTGTTTTTCATTGTTGTTACTGCTATTTCTTTTGGTGCCAAATGTGAATTCATGTCTTTTTTAAAGCCAAAGCGGAACATAAGTGACAGTTTGCTATTTTAGAAATGTGAAAATGTCTTGCTCAAAAGCTCAAGAGTGGCAGAACTGAATTGATCTCAATTGCTGCAGTTCTCTATCACCCAACCTCTGAAACAGACCTTTAATCCTTCGGAAAGAAGCTCAAAAAATGTCACTTCTCAGATTCATCTTCCCCAAAGTGTGACTGAAAAGGCACTTACTGAGATTCTTCTTCCCGTCTGCCTTTCTTCTTTCGCTGTTTTCAAGAGAGTAAGGAGCATGCTAGCGACTTCTGAGGCTTACTGGTGTGCTGAAAGTATGGGTTCAGATGGGTGCAATGAGGCTAAAAGCCATCCTTTTGCTAAATAAAAAATAAATTAAAGGAATAGCTATATTATGGTTCTATTGAAATGTCTAATTTCGTAAATATAATATCGATATTAGAAACAAAAGCATGTTTTAGTGTTTTGACTTAACCCTCCTGTTACCCTCAAATCTGATAACACTTTTTACCCTCTGGGGTCAATTTGACCCCAGTAATTTAAATCTCCACAATATGTTTATTTTTTTGTACAAAGGTTTGTCTCAGTTAATTTATGTCTTTGTTGACTACTTAAGTAATATTTTAAGTTGAAATCCACCCACCACCCCCCTCCCCACCCCACCTAACCCCACCTAACTCCACCTAACCCCTTACACATCCAGAATACCCATTGCCCGACTATGGACAAATTTACAAATCAACATAAAATCTTACTTATTTGACCTAAAATTGGAAAAGTACAAATACATCTGGTGTTTTATTTGTTTTATAATATTTCTAAGTATAGATTTTTGTCATCTATAACATTTGGAAAGAAAAACTATTTATTTTATCAAGGATAGTAACACGAGTTATGTTTGGGGTCAATCTCACAAAAATTATGTTTTCTCCTCCCCCATGGCACGGGAAACATCAAAGTTCTCACAAAAAATCATGTTTTCCCCTCCCAAATACACAGGAAAGAATTATTAGTTATCTTGAGAATTATGTCACATGTCATGTGAACTACTAGTAGTTCTCGCAATACTACAGATATGGTTCTGTTTGGTTAGAGCCCTAAAACAGAGGGACGTTTTTTGAAAATGATATTGAATATGTAAAATTACAATGAACATTATAAATTCAAATTATAACATGTTATAATGACCTCAATATAACAACCAAAACAAATGTGTGTGAAATTTTAATATTTCTTCTGTTTTATTATACAACTAAAAGAGCCTGGGGTCAAATTGACCCCAAGGAACACCGATGCTACAAAATTTGTACAGGACTTTGAAAAAATATTAGCAGGTTAATTTTATGTTTACAGAGTTGTCCCCATTAAATTAGGAAAAGTCATTAAATTTGAAGCAAAAAAAAAAATAAATAAAATTATGTTTTTACAGATGTTAAACATTGAATGGGGTCAAATTGACCCCAAGGATAATAGGAGGGTAGAGATTGCATGTTTTAAAAATATTCAGCCAGTTCTCATCCCAAGGCATCATTTACAACGCTTTTGCCAAAGCGTATGGCACCCTTCCAACCCACATGGCACCCTTTAGCGTCAATATAAGACGCAGATACATATGGGGTAGATGGCGCCTCCGAGTGGTCTAACCTGTCCTTAACCCTACCCTAGACCTGTGCGTGTTATATTGACGCTAAAGGGTGCCATGTGCGTTGGATGTAAGTGTCGTATATGAGGCGTTGGAATGAGAATGCGTTGAAATATTTCAGACTTGAACTGGGATTGCTGGATGGAGTTGACACAAAGGACACGGTCAGGTGGATTATGAGGCAAGCAATCAAAAATAACTTTGCCAAAGTGGTAGCTATAGACCATTTCACAAGATGTAAACAACACTGGTCCAGAAACACTTCCTGTTTCAGTTTGTAACTATTTTCTTTATTTCACATGTAAAGAAAACATCTTAAAGATGTTTGTTTAACTTTTTGATTCATTTTTTATGTTCTGTTGGTTGTATTTTATCCCAGCTTTTATGTAGTGTTAAAAAACTGAAACAGGAAGTGCTGGACCAGTGTTGTTTACATCTTGTGAAATGGTCTATACTGGAGAGGTGTACATGGGAAAACACCTTTCCAAAGCTTGCAGCTTAAAAACATTGTGATTGGTAAGTGCATTTCAATTGTGTCTAAATCTATCTGGAACTTCATGACCATTCCTTCATGAATGAATGAAAGTTTTAATTCTTTGACTGGTGGTGTCTTGTAATACAAACGCTTTATTTCTCTATTGTTCATTTTATTTCAAAGTGTTTTTTTTTTTTAACTTTGTATGTGTAAGCTCCTATTCTAGAGGCTGAAAGAAGAAATCTTGTGTGTGCACAGACAACTGAGCTGGAGGTTCAAAAAGTTATTAAAAGGTTGTTTCATATACAGTAGCTGGTGACCGCGAGGGTGGCAGAAAAAGAAGTGCTAATGTATGGCAAAATGCTAATGTAAAGCACACATTTTAAGTTATTAGGGAGATATTTTTACCCTTTTTGCAAATCTGAATATAAATTGTATTTATTTGTTCTTTTATAACCAGCTTTTTCTTAACCAGCTGGTGTTTTTCCTATGTTTTCTTCTGTTGCAGGACGTTGAAGTCCCTTGCCGTTTGCAGCGCCTTTTTGTATATGGTTGAGTATTTGCGCATGTGTGTTGTCAAACTTTTGGAGATGTTTCTTAATTTGCTGGTGTTTTTTTCCTGTTTGCATGTTTTCTTCTGTTTCAATGCGTTGAGATCTCTAAACCACCGTATTTTTCTGTATTTCATTATTTAAGCATGCGACATACACTTTTTTTTGTAACATTTTAATTTATTGCTCCATCTTTTTATTATTCTTGCATTGTGCCTTACTCCACTATTGGTTTATCTTGTCTTTTCCCCATTGTTTTTATTTTTCCTTTTACCTGTCTCACATTCTCTTCCCCTCTCAATAAAATGCTGTACTTTGCATTTGTGTAGTTTTATTCTTGTATTATTCCTTGCACTATATATAAGTATTACATAGGGATAATTTCTGGTTCAGTTTTTGGGACTCTGGTATAATATTGGCCAGTTACAGCTGTTTTCTGGAGCTTCTGGATAAGTTGTGGCTGAGTTCTGGGGTTCAGTTTGGCTCTTGTCTGCCTGACATAGTTATTTTGTGCCAGTTCTGGATAATATCTGGTATAGTGTAAAGCTTTGGGTGAGTTTTGGTATGCTTCCAGCATTGATCTGTTTGACTTTTGGCAAACAGCACTTGGTCCAAACTTGGACCGTAGTTGCATGTGGTATATGGGTCAAAATCTCGAAATTTAGCCAGATCCGGCCCAAAGACAATTTGCTATCTGGGTTCAGACTTTATAACATGCAATTACGAGTTTATATCTCACAATTCTGACTTTACAACACAATTACTAGTTTATATCATGCAATTATGAGAAAAAAAAGTCCGAATTGAGAGATGTAAACTCGCAATTACAGAATTGTGAAGGTCAGAATCGTGAAATAAAAGTTGCAATTACTTTTTAAAATTTTTATTCAGTGGCAGAAACAAGCTTCCATAATAGTGTCACAGGTAGATAAAACACACACAAGATAAAAATAAATTAAGTTATTTAATAATCCAAGATGCAAAAGTAAAGGAGCAAACACTGCACAACATAAGCAATAGCAGACAAAGAAACACAGGAAACTGAGGGTTTAAATAGTGTAACGATGAGGCAAGGACGAAGTAAAGAGACAATCCAATTGCAAGCACATTTTTGTCCGTAGACACTCGGAGGAAGTGACCTGAACAGTCTCTGGATCAGCAGAAGTAACATGAACAGTCTCTGAATTGGCCATCTTGTCCGTAGACACTGGCTCAGAGGAAGTGAATAGACTCTGGCTCGGCCATCTTGTCCGTAGACACTGGCTCTTCAAAAGTTACGTGAAGCGTCTCTGGCTCTGCAAAAGTGACGTGAACAGACTCTAGACTGGCAGACGTAACGTGAACAGACTCTGGATCGGCCATCTTGTCCGTAGACACTGGCTTTATAAAAGTGACGTGAAGCGTCTCTGGCTCGGCAGAAGAGAAATATTAAAATTTATCACACTGTAAAAAAATATTGTTGGTTTTACTTAAAAAATTAAGTAACCTGGTTGCCTTAAAATTTTAAGTTGATTGAACTGGAAAAAGTGAGTTAATACAATGAAGGATATTGATTTAATCATCAGAAACTTTAAATAATAAGTTATCTCAACTAAACAAATTATTTAAGTTGATTTGACAAAAGAAAAAATGTTGTGATAAGAAATCTTGAAAATATATTTTTACAGTGCAGCTGTTGTTTTACCTTGTCTTTTTCATTTTAAGCTAAAACTACTTGTATTCTGATTTTGGTGTAAATGCGTAAAGCAAATACAGATAGGTTAAGTAGGCCTAAATACTTGTTCAAAATAGCCACTTCATCAAATGGTGTATCAGTTGTCTGTTCATATAATCATCTCTGGCATTTCAGAACCTCTTAAAGGTGCTAAATGTAACTTCTAAAATTAATCCCTTTTTGCGAAGGGGTTGTAATCACACATTACAATGATCCACTTGTCGGGTTTTGCTATTACCTCTGAAGGCCAGTATTTCTATTTCTATGTGAAGTCTCCGGGCCTGATTTTCTGCGAAAACCATCGGATGTGACGTGCATGCGCGTTCTTGAGCCTCTCTCCTTTTTATATACAGTCTATGCAATGGCACTGCAGCTGACGACACGGAGTCTGAAAACACCAAAAAGCGACCTCCCTCACGCACAACACAGACTCTAAGACAAACTCCACATAAAAACAAAATAAAACAAAACAAAAATGTATCTGCTGAAGCTTGTCAGACCAAACGTGACTTGGAACATGACTCGCGACACGGTCACGCATCAACATCGGCAGAGCGTTTGAATTATGGAGAGACCTCCACTAGTTTTATTGTGATAAATTACAACTTTTCAGAGATGCTAAAATAATGGTAAAATGTAATGAAATAGTAAGGTAAACTACAACAAATAGGCTACATGAGACATGAAATGAATACAAAAGACTGTTCCAGAATAACAAAAAGTAGGTGCTTTAGGATGTAACTTTTATTTTATGTACTAGATCGACTGTGTACGTCACTCATCCCACTACCATCATATGGTTCGACTTGTCGAGACTGTTTTCCAAAGATGGCGCCGCCTAAATGACGTTTATCCATATTACTTTAAACTTTTATATTTAAATATGATCAGCTCCTGGCTTATGATAGAAAGCTGGTGTTCAGGAAAGTACTGTAGTGTTTTAGTTTTGGGAGAACATGATTCAAAATGGCCTTAAATATAGCAAAGGAAATAAAGGGTCTGTGTTAATGCTCTTATTCACCTTCTGTTAATGCATTTCAACTATTGGGTTGTAGGTTTGATAGGGATGAGAATAGCAGGAGAAATCAGGGTAACAAGATCAACTTTTCAAAGGGATATGTTTGTTGTTGATCTATACAACCTCTAAAGCATTTGGGAGCAAATTCATTAAGCATTTAAATTAGTCAGATGCTAGCCTTTTGATTGATGTAAACAGTAGCCTATCTTTGTGGTAAACAAAACACTATGTTCTAAAACCTAAACCTCATCCCAGTTGTGAATAAATCCTAATGGAGAAGTTATGCTGCAGGTTGTTTTGCTGTTTCGGGGTCTGAACGGTGTGCAGTAACCGAGAAACCAATTATTAAACAAAAAAAAAAAAAATCTGACTACAGATTACAGCGATTGACCTGCTGTGTAATGATTTCGCTAATTACACACAAGTCAAGTCACCTTCATTTATAGAGCTTTTAACAATAGACTCTTTCAAAGCAGCCTTACAGTGATAACAGGAAATTAAAGTAACAGACATTGTTTTAGCTTTCCAAGCCTTGATACATTTTTTATACCAAATTTTTTTTATTGCTTCCGCGTAGCCATGTGAGCTGGAATTATCCCGACAACGTTTTATCTGTACAGAGGTAAAATCGGTACCGAGGTAAAGGGAAGGGGGCCTTCACAGGAGAGAGAGACTAATTGACACTTCAGGACTGCTTTGTCACCGTGTCCAGGCGAAGGTCCTTCATCACATCCGGATATGGCCTGGATCCGACGAACTGCGGTAAAACTCGGGATAAACAGAGAGAGTAATATTGGCGTAAATGCCATCCTTATTTTTAATGATGTAACAAGTACATTAGGATTTACTGTATGGGAAGTGTTCCCGTTTCCAGATGACCTAATCTATGCAGCCTAACATTGAATTATTGAAGTCTATAGTGTGTTGTGTATGCTAGGCTATGTGTTTTGAGTCTAGATTTGAACTCATAGCGTGTGTCTGCTTCCTGGACAATGTTAGTTATTGTGTTACTATGTTAATATTCCAAAGTTTTGGAGGTAAATAGGAAAAGGATCTACCACCAGCAGTCGATTTTGATATTCTAGGAATTATCAACTGGCCAGATTTTGAGATTGCAATAGACATGACGGTCTATAATGTGTTAAGAGCTCAAGTACTGGGGAGATAAACCATTTAGTGCTTTGTAAGTAATCAGCAATATTTTCAAATTTATACGATGTTTAATAGGCAGCCAGTGCAGGGTTGACAGAACCGGGCTGATATGGTCATTGTGGTTCTGGCTCTCCTTAATCACAGTTAAAAAAGGACAACACTTAAGCTGTTTGGGGTCAAATTGACCCCAGACTTAGAGTGATTGCATAAGGAAATAATTTTTTTTTATGGAAAACTTTATATCATTTTTTTAAATTTACTTCTCAACTAATCATTTATGCTTGTTTTTTTTTTTTTGGATTTTTTTTAAAGTTTACCGGGTGTACCGGGTTGCTCTGCATCAGGACGTAGACAGCCATACCTCAGCTTTCACGCGTTCCCACTTGGGAATTTTCATTTACCATCCGAACCACATCGTCATATGTGACTTCAGGCAAGTTGCGGAGAGATTTGGTCCAGCTGTATCTATCGAACTCCACCATTGTAAAAAAGCTAACCGGAAGAGCCGTATCCCTACTAAAAGACATACTTCCGGTCTTCAATTTTTTCGGGACATAGGCCTGCGTCAATAGCAACTCTGTTTTTCATGGCTATGGTGTGTTAAACTTAGCAGAGACCTGTTATCAAGAAATAACAGACCGCAGTCTACATTACAGTAGAATTCAACCAAACCATGGAATAAAATATGCTGGCTATTCTCTTTATTCCCAACTGGTGGTAAATGACTCCTTTTCTCAAGTTTTAGTTCTAGTCATTGCTTTAAAATATAAACAAAGAGGTTAAAAGGTTCTGCTTTTTAGCTACACTCTCTAACAATTCATATAGCAAATTAAACAGAAAAATTCACATACAGTTATTGCTAAATAAGGGTGGCTATATAGGGAGGGAGCCACATCATTTGTCCGACACTCCAAATGTGCACACGTCACACTCGGAGCCCGAGAGCTTGCTGTTAGCTTATCACAGGATTACTGCCACCTTTGCCTCTCCGCAAGAGTAATTACCTGTGAAAAACCAATTAAACTTGCATTGTAATAAAGCCAAGATTACAAACGTAATTCATTTTCAATTATGAGGAAGCACCTACAAAATGATTACACAAAAACGGCCGACTTCCTCAGTAACGAGGCTCATTTAGGTCACGTCTTGAGTTGCATCAGTCATATATTCTGCGTAAATATGCAACAAACAAGCAGTTTTAAGTTAAATTTGCTTTATTATGCATCATTTTGTCTGTTTCAATAGCCACAATGAATTTTTCTTGTAATTTACATAAAAAACTCTGTACATGCATTGCAACAGGAGAAAATGCTAATCATTTGAGCTATTACACAATGGCTTATAATCATTTCTAACATTTTAAAAAAAAAATCGTATTTGACATGTGCTAGAAAAATAACTCGATGACTCTAGGAGGAGCCATCTTGAAGGGGAATCCCTGATGGGTCCTGGCGGGATGAGCGACGGGCACCTGATGTGGGCACCTCCAGAAGAGCCTGAACAGTCTGAGCGACGCGCGTGAGCCCCTCTTCCTCCAGAATCAACTGCGATGGACACAGTGCGTCCTGGTGGGATTTGATCGAGGGGAGAAGAAAGAATACCAATATAAGTTTGTTTACACAAATGGTTGATAAAATAAGCAATAAAACATCCTGGCATAAACAGACGGCTCAAGGAATAGTGGTTCTTGTATTGCAAGCCCCTAAAAATCTGCAAATATAGGCTTCTATGAGGAGATGCTTAAGCGTGAAGTGCACTCGGGGTAAACAAGCAAGATCCTTGGCTCATTATGAAAAGCTTTCCATGCACCTATAAGGATGGTGTTGAAATGAAACTCCCATCTGTTATATCAAGTACCCACAACATGCAAGATACAGGATCACACACACACGAAGCACTTATGACACACGGATACAGGAAGGACATGCAATGCATGCAGAACAACACTTGATCACCAAACAATTTCTTTGAATTTGCGACTATATGGCACAGCAGCAAGACCCCGTCTTTCAGAGATGCAGTCATGCAGTTATAGCACTTCACAGACAGGATGCGATTTCAATCCAGGCTGAAGTACGCATAACAAGCCAGCACTTCACCATCTTGGGAATCCATCATGCATTCCAATGATTAAGTTCAGTCAACCCTAACGGTATACATTAAATATAGATTATGAACGGGCTGCATGGGCTTTTATTGCCATATTCAGGCTGTATATCACACATGCAGTAGGCTAGGCTATATATCAGATTTTGCGTTAAGCTCATTGCTTTAACATAATAAGAACGCATTATGTTTTAAACCTCGATCGTGCCGTTATAGGCCATATGGTAGGTTAATTCACTTTCTTGGCTTTTTTTTTTAGAAAAAAAACAACGACATATGACTTTGTTGAGTTGAAATCACTGTCTTTTAAGAATCCAATAATGTTGTTTTTATGACACAAACTCGATTTTTTCTCTCCAAGGTTGTTTTTCCTGGGGGTCAACACATGCTCCTCATATTGCCCTATTAAAAACATTTCAGTACATTTCTTCAACATCTGCTGAAGATTTTTGCTGCCTCTCTGGTAAGTTAAATCGATGTTGTTGCTTTCAGATTCTCACGTTTTTTTTGTCTAATATAGTTAACAATAAACTGAGAAAGTATGAACGCATATGGCAAATGGCAGTGATGCATTTCCTTATTGTTAGTGGCATCAATTACTGCAATTAATTATTTATTTGGAGGTGTTTATTGTAATTAGAATTATGCAGATCCCAATTATGATTAATGTTTCATGTGTTCAGGGAAAAAAAAATAAATCTCAGAGTAGAAATGTCACAAAGAACAGAATAAAAAATTAGTTTAAAGAAGGTCCAAATGCATATCCAAATTCAAGCTCATCACACTTAATTATAGGGAAACTTGAGTAGAATCCTGAAATTAAAATAGATTTTCTTTAATGGTACAGAGTTGCCAAAAGAAATATATTATTTGGAAGAATCTCTTAACAATTTGGCAAAAAAAAAAAAAAAAAAGTTCCATCATTAGAAGACAATGCCACACCGTAGGGTTAACTGAACTGTTCTCACCCGTAAACACACAGTACTTTACAATGTCAAAGTGAAAAACGAGCTGGCCAGTTAATTAATGAATAATTAAAATTAATAAACAGAAAACAAATGAGCGCATAAGTATTCACCCCTCCTGCTTTGACACACTTTAATGAGTTCAGAAGCAAGCAAAATAATTGCTTGATTAAAGTACACCCGTACACAGATGAGGTGTTCCACATGACACCTGCGTCTATTAGTGTATTTACACTGAAACACTGGTGGAGTGTGGTTGGAAGAAAGACTCTGATGATTTAAAAACGCTGCTTTCTCAGGGCAATGACATTCATCCAGTCTTGATTAAAAGTCTGAATGCTATGGAGCAGCTGTATTTGAGAGACCCTAAAGATTTGAAGTCTAAAGTTTGATGAATCCGAAACTGTTTGGTCTAAATGCCAAGCACTGTGAAAAGAAGAATGAGCAAAAATGCCATTCTCACTTTGTACAAAAAGCTAAGCTTTAAAAGAACTTGTATGGTAAAGTGTGAATTCTTGCGCTCAGTTATTTTCTTGGTTTAATTGGTTTGTTCTGGGTGTTGTAAAGTTGTTTGTGCAGATGAGTGGCTCCAAATAATGCAATACAATAAAATATCTTAGAGTACATCTACAGTTTATGAAGATATACTGTATACTGTACACTACCATAAAAGTTTGGGGTCAGTAAGTTTTTCTTGGATGAAATTGATTAAAAGTGACAGTGAAGACATTAATAATGTTACAAAAGAGTTTATTTCAACACTGTAAATAAATATTTTCAAGATTTGTTATCACAACATATTTTCTTTTGTCAAATCAACTTTATAATAATTTATTTAGTTGAGATAACTTATTATTTTGAGTTTCTGATGATTAAATTAATCTCCTTCATTGTATTAACTCACTTTTTCCAGTTCAACTTAACATTTTAAGGCAACACAGGTTACTTTTTTAAGTTAAACCAACAATATTTTTTTAAGTGTAGTAATCACATTTTTTTCTTTTGTCAAATCAACTTTAGTTCAGATAACATATCATTTTGAGTTTCTGATGATTAAATCACTCTCCTTCATTGTATTAACTCACTTTTTCCAGTTCAATGAACTTAAAATTTTAAGGCAACCAGGTTACTTACTTTTTAAGTTAAACCATCAGTATGTTTTTACAGTGAAATTAAATGTATATTTATCAAATAATGAAAAGAAAAATGCATTACGGTTTCCACAAAAATATTAAACAGCACAATTGTTTTTCACATTGATAACGAAATGTGTTTTAAAGCACCAAATCACATGAAAGATCATGTGTCTGATGCAATTACCACAGTGCAAAGACAATACTTTTTGCTGCTATTTAGTGCAAATAGCAGTAAATGCTATCTAGAGTTGTTTTTACTGTATGTTTTTATCAAATACTGTAAATGCAGACTTGAGCATAAGAGACTTTCAAAAACATTTTTAAAAAACCTTACCAACCCCAAACTTATGAACTAGTGTATACTTTATTTATAATATGAAAAAGACACAGTGGGGTCCAGAAATCTGAGAAAGGCATTTTTAATTATAAATTATAATATACTACCCACTGTGTAGTAGTGTGTACTTTTACTTTGTGTAGCTATACTTACCTTTTCTCTACTTTCTACTACCCACACAATGGATCAACACTTACCTTTTAGCAAAGGGCACAGTATATCTGGACTCATAAGCTACAGAGACGAGCTGGCGTGAGGATTTCATCCTCAGCACAGAGACAAAGAACCAAAGCAGAATTAATCATGAGCGAGAGTCATGAACATTTGACAAAAGCACACGTAAAGCAGCAGACCACACGTAAAAAATCAGTTTCCTTTTTTTAATAATTTCTTTACAGACAAAAAAAAAATTCTTTATATCAATATAAACTTAACTTCTTAAATACACAGTATTTTATAAATATAACAAAATACATTTCGTGTGTTGCAACAGTTTAAACTAGGTAACATTTGGACGGAAACATTCGTGTAGATCTAGTGCCCTCTAAACTGTCTAACGTGTGTGTATAATTATCAGTCTTCTGTAAAAGCCTTCAACATGGACAGTAACATTTCACAATCCTCATTTCATTTGGCTGTAGCCTCTAGACTAGAGCAACTGTGATGAAGTCCATCTATGTGAAATGTGTCTGAGTTCATTTTCAAAATGGATTCATTTTAAATTAAATGTCTATTATGATTAGCTTTAGCGTTGATAACAATGAATAATGTTCTAAAACCCTATCAACATCCCTTAAAATATGTTTAAGACATCGTAGGATGAGAAATGCACGTTGGTAACTAATTACACAGCACATATCCCTTCACCTACCCATGTTTCCCAGTCTCTCTCTCTCTCTCTCCTTATCGTTCACAGCAGATGAGAGGCTTCTCGTTAGTAAACTGTCAGCAAAGCTCCTAAATCACATTAAGTAGGCACGGAGTACAAAAGCAACATCAGCATACAGCACCGCGGAAAATAGGTTCTCATGGCACATTACAGGACTACAAAAACACTATGGCCACATTTAGAACCAGCAAACGGCAGCTGAAGAGGCTTGAGGAGAAGCAGGACTCGCAACTATTTCATCATCAATTAAAAAAAAAATGGTTTAATTTGGTAATGTCTGCTTATCCACATTGTGCGTCCACAAGCAGTATCTAATATAGCCTACACATTTAAAAGACGCTATTAATGTCCCCTACTGTTTTTTTCCCCTCCCCAGCACATAAAAGCAATCATAAGCATATTACTCAATTAATCTGTTCAATTTAATTAGTCAAATGTAATGTGCTCAGCGAGACTGGGGTTTCCACCAAATGCAGCTTCATCAGAACGGAGAAAAAACATAAATAAACCGAAACAATAACTTAACTGTGAACAGTTTTGATACAGGAATTATATTAAGATGCTCTCAAGAAACCAAAACATGAATTAAAAAAACAAACAAACAAACGGTTAACACAGCTTTGAATCATATTAGTACCGTCAAAACGTGTTAAAGGAACAGTTTAGGAAACACCACTGCCCTCTGGTGGTCACAGTCGAAAAGATATGAGCGAAAGAAAAGGAAAGTGAAATAGTCCACGCAGTCCCAGCCTTAACAGGTATCTACAACGTGTGAATTAAACCAAATTCAGCTGAGAAGTACCATAGCCACACTGTTAACAGATTTACCAGATGCTACAAACTAATTTGCACTGCTGTGTGAGCAGAAAGAAACCACAAGCTTCTGAGGCACTTTTAAGAGGAAAAATAAGAGGGGGGGATGGGGAGTGTGTGCCAGTGCTTTAAAACTCTGAGGATATCCCTTACAAAGACAGTCATTCCCTCTAGAATGTGTATAAACTATCCTGGGATCAACTGCAACGCTAAGGCAATCAGGTGGAAACAGCCCTTCACGAGTGGAAACCTTGTCTATGTACAAATAAAGTCTCCATCCTCAACAGAAAAAGTTGATTATAACTTTCTTGATGTGGGAAAATGTGGATATCCGATCTAGACCTCTGATAATTTGCGATATATTTCAGTATTTCACCATTTATAGAGCTTCTCATATATGTTTCCAAACCTGAATATCTGTGAGGAGCTTTAACGTGTAAGCTGAAAGGCATTATGTGTAGAGAGTTATATATGTGCAGGTCTTGTCAACAATGCGTGTACACAGTACAGAAATGATGTATTCGTTACATTTACACATTGATGCTCGCTGGCACTATGCTATAAGCTGGCAGTATAACAGGTAGAGCAAAGCCATGAGGAGAGAGTAGAAGAGCAGGAAGCCGCTGGAAAAAGGGGAGGAAGGAGAGACGGAGGGAGAGGTGACGTTCTTGTCCTCGTTCACCTCCTCCTCTATTGCCAGGAGCGCCGTCGCACAGCGATGCACTGCAGGTATCTTACTGCACAGGACATCAGACGCTAAACACAACTCCATCTGAGAAACAGACAGACAAAGGAAAGGAAGAACAATGCAAAGAGGACAAACAAAGATGAATGGACACAGTATTGAACACACACACATGAAAGCAGGGTCATTTAAAGGGATAGTTCACTCAAAACTGAAAACTCTGTCATCATTTACTCACCTTGTTTTTTTTTTTTTTTAAACGTACATGACTTTCTTTCTTCCGTGGAACACTAAATGAGATGTTTATAGAAGTAGTGTACATACAATGTCTAAGGCTGAACGATATTTTGTTTTTCTGCGCTACATTTTTTGAAAAATGCAGGAAGTCTCAATAGATTAATTTAAATAGCTATGCTTGGAAAGAATAAATCTTTCAAGGATGATTGGGGTGATTGTTGGAAAGTGCAGCTGCATAGAATATAGAAATAATAAAACAAAAAAAGTTCATTTTAAATGTTAATTTTTTTAACATCCTTTTAGGGCTTGAAAGATTTGGGTATCAACATGACATCAAGACATTTGTGTAAACATACATGTCAATATGCATTATCAATATGCATTTTCAGCTATCCGCGTGTGTCTACACCGTTAAATGTCCAAGTGATTCCACGTGTATGTAAACGCTGTTAAATGTCCGATCGAAACGAAGCAAAATGTAGATCTACATCTGGGGAGCGATATTTTTTTCCTAGGATGGTAGGGGAAGACTCATAAATGCTATTAACCGGGTAGGTTTAGGGACGGGGTTGGTGTAGCTCATATATTTATATATACAGTAATGTAACGTTAAGTCAACGACGTTCATAAACGCGCTGAAAAGCGATTATGCGTGATGATAGCACGGCAAAAATGGAAATACGAATTGGCCTGTCATTTCATGAGATCAGTCTGTGGGTATAATCTTTACAAGAACAAACTTAAATCTCTATAATGATTTCAGTTTGACGGCTTGGGTAGAAAACGCTTAACCAGGAGTGCTTTACCTTTAACGGTGAAAGAGTGAGTGGAGAGATAAGTAGCTAAACATTTAATATTTGAAAAGTGTTTTACAACAGAAATGTTCAACAACAGACATTAATATTATTTCTGAACTGAAAATATGCTATCATTTACATGATTCATATAATTCATAACTGAATGTGAAGAGACAAGAACCGTTTTGCATTTTTGACATATTAGACATGTGAATAAGATTAATAAATTGTGTGCATATTTTAAAATAATGCAACTATTTTTAACCTTCAAATGGTCTTCGTTTCCTGTTTACACTTCTGGGCTTCGGGGTCTATACGACCCCAACAATTGATTGAGTAATTGTACAAAAAAAATATTCATTTTTAATCATACAAATAATATACAATTTTTCTGTTTACTTCTCATCTATTCATTAATGCTGTGTTTTTGGAGATAAAGTACACAATTCCTCAACTACACCATTAGCTTGCATATGAAATATTATTTTTTATGATGCATTGCATTTATGCTCTAGTACTAGGCCTTCATTTCCGTTTAAAAAATGTTTGTAAAGATTTATGCCAGATTTTTTTTTTTTTTTTTTTTTGACACATGAAGAAAATATATTTCGTTTTTTTTTTTCACATTTCCCATTCATTTCAATGTGGGGTCATATTGACCCCGAAGACCAGAAGTGTAAACATTTTTTTTTTACATTCCTTCAGAACAACCAAATCAAGCCCAGTTTTTGTGTGTGTGTATAGATAGATAATGAATGAAAAGACAAAATCTTATGCCACTGAGATGAAGGGAACCTTTTTTTTATTAAGTAAAAGTCGATTGGGGTCGTACAGACCCCATGACCTGATTGAGGGCTACTTTATTGATTCATAACAACAAATAGACCTAGAACTTATTTTACTATTTTTTTCCATTCCCTTTTAATCCTTTAGTTATTTGATTAATTTAAAGGTGCAGTCGGTAACTTTTGTCGCTCTAGCGGTTAATAAACAGAACTGTATGCGTCTTGCAGAAGAACACTGTAGCCGGAGCTACTTCTCTCGGTTTATGTCTATGACGAGTCACGCAGGCATTGGTACGACCCATACCAGTCTAAAATTGTCCGAAAATAAACACTTATTATAGGTGTACTGTAGTGATTCAGGGTAAGACAAAAACAATGTTTGGAAAACGGATTCAGGATGTACTCGCTCATTAAATTGTTACGACCTGAGCCTTATGTTTATTTGTGTGTGCTTGTATTTCTCTGGTTGATCTGGTTCTCTCTCACTTTCGGACTAGGCTCCACCCTTGCGCACCTGCAGCCTATTCAGTGATGTTCTGGGCTGGAAACGTAATGAGAGAGCGGGGAGAGAAGGGCACGGAGGTTGACCTACTACGATTTGTTTCTAGCGGCTTGAGTGCTTCGATCACAGTTTCAGCTCTGTCAAGAGCGTGGCGTGCACCGAAAGAGAAGGGCTTGAGTGGAGTGTCGAGAGAGCCCTGTGTGCTGTGTGATGATGTTTCCACCAGCCGCTGATAAGCTGTGTTTTATTTCGTTTATTTCTGTTAACATTATCTGTTGCCTGCTGATCAGTGCGTTGTGTAGTTCGCGTGTCATTATGTTGCTTACCCCCTTCTTTATCTAGTATCTTTAATAGTGGGGTTCTTAAAATAAATTTTGTACATTTTGAACTCAAAATCCAGACTGATCTCATGAAGTAGTGTGTGTATGACACGCCAATTCGTATTTCCGTTTTTGCCGTTCTATCAACATGCATAATTGCTTTTCAGCGTGTTTATGAACGTCGTTGACTTAACGTTACATTACTGTATATATAAATATATGACTTACCTCACCCCCGTCAAAGAGTATAGAAGAACAAGAGGCGAAACTCTGATGCTTTTTTGGTAACAGCCACTAGATGGCGCTTCGGTAGCGCGGCAGCCATATCGGGGTGAAAATTCCAACTGGAGTTACTGGACAACAGCACTGATAACAGTTTTTTGAGGTAGTTTTTTCTTGCATTAGTGAGTATTTCCATTGTATGCAACTTTACACTTTTACTACTATTATTAGTTACCAACTCCACTAGGCCTGAAATATATTTTGGACGTTTTAATCCCCTGGATCATGCTACAAACATGATGATCATTGATGCGCTGTGTCCGTTATCCTATAACTAATTGCCACTTTCGACATTGGCTGTGATTTTTTGTTTGTTTACATGGTCTTGCGTCATTAATATAAGATAGGCTAGTACTGCAAAAAAAAAAAAAAAAAAAAAAACTGTTTACTGTAAAGCCATTCTATTGCTGTTACATATTTATTGTCAAACATTTACATTTTAGTACAACATTTATTTGCTGAATTTATTTCATTGATAACTTATTTTTGTAAGTATGTGTACCTCCCAGGAAACTATGTTATCATAACTTTATGAACTGATATCACTTTATTCTTACCTATCACACTTAATGTGGAGAGTAATATATAATATAACGAATATTCATTATATTATAAGTAATATAATGAATTAAATCCTCAAACTTCCCAACTTCAAGTTATATGGGGGTAAAAGCCCGGTTAAGTAGCAACTTCTTTTTTAACTGCTATAAAGTTAACTGTTGTGAGTTAAATAATCACCTAGCCTAATTATTTCAACCTAAAAATGATCTCTGCACTGGACTAAATATATGTATGTTATATGACTGCCTAGTCGCTTTCACCCCGAAATGGCGGAAGTGTAGGGCTGCTGCTGGGCGCTGGTGTTGCAATGGAACGTTCTATTGGCTTTCACTTCTTGTCAATATACGTTCTTTGCCCCCGTCCCTAAACCTACCCGTCACTGGGGTTAATGGCATTTATGAGTGTTCCCCTACCATCCTATGAAAAAAAAAAAAAATTGCTTCCCAGATGTAGATCTATGCTTTGCTTCGTTTCGTGCGGACATTTGACGGCGTGTACAAACATGCGGAATCACTCGGACATTAATGGCGTAGACATACACGCATACACGCGGATAGCTCAAAATGCGTAGAGATAACACGCCACTTGACTCGAAACGCAAAAGTCATGATGTCATATAGCAAAATCAGCAGCTTGAAATAATAAGCCAAAAAAACTTTGGTCCCCCAATGTTCAAGACATGGTTAAGGACTACTTTTATGATGATTTTTATGGCTTTATGGTGCTTTTATTGTCCTTTTTGTATTTTGACAGCACAATTCCCATTCACTTTCACTGCATTACAAGACAGCAGCTAAGACATTCTGCTAAACATCTCCTTTGGGGTTCCACGGATGAAATGCGTTTGGCTTTGTAGCATCATGAACTAACTGAGGTGACTACCCCTTTAAGAAAAAAAAAAGCACAAAAAGTAGCAAATCGAGCTTGAAGCACTTGAAAAACAACATAAAAAAGCATTACCAGTCACATGTCAGTGGGCGAAGTGGATTTGTCTCGTTTACAAACAGCTCACACAATATGTCTCAGGAAGACAAATAATATGGAGGATGATAAAAGCAGCAAACAATAAAAAAAAAAGTAATTTATGTTTACCTCAGGGACTCCCAGCCTACGACATGCAGCAATGAAGTTTTCGACATTGAGGCGGCACTTGGCAGCACTCAGCTTTGGCTGAACAGACAGAAAGATTGCACAGATATTCATTAGAAAGCAAATTAAAAACTGGGATCAGCTTCTTCCAGATAAGGACCACACATAAAAAGGTGGATCTTCTTATAAGTGTTTGTTTTTAGAGATACTAGATTATGTTTTGTCCATAATGAGAATAAGATTCGAGCATTAGCTCACCACTGCCGGAGAGGGGATGTGGATGATTGACACGGAACGAGGTCGCACGTGATTGGCCAACTGGCAGAGAACTGTGCCATTGGACAACGCCTCTCCCAGATCATCAGGCAGAGAGATCTTGAGACGTGACTCCAAACACTGGAAGAGAAACATGGAAAGAGTGATATTACTGGGAAGATGCATCAAAAATGCTTCTTAAACTACGCAATCAGATTAAAAAATATAAAAAATAAAGACAAGGTAAACAAGCGGTAAAAACTAAGATAATAGTAACAAAAATGGGGTAAGGCATCTCAGAAGAGCTCGAGATGGAGAGATGAATAATACAGGATGGCTCTTTACTTTGCGCAGTTGCATGATGTCTGTTCTGTCCTCTCGTGGGGATCTGAGTGTGGAGCGTGATTCGCTGCGGCCAGACTCCGCCAAACTGTTTCCTGATCCTGAGAAGAGAGCAATAGGGTACAACATATATTACTAACCAAATCAAGATTATAGGTCCTACAATCCTATATTAACTCCTCTGTGTGTGTGTTTGTGTACCAGTCTTGACGTTGCAGCGTGAAGACGTGCGGAATAAGAAGCTGTTGGGTTTGGGAGCAGAACCTGTAGGAGAACAGGGCTTCACGGAGGGCGCATCTGTAATATGTCACAAACAAGGTTCATTAAATACTTAAAATTACAGCATCAGCAGAACAAGCAACATTAATTAAACAAAACTGTAATCAATACATTGTTTCTATATTACATTGCTCTCAAGGAAACCAAAGCAAACATTCAACAGAAAATATTAACATTGGCCAATCAGATTAAAAAATGGCCAGAAATGACTCCCACATTGGCCAGTTTTAAGAAGTTGTTAAAAACACATCTTTTTAAAATTGCTTATACAGACTTATGATTAGTATCCTAATGCTGTGTACTGTAATAATTATTTTGTATTACTTTTGTACTTGTATTTTACGTGTGTTTTATTGTTTGTAGAGCTTTGGGTTTTAGAAAAGCGCATTATAAAATAAAATGTATTATTATTATTATTAAAAAAGAAAAACTGTCAAAAAGCGTCAAAGCACTTTTGTAACAGCACTGCCCTCTGGTGGTCACACTGCCTTCATTTCTAAAGAATTTCTATGGGTAATTGTAAGAAACTCTTTCGTTTGAATGGCTGCATGTCGATTGTCTGTCACAGACAGACCATTTTTTTTTTGCCGGAGAAATTCAGGCACTTCTATAGCAATCAACATGATTGGGAATTTCACATAAGGGTAGAGGATTTCACCATGCAGAATCGGCAAAGTGTTTAAGTTGGTCATGTGGATTGGCAGCATTGAGCAACCGAATGCAGCTTAGTTTGAAAGTCACTTCTGTTTGAGCAATGCTTTGCGCATCACTGCACTATTGCCAATACTTTTCCTCAGCTAATGTGACCACCCCTAATATATATCAACTTTTTTGATAGTTTGTGTGATATCCATGTGATAAGTGATGAAGGAACTTGCCTATGGTTTAAAATTACCAAAGCAAAAACAAAAACAAAAATTTCAAGCATTATTAAAGACAAGTAAATAATTAAAAATGATAAATCGCAGCACATACAAATACAACTGAAAAAAGATACGTTTGTTAATAAACAGTGTTTTAAGATATTCAGGTATCCAGGTCCAATAAAAAAATAACACTTCACTTTACAAATACAATATACATTACAAATACAATAAAAGGTTGATTTTTTGTCAAAAACAGCGAGTGAATTTCCTCTTTGTCTTTAGTTTGATTAGTGTTAAAATAGAGACCGCAGCAGCAATATTAAGCTGCTGTCACTTTAAGAGCGGCACAATATACTGTTACTCCTGTGTGCAGCACAGAAAATATGGTTTAAGGAGGCTTCCTCAGATTTTCAGAACACAAAGATACGAACAGTAACAATTATCGACGTCGTTCACGGGCAGCCAATTAAGACCATAGTCTGGCATTATGCAAATTTGTATTAAACCTATGTAGGTTCATGCAGGAAGTAAGGGTGGAATTACTGATGACTCAATTCTTTGGGGGACAACTTCATTTATCATGCACTTAGATCTCTGAAACCCTGCAGACCTTTTACATTCACAAACAGCTATATAAACTTACCAACGAAAAAGGTCGACTTTATGTGGTCTTAAAAAATGAAGATAGATCTTAAATGCCATTTTCCTTTAAAAGCAGCTGAAATATCAAGCATGAAAGGTACCTGTGCGACTGATGGAGCGCTGCAATGACCCTGTGTGAGAGGACTGAGAAATCTGATCTGCACTCTGAGAGAAAGAGAGAGAGAAAAGTCTTAAACACACATTAAGGATAATATTATGCATTTATGACAGAATGAGGTGGAGGGAGAGTGTAAAAGTGAAGGACTCACTGCACATCTCTGTTTCGGGCCGTTGGGTGGAGAGCTGCTATCTGAATCACCACTAGAGGGACACAGAGATCAAATCACAAACCGACAAAAACATACATTGACTGCTTTGTGAACTTTACTAACGAGCTAGCAAAACAACAACCACATCATTAATGTTTTATGACAACAGGCTATTTGACCTGACTGTTATTTACGCCGCCGCAGCTAGTAATCTGGTCTCAAATTCAGATTTGTGCCTTCTCTTTGTTAAAGAGATACAGAATTCCACAACAAAACAAAAACACATAAACGCATATGCGGACCATTCACTCCACTCTTACCCTGAAATGCTTCCTGTTCCTCCGTGCTTTGTCGTCGTCGCCAAGTTACTTCCTGTTTTTACAATAATCTTCTGCAAACTGTGAGACAACAAATGCTTATTAGTCAATAGCCTCCTAATACAAAAGCACACAGGACTTGTTCATAAAAAAGAGCATTCTGGGAGAGCCCTGATGTTTTTCTTCTGACTGTGTTTTACTATGATTCATTCTTTAAGACACAAATGAAGTAAAGACACATGACAGCTGGTAACAGTGGTTTCCTCGACATAGCATCAGCAAATAAATAATAGAGGCCATTTTAAATCCGCTATGTGCTTTTGAAGACGTGCTTGCTGTGCATTAGCAAACAGGATTGTTCATTCTATCGCCTCTTAGGCCAAACAGCCTTTTCGCCATATCAACCATTCACTTGTGTTTCACTTCCACATTTCCTGGATTCATTCAATCCCATCATTCACTCACGTGCTGGCTTTGTCTCTCTGTTGCTGGGCTCTTTCTCTTTCCTGCCAGATAAGCAAGTTTCCAGGCCTCCTCCTCTCCTCTAGAGTGGGACTGGATGGTGAGCCGGAGTCTGAACCATCTCCAATCACAAATATCCTGAAAGGAAGTCAAAGGGAGATTTATGTTTAAGCCTTCACCAAAAAGTCACTACTGAATATACAAATCCATTCTACAAGGGTGTTGTAGGTGGTTGCTAAAGTTTTTGTGTGGTTTTTAGTCTTTGCTACTCAGTTTCGCGGGTGATTACTTACTGGCTCGAGTCAAAAGAGTCTAGTATTTTCTGGTCACTAAATATGGCAATTTAAGTCTAAGGGATTTTTAGTCCAATTTAATCACCCACCAGGTGAAAATCATACGTCTGATTGCTTAGAGACGTAATAACACATCTTTCCAAAACGAACCACATGATTTTAGCTATCGCTTATGGTTAGGAGTTAGGAGCAATAATAGTAACTCATGTTTGCTGTAAGGCTGCAAATACTCTACACAACTTTGGATTGGATTTAAAAACTAAACGATAGAGAATCTCACACTATCAGACTGTTATGTATTTCCAAACATAACAAACTCACGCAGAAACATGTGTTTTGTTGCTTGAAGATATCAGATGAAAACAGATATGTGTTCTAAATCTAAATGTGTTCGGAATATATATATATATATATATATATATATATATTAGGGCTGTGCAAAAATTTACATAATATATTTGTGTGTGCTGTATATAATTATTTTGTATATATAAATACCTATGCATGCATGTATATATTTAAGAATTAGTTGTGCTTAAATTCTGTATATATATATATATATATATATACATAATCTATATTATATAAATATAAATATTTTATATATAAATAACACATTTTCTTAAATATATACATGCATGTGTGTGTATTTATATACACAAAATAATTATATACAGCACACACAAATATATTATGTAAACACAGACTTTTATTTTGGATGCGATTAATCGCAATTAATTTTTGCACAGCCCTAATATATATATATATATATATATATATATATATATATACAGACACACACACAAACCATCGCACACTGCAATTTTTCTGTGAAATCTGTCAACTCTTCAGACTGGCTTTGACTTTCGGCAACTAGCATTGACTCCTCCAGATAGCAAATCTGAGCAAAAGTCATGGAGTGTATTCCAGCCTTTAGCAAACTGCACTAATTATATCTACAAACTCAAAGAGCAGGAGGAAAAGCGTAGGACTACATGATACTGGGGGGGGGGGGGGGGGGGGGTGAAAGAACTGACTGCATTATATATTGCAATACTTTTTTTTTTTTTACACTTTTTAAAAGAATTATTGAATATCTGTATTTGGGAAGAATTAAATATTCTAAAATGACTGGGATGATTTTGTAGGGGATTTTTGCACAGATATTACAAATTACTTTTTTGAAATTTTTGTGCATAGGATTAACATGACACCTTCATAATCATGACATGACATGTTA
Organism: Pimephales promelas; assembly: GCF_988280905.1. Classification (NCBI taxonomy): domain Eukaryota; kingdom Metazoa; phylum Chordata; class Actinopteri; order Cypriniformes; family Leuciscidae; genus Pimephales; species Pimephales promelas. Next base: position 18,917,864 of record NC_142769.1, read on the forward strand.
TGAATATGAAGGGAGTTTTATGCATGTTTGTGACAACTGTCATTAAGTGTGATTCACTCAGTTTATGACATTTTTAATGCAGATATGACATTGTTTGAGATGTCTTTGTTATGACACCTTGACATAAACCAATACATCATAACCTTCAGAGTCTTTGTCATGACAACTTGACATTACTAAGACAACACAACCTGTCATAAACATGATATAGCATGTATATGAAACAACATATAGCATATAGCAGATTAATTATCAAACTTAGCAACCACTTAGCTTTATTGGTTAACATTACATTAAACTGTCAGGTGGTTGGTGCCATTATAACTTTTTAATGACAAATTCAATTAGTACCATTGTAGTTGAGGTCACGAAAAATATTCATGACACAGTTTTAATGGCCTATGTCAAGAAGTCATGACAAAGACACTGACAAAAGATCTCATAACAAAGACATCTTAAACGATGTCATATTTGCATTCAAAATGTCATTATTGAGCCAATGACACTTAATGACAGTTGTCATAAACATGTATAAACCCTATTTCATATTCAAGACATATATCATGTCGTGGTTATGAAGGTGTCATGTCAGTCTTATCCACACCCCTTCAAGTAGTGTTACCGAATTTTCTTAAGAGCAAATCATAATTTTAGGGCTGAACAATTCGAGTAAAAACTTGTGGTTTTAACACTTGGTTAAAATCTTTACACGAACAAAATCAAACCTCTTTCAGTAACCATAAAGTGACAAGAAAAATAAAAACCAGCAACATTTCAATTTGATTATAAAGTAATAAATACTTTCTATTATGATTATTTAATAGAAGTATTAAACCATTAATATATTGTAACAATGATAATACTGCACTGTATATAATGAAATATTTAATATTCATAATTTTATTTGTAGTACAATTGTAAATTTAGTCATTTTCCAATGTTAATACCCCCAACTTTTACTATGGTAAACAACAGCAGGGAGATTTTAAACCTTTTCCTTTGTTGACAGCAGGTTTGCAAACAATTCTCATTAGAAATGAAGTGAAACGGATGACACTGCACACATAACACTCCCAAAATGCATGTTACAAGTTTGAGTGGAGCAGCATTTACTTTGAATCAAGCCACTGCAAGTATCTGAAACACTGGATATATCCCACATACAGTAGATGGAATAATGAACAGAAGAATATTGTTTTTAGATTTGATTTTTACTTTGTACTCTTTGTACCATCTTTAATTTGTCTGCTGTTATAACACTGAATAAAGCAGACCAGTTTACTGAGTAACTATGACAGTAAGATACCCAGTTATACTGAAACTGTGGGTGGAAATTCACTGTTGACTTTTCCCAGCACTCCCTCGCGGATTGACCTTGCGTAATCATAGGGATCCAGCAGACTTTAATTAAGAGACTGTGTTTCACAGCAACTATCTGAACATGTATTATAATCAATTAAAGGACGTCACTGTGGCCTTCAAATCACACTGTCAGCTTCTTTTTTATACCTCTGCATTTTGATCTTCACAATGATGTTTTGAAACACCTTGGAAAACCACACTCTAAGAAGAGCGACTGGAAATTTTCCGGCCTGCTGCCATGAGACAGTCCAATGTCTTCCTTTCCTCCATTTATCATGCCCGCCCGCACGTTACATAGCACGAGTACAGATCCTTGCCAGCTGTATTCAAATGCATTCAAATTTGTGCACTCTTTGTGACTCCCTAGCACTCTCAGTTTATTTTGCATTGTCTATATTGAATGCAGTATGTCTACATGACTGACGTTTCTCCATAGCCAACACTGAGGGCAGATCTATGACGAAAAATTTCACTCTGTTCCTTGGAAAGAAAATATTCCATCTGCCTGACAGATTGCTAAACTATCTGATGCAGATCAAGCCGAAACTATTTGAAATGTTTGAAAAATAAACGTGTCTAGCAAGAAACTGTGTAAGATAACTTAAAACCACACTTCAGCTCAGATCAGTATCTTGTGACTGTAGGTCTAATATCGGTCACCCAATAGGCTGGATAAGCCAGCGAGCGTTTACATCGAAATACACTAGCGTGGTTATTTTGACATGGCTTAAATGCAAACAAATTCCTATTTCTGACAGCTCTGTGGGGCCCTTCTTTATGTGAGGACCTTTCAAAGACATTTTACATTTTAATAATAACAGGTTTTGTCCGCGATGTATGTATTTTGAATGTGCAAACAGCATAAGCCCTTACCTGCTGCCTGTAGAATCAGGGCTCTGGGAGGAAGTGCTGCTGGAACTTTCACTATTTTCCTGTCATGGAGAAAGGGGACATTATTTTTACATAATTATATCTTATGACTTCTACATTAAAGTTCAAAAGGGTCAGAAAGATTTTGTAATTCATACTTTTATTCAGCAAGGATGTCTTCCATTGATCAAATGTGACAGTATAGACATTTACAATTATAAATCATTTATATTTCATATAAATGCTGTTAAAAAAAGTTTCTTGAGAACCAAATCAGAATGATTTCTGAAATATAAAACAGTCATTTTAAATATGACTGTTTTTACTATATTTTTGATCATATAACTGCAGCCTTGGTAATAAGCATAAGAGACTTCTTTCAAAAACATAAAAAAAAATCTTTCCGACCCCAAACTTTCAAACGGTAGTACATATGTCTGAAAATATATTGAAAATGTAAGTGTTAGTTAACTTAAAGGTGCACCAAGTTATTTTTCCCCACGTAAAAGTTAACTCTAGGGTAACGCTTCCTTTTACAGTCCTGTTACACATGTACATACTATGTACTTATTGTAGTATTTACAATTACTGGCTAATAACTAGGTTGAACCTAGCCCTAACTCATGTACTTACCTTATATTAGCCAGTACTTTCTAGGTAAGTACACTGTACTAACCCTGAACCTACCCCTAAACCATGTACTTACCTTGTATTAGCCAGTACTTTCTAGGTAAGTACACTGTACTAACCCTGAACCTACCCCTAAACCACGTACTTACCTTGTATTAGCCAGTACTTTCTAGGTAAGTACACTGTACTAACCCTGAACCTACCCCTAAACCATGTACTTGCCTTATATAAGCCAGTGCTTTCTAGGCAAGTACACTGTACTAACCATGAACCTACCCCTAAACCATGTACTTGCCTTATATTAGCCAGTACTTTCTAGGTAAGTACACTGTACTAACCCTGAACCCACCCCTAACTCATGTACTTACCTTATATTAGCCAGTACTTTCTAGGTAAGTACACTGTACTAACCATGCACCTACCCCTAAACCATGTACTTGCCTTATATTAGCCAGTACTTTCTAGGTAAGTACACTGTACTAACCCTGAACCTACCCCTAAACCATGTACTTGCCTTATATTAGCCAGTACTTTCTAGGTAAGTACACTGTACTAACCCTGAACCTACCCCTAAACCATGTACTTGCCTTATATTAGCCAGTACTTTCTAGGTAAGTACACTGTAAGTACTGTACTGTAAAAGTAGGCGGTACCAAGTTGTCACCCTAAAGAATAGTGTAGTAGACAGCACAATGGCAGCCATGTTGAGATCACATAAATAGCTGAATATTTCTCACTTCATCAGTTACTAATCACAGATAACAAATATGCTTGCAAATGTGGTATTTCTACAACAGATTCAAATATAACCTGACTGTATTGTTTATATTTAGCCTGAACTAAAGCAAAAAGTAATCTAAAAATATCTCTGTAGTTTTGCATATGTAAATGGGTATAATCGTGTCAACATTACCATAGCAACAAGAACCTATTAGCATTGCTGTCAGATTGAAAGATTCCCGCAACTTTCATTTCCTCAGAAACTGATTTGAATTGCTTCTCATTGCTTCTTACTTTTTGTCCATCCAGTCTCTCAACAACCTTTTAATCCTTTAAAATGACAAGACAACCTGTTTTTCACGGCCACACCATGTTTTTATTGCTGTTACTGAGGTGGTTTTTGTTCTGATTGGTCAAAGTCGAAATATTTAACCGAAGAGATTATAAGTCTGCATGCAAATCTAGCTACTGATATCAGTAATAGACTACTAACAAACTATTGTTTGTTGCCAATAGTTGTCAATATAGATCTTCAAATTCCAAGACCAGCGCATCATAGAGTCCCATCTGGTCGAAAAACAAAAAGTACCGAGTGCACCTTTAATGTTCAGTGTACTGCAGTAAGTCCTCCTGACCTGAGGGGACTCTGTAAGTGGAAGGTGACACCTCTCCTCCTCTTCCTCCATTACGCTGTTGTCTATGAAATCCACTTGCTCCAGCTCTCCATTCACTACAGAGAGGAAGCATTATAGAGACAAACAATTAACAATATTTAGATGTTTAGTAGCTTTTATTTTAAAGCTTATTTTGACGTTTTTATTTTAGATCCCCTGGTTGGGAACTACTAAGCTTAAGATCTTAAGATTCCTTTAACCTTTACCTTTGGGTGTCTCTAGTGACGTATCTCTCTCCTCTTCCTCTAGAAAATTTGTGTGTTCACGGGAAACGTCAGTCAATCGCAATGACCGTTCCGAGAAATCGTCAGCAGACTAGAGTGAAACAACACAGACGCACATACACAGCCGCTTGCATCATCCAATAAAATTACTCTCGATAAGCCTTTAGCAACCATAGTCCAAATGGTGCATTAGTGCTTAGAGGTCTCTTTATACCTCATTTCCTGACCATCTTTTGCTGCCGCTGTCCACGCTGTTAAAGCCAGAATCCAGGCCACCATACTGACCGGGGAACAGGTCCTGATCTAGACTGAAGAGACCACACACACACACACAAGCGATTAAAGCTTTTTCGACACCCCAAGACCTCTCGTCCTTGACGATCTCTCACCAGTTGTTGAAGGTTGTGGGCCGCCGAGCTTTCTCAAACTGGTCCTGAGTCCTTTTGCAGGCCTCCATGTTCAGATATTTAAAGATGTGGAATTTTCCTTTGGAGCAGATCTGGGCAGGGGGCATCTGGAGGGGGTTGTTGTCCAGGATGATGCTTTGGAGGTGCCGCAGATGACGGTAACACACAGGCACGTTGGATATGCGGTTGCACGACACATCCAAACGGACGAGAGGCAACTCTGACAACTCTGAGTTGAGAGAAGAGTCAACTAGATGAGTCAATCTAATATATGTATAGTGAATCCAAAACTTATATTTGGACACTTCCAAATAAATCTACGAACAAATATACATCACAAATCAAAACTAACATCACTCTTCTGAGTCAGTTCTCCTCAAGTTCACACAGGTGTCCAATCACAGGTGGAGTTCCTCACACTTGCTATGAAATAATGTTTGACAACCAGAAAGTGTCCCAATACTCTAAAATAAACGTTATCTTTCTTTAAAACAAAAGCCACTTTTGGTTGATCATTTCTCTAATTCTATGACATTCGCATCCTTTCAGAGTGGTTTAAATGTCCAAATATTTTTTGTGTCCATTGTATTAATCTGAAAGAGAGATTTAAGCTTGTTATAAAAGCCTTCTCCTCTGATATCCATATAACACACTGGTTCCTTGTGTTTTGGAATTTTACACAACATCTTGATTTCTGTTATCTTGCAAGGTAATACACTATGGCTTTATGCAATATTTCCAAATGTTAACTGAAGTAATAGGACATGTGTTTATAATTTTGGGATACCAACCTTCTGGTAAAGTTGCAAGCTGGTTTCTTCTCAGATTTAAATCCCTTAAACATTCTAACTGGCCGAGCTCAACGGGAAGTGACTGTAGCTCATTACAGCTCACATCCTGGTGGAGAAACACAGTGAGAGGAAGAGACAGAGAGAAAGAAATTAACAGATAGAAGAAATTATAAAAATGAAGAGTGTGTGTACATTGGAGTTGGTGGGGCAATAAGGTTTTTTTTTTAAGTAAGCAATTAATACTTCAGCAAAGATGCACTAAATTGTTTCAATTTCAAAAGTTTCTATTCAGAGAATTCAAAGAATCCGGGGAAAAAAAAAATGTGTCATGATTTACACAAAAATATTAAGCAGCACAGTTGTTTTCAACACTGATTATAAAAATAGGTTCTTAAACAGCAAATCCGCATATTAGAATGATTTCTGAAGGATCATGTGACAGTGAAGTAATAATGCTGAAAATGCAGCTGTATCATCACAGCAAAAAATTACATTTGAAAAATGTATTCAAATAGAAAACAGAGATTTAAAAAAAAATGATAGTGATAATATTTCACAATATTACTGTTTTACTGTATTTTTGATGATCAAATGCAGCCAGTGTATGTGAGCATTAGAGACTTCTTTCAAAAACAATAAAATATCTTACAAAAAAAAAAAAATCCATTCCAATCAAATAAATTAATGTATAGGGAACACTGCTAGTGCTAAACTTCACACCACAGACAACTGCCACATACAGTATGTAGAGATATCTCCTGACTCAATACTATCACAATACTTTGGTACCGATACATTGCAATTTAATATTGTTATATAAATCAACAATATTGTTTATGTTTAATATTGATATTTTGGAACTCTAAAGCATGGGGAAAAGTTAAATGATACACGTATACACGAATGTGCACGTCATATATCCGTAGATGTCTCTCTATCCGCCATTTTTCACTTTTTTGTGTCTACTAGTAAGAGATATGACGTCATACGACTTCACTGATACAACACATAGGGCTCAAAGCTAAGGATTTTTTCTAATGCCAAATTTTTCAAAGAAAAAATAAAAATAAATAAAATAAAATAAATAAATAAATAAGGCCTAATTATTGTCTTAATAATTAAGGTTGTGACACCAAAATACTAGCCAATTCAAATAAATTTAAAATATTGTTAAAGTCAAGTAAACTGTCAGTAATAAAATAAGAACAAATAAACGAGCAATAGCACAAATACAATGGAACAAACATACATGTTTATCAGGTAAGTATAACAGTAATTTTCAGGTAGAGAAAATGAATAATAAGATGCAAAACAGCACTGCATAGTCTTCACTGTATAAATTAAATATAGATTAATCCTTATTAAAGTTACACAGTTATTCAGTCAAGACAAGTAAATATTTAGTATAATACTAAAGGATTATTAGGAACACCATTCTAATACTATGTTTGACCCCCTTTCGCCTTCAGAACTGCCTTAATTCTACATGGCATTGATTCAACAAGATGCTGAAAGCATTCATTAGAAATGTTGGCCCATATTGATAGGATAGCATCTTGCAGTTGATGGAGATTTCTGTGTTGCACATCCAGGGTACGAAACTCCCGTTCCACCACATCCCAAAGATGCTCTATTGGGTTAGGATCTGGTGATTGTGGGGGTCATTTTGATCAGAATGCCTCATGGTCAGAAACAATGCTCAGGTAGGCCGTGCGATTTAAACCATGCCTAATTGGCACTAAGGGGCCTAAAGTGTGCCAAGAAAACATCCCCAACACCATTACACCACCACCACCAGCCTGCACAGTGGTAACAAGGCATGATGGATCCATGTTCTCATTATGTTTACACCAAATTCTGACTCTACCATCTGAATGTCTCAACAGAAATCGAGACTCATCAGACCAGGCAACATTTTTCCAGTCTTCAACTGTCCAATTTTGGTGAGCTCTTGCAAATTATAGCCTCTTTTTCCTATTTGTAGTGGAGGTGGGGTCTTCTGCTGTTGTAGCCGATCTGCCTCAAGGTTGTGCGTGTTGTGGCTTCACAAATGCTTCGCTGCATACCTCGGTTGTAACGAGTGGTTATTTCAGTCAAAGTTGCTCTTCTATCAGCTTGAATCAGTCGGCCCATTCTCCTCTGACCTCTGACATCAACAAGGCATTTTCGCCCACAGGACTGCCGCATACTGGATGTTTTTCCCTTTTCACACCATTCTTTGTAAACCCTAGAAATGGTTGTGCGTGAAAATCCCAGTAACTGAGCAGATTGTGAAATACTCAGACCGGCCCGTCTGGCACCAACAACCATGCCACGCTCAAAATTGCTTAAATCACCTTTCTGTCCATTCAGATATTCTTGGAGTTTGGAGTTCAGGAGATTGTCTTGACCAGGACCACATTGCATTAATAAGAAATTGAACAGGTGTTCCTAATAATCCTTTAGGTGATGGTATCTTAAAGGTCCCCTGACATGGGGTTATTTTATTATTTTATAATGTTTCCTGGGTTGCCCTTAGATTGTTAGTATGTTTTTAGATTAAATATAGTCATAATTTGGTAATAAAATGCATTTTTCCTAGCCTGATTTTAGCCTCTGATTTGAACGCTCTGGTTGAGGCTCTTAATCAGAGCCTCTCCACAATCACGGCGACAGTATTGTGGTGAAGACTTTGTCTATTACCACAGTATATAAGACGAGGTCGAAGTATTCATAGGACAGTTAGGGGGCAACGTGGAGGCAGGGTGAGGAGTCGCAGTTACAATGACAGTAGACCGAGCTGTGTGCGCTGCTCGTATCTTATCACTCATGATCTGGGCTTTGCCATGACGAGGGAGCTTTTGAACTAAACCGGTCTTGTCTACTTGTGTTTGTATGTCATATGAATAATATATATGTGCCCCACATGGAATCAGAGTGCCTACTGTATGTAGTAAATGGAAAATCTCTACAGAAAAAGGCCAACCGCTACATGCATTCGGTTTGTTTCTACCATTTAGGCTCAATCCCAATTCACCCCTTAGCCCTACCCCTCCGTTTTGCGCGTTCACGCCTAGGGGTAGGGTGTCCCGATTCTTGTTGAGATCGAGGGGTAGGGCGAAGGGGTAGGGCTACATAGATTTTTCAGAGGCACACTCCAAATGGAGGGCTAAGAGAAAGTTCACGGAAAGCATCGGAAATCACCAGCGAGATGGATCGCAAACGGTTAAACATTTAAATTTAGCGGCAGATGATTCCACTACGCACTTTATTTACTCTTATAATAACATTGTAGTCATTTCTTTCCGATCAGAAAAGACATACATTTCGAGGAAGGGATGTTATAATCATCATGTTTATTCAAAGTCAAGAGCAGCTGCGCTGATTGTCAGTTGTTGTCATGGAGAAATCCTGTACAAACTCTGTAACGGCAGAGCCATCGCCGACGACTGATGACGTATATCGGGTTCATGAAGGGTTGTTCCATTTCGTAGGGGAATATTTCAACCCCTTGGCCCTTGTAACTCCGTTTTAAGGGCCAAGGGGTACACTCGAAAACAAGGGGTAGGGCCAAGGGGTGAATTGGGATTCAGCCTTATTAGTAGTGATTTACACAGTTTTTTTACTACTTACTATATACCTGAGCATTCCGTATTGTGTAATATAGCATACTGAAGGTGAGGGACATTTTGGGGGGAAAAAAAGTGCTGCATTTTATCATTTAAACATGTGACTTTCATGAAAATTCTATAATCCAAGATTGTCGCCACCATGACGTCAGAATATGCAAATTAGATGGGAAATCTAATGTAATCCCTATATAATTCTCCAATTTATAGAAAGTATCTATCTTTTATCACTTTTAACATATAGTCTTTTAAAATTATTTAAGATGTCAAAATTGAACGTTTTAGGAAAAAAACCTCTAGCGCCTAAAGGGTTAACTATACTAGTAAATGACACATTTTGGAAAATATCCTAACAAAAACCCCACTTGTGAGAACATGTTCCTCACTAATAGAGTGCTGAAGTTATGACGCAACTTTGTAGGTCAAAAAGGCAGAAGTGAGTTAGCATTTTAGCACTTCCGGTTCCCTCGCTCTAAAGTCTATGGGTTTTTTGAATGGGTTTTGCTAAATTGCCTGAAATAAGGTCTGTGGTTAACAAAGTCTCTAAATATTTTCACGTTTTGATCTATGACATGAAACACACCAGTTATAACCTGCTTGTGGTTTTTTAAACTTTATAACTTTATATTATTTAGGCTTCAAAATGTATAAATTTTGGATTAACTTGTAATATAAAGATTATAAAGATTATCTTGTACAAAATGTGTAAGGGTCACACCTCTTTGTTAAACACAGATCTTATTTTTTGCGATTTTCCAAAAGTGTATGGGGAAAATGCATAGCTTTTCGATTGAGCCTACAAAGTGACGTCATAACCTCTGAATCATATGTTTTGTTTCAGATAAACTGATATCAACCAGTTTGTGTAAATGAGATGCCTTCACTAATCTAATTTAAAAAAAAAAAAGAAACATGAGCGTGTGTGTGTGTGTGTGTGTGTGTGTTCTACTTACCAGTTGTCGAAGGTGTGTGAGTGTGTGTATAGAGGCCGGTAGCACTGATAACTTGTTGTTGCTGACGATGAGCACACGCAGGAGAGGGAGCTGACATACTGAGGGTGGTAGACTGGACAGCTGGTTACGACTGCACCACACACACAGACAGAGAGAGAGAATTAAATGAATGCAATCTAACACCGGTACAAAACACTCATTGACAGACTTACTATATATACAATCCTTCCAATATCTTTAGCCACAAAGAGGATGAAATTTCACTCAGGGAGACCTGATGTTTACCAATGCTGCATGTTTTATTATAAGAAATAAAGTAAAAAAAAAAAAGTAATATTGGGAAATATTATTGCAATTTCGAATAACTGCTTTTTAAAATATGTTTTTTATATATATATATATATATATATATATATATATATTTAAAAGGTAATGTATGTGTGATGGCAAAGCTGTATTTTCAGCATCATTACACCAGTCTTCATGATCATTCAGAAATCATTCTAATATGATGATTTGGTTCTCAACAAACATTTCTGTTGTGCTGCTCAATATTTTTGTGGTGGTAACCGTGATACATTTTTACAGGATTTTTTCAATTTCAGTTCAATTGTAGAAAAAAAAAAATTGTTTTATGTAATTTATAAGTTCAAAAGAACAGCATTTATTTCAAAATTAAATATTTTGTAACATTTTAAATGTCTTTACTGTCATAATTGCTGATTAAAAAGTATTAAACTGTTTTTAATAAATACTTGACTTATACTGAGATGACCTGATGACCTGAGCCTATCCAAATACCAAGATTTGCGGTCTATGCACTTGACCACTTGTTTTATTAAATTTGGCCCAAGTGTTCAAGTAGGTGTGAAGACTGCAAGTCTGTGCAGAACATTTGATTACCCGATGGGACACACTTATAGTTTTGCAAAGTTTATAGAGCTTTATTTAGATTTTTTGTACTTTGCATTTTAAATATCAGTAGTCCCTATGTAATAGAAGACACTATTTTAGTTTTTGTACAAAATTCACATAGCCTACTCATCTTTGCACAAATAAAATGTGCAACACTTAATGTTTGACAACCAAATAATATGTTATATTTAATTAATTTAACTTACAGTTGAATGTTTTCCTAGACATCTCGCGATTTTAGAGCACGGAAGTTCCCCGGACATGATTTACGATGGGATAGCCTTGGCCTCGAATACCACTCCGAAGCGGTATTAGTGTGTGCGTAGTGCGTTCAGGGCATTGCGCTTTGGCATTTTTAAGACATGGTACAGTTTTCCACACTTACTTCCTGTCAAGTTCATGCACTTAAGTGGCCAAGAGCACATTTGGACAGGCACTGTATCTGGAGTGGGTGTGTGTGTGTACCTGAGGTTGAGGTAGGTGAGGGCTTGCAGCTGGCACAGGCTGGGCGTGAGGGATCGCACACAGTTGTGGTACAGGCTGAGCGTCTCCAGAGAGACAAACTGACACACCTCCTCTGGAACCTCACAGAGCCGGTTCTTTGAAAGGTCTGAGATATAGAAACACCAAATCACAGTTAGTACAGACTGAATTAATGACCACAGACACCTTTACATGATAACAACGAAGATGTCAGCCAAAAAGGACGTTATATATTAACAGTAAAATAAAGAAATAAATAAATAAAACAAATTAAATAAAAAAAAAACAATAATAATAATAATTACATTTAACAAAAAAAACTATAATAATAATTACATTTAACATTAATTAAATTACACTTTTTATTTGAATTAAAACATTTAATTTAATAAAATAAAATAATGAAAATGTGAATATATTATTAATTTTTATGATAATTTAGCACAAAAAGTTTTTTTATCCTTTTAAATATTTTAAAATAATTCTCAATATTCTTAAAGACGATTTTAGTTACTATATTACAGTAAAATTATGATTTTACTTCAGTGTAAATGTAAATTAAAAATGCAAAAACCCATAACCATAAATCCTATTCCTTTTAACAAAATAAGAGTGTTTATTTGCATTATGGTAATGAGATTTGTCATGAAATTAATTAAGGCAATATTCTTAAAATAAAGCAAATTTATTCATTTCATTTATTTCTCATTTATTTATTGTAATGCATTGACATTTAACCCAGACAACTACTTGACAGGTTTTGTCCAAACCAATAGGGCGAAAACTTGTGTAAAGATCTTGCCGATTATGGAACTTCGTTTGTGTTCACGTTCTATATTGAGTACTATGATGCATCCTAAGCAACAGACAAGCCTCTTTTGTCACTTTGTTTATGCATCCATATCCATGGGACAGAAGCCAGGGACAGGAAACGTGTAAACAGTCATGATGTTTCCCAAAGTGAACAAAGACTTTTTTTATGGGAATACAGCCTTTTTTTTATCTTTTGTCTGAATATAGCTCAATCTATTCCAATTCCATTCAATATTTTCATTCCAGACAGAAGCTGCACTCGCCAGATACACGTGAAACACACACTCCCTTCAGTGGCGCTGGTCATAGGGTCAGGATGTATTTCTGGAGAGGGGAGGATTTTAATTACAGGCCCAAGGAAGCTTAGAACAGGGTGTGTGAACGTATGTGCAAGTCCATGTCACTAGAGAGACAAACCAGACAGAAGAAACAACCAAAACACAGAGTTTAAAGCTAAATGACCGTTAGGGTGCAGTTTTCACCTTACATTAGCATTACATGCACACAGGTACAGTGTAATTTCAAGTCTCCATAACCCTCCTCATGATCTTAAACAAAACCAAAGTTACTTTCACACTATGAGAACAATAGCCTGTGGAAGTGTGTGTGTGCTTTTTTTTTCTCTCTTCTTCCCCGTACTGTCCAATTGTCCAATCCGCTCTCCTTCTCCAAATCTTTTGTTCAGCTGTTTTATTTGGCAAGGAAGCATTTCCCGCCTCTCCATTCCCAGTGGGAAGAACTAAAGATTCCCAGGGGCAGCCCATATTTCCCACAATCCCCCGCACTGCTTTACACTCACGCCAGCCTAACATGGTAGAGAATGGGAGAAATACCAGTGTGCCCACATCATGGAGAAAGATGATATGTATGAGTCTGAATACACTTATGATCAATAACGCTTCCATAATCACTCTATGAGGTGACCATGGTAATATCACTCATTAAAATAATTAAGAATTTAATAAAATATTTAATTGGTGTATAAAAGTTCATAAGGATGTTCAGGTTTATCTATACTTGTGTGCACATTTTTTTAAAATGAAAAAACTAGATTAGATTATATATGAAATGTGTAATAAGGGGTGGGGGGGAATAATGATGTTGATATAAGTTTTGTATATAGACTCCACCAATGGCAAATTCATCTAGTGGCACAGAAATCACAGACTTCATATTTAAAGAGAATTTTGATTTGAGTAGAAATGCTTTTATTTCTGTTCGGGTCATGTTTACGTCGTGTTCCTAGAAATAGTTGCCTAGACGTATCCGATTCTCCGCAGGGGTTCACAAACACCTCCTGCGTGAGGTCTCCAGCTGTGCCCAGCCTTAATGACACGTTCAAATCATTATTATGGCATGACAGAAGTCCCTAGCTAATAAGCAGGACTGTATTTCAATTATGTCCTGAAGGTCTTACTCTAAATATCTCCCCTCAGTGTGTGTGTGTGTGTGAGAGAGAGACTTCTTAAGAGTAGCAGTTGGTCTACTGAGCCCCTCCTCTCTTTTGCTCTCTGAGGAATCTGAGCGTTATTCTGCCTGCTAGCGTCTCTTTGGTGTAACTAAAGCTGCTTTTGCATCTGGTGTGTGTGAGAGAGTGTTAATCAACACACACACACACACACACACACACACTCCAATCCTCCTTTAGCCCTAGAAGGAGATTACATTGATGCGGGATAACAACAGACTCCCTTACAGTTCATTTCAGACACACATTTACGCAAAAGAAACACAAACAAGACCTAATTATACTGTGAGCTCTAAGTTCTATTTAACATTTGATAGCCAAATGACAACTTCTACAACAGTTGAGGAGGCGTGTTGTTGTTTGAAGGTCTCTATGTGTGTGCTAAGCTAAGATCTGTCTTCTTCGTACCTGCTGCCAGGAGCTAGTCATCCCTGGTATTAACTGAAACGTGACGCTGTGTTTGTTTCAACACACTGACTAGACCTGATGTGTCAGTCACTGACTCACTTTTATCTGAACAAAACATGTATTTATGAGGCATTTTTACCAGTGTTGTAGTCGAGACCACCTCACTCGAGTCCGAGTCAAGACTGAGATCAGAGAGAGTCGAGTCCGAGTCAAGACCGAGTCCATAGAGAGTCGAGTCCGAGACCAGAGAGGGTCGAGTCCGAGTCGAGACCGAGACCAGTGAGGGTTGATTACCTAATTTACTTTTATTTACTTAGAGAAATCTTTTTTTTTTTTACTGAATTTACTTAAGAGTTTAAAAAATATGATCAGTTTAGGGTAAAAAGGCCACATATTAGGTGGTGTTAAAATTAATTTTATTACAGTTTGTCATGCGCAGTTGCGCACTAGAAAATCACCAATCACTGGGCGTGTCAATCAATTTAAAGAAATATTTTATTAACATACATTAATAATCATGAAAAATATTTTGAATTAAACTCGAGTGGACTCGGGAATAAATCCGAGTCCTAAAAAAAAAAAAATGTTCGAGTACGAGTCAATTCAGAGTCCAAATGCACACGAATCCATGACAAGACCACTAAAATATGGTCTCGAGTCGAGACCGAGTCCGAGACGAGTCCGAGTCTCGAGTACTACAACACTGATTTTTACATTTATTATTAATGTCTGCCCTGTCATATCAGCACACAGGTTTCCAGAACACTCCTACTCTATTCCATTGTTCGGACAAACAAGTGGTGCCATAACAAACTCACAAAAATAAAATAGTATCGAATGTAAGATATTTTAAAATCGCTACAGTGTTTACACACAGTGGAAGGTCAACCGACTCTTAAGATGTATTCACATTTATCTTTGTTAGGAATGCCAGGAATTTCAATAGGAATTTAGGCAATTGTGAATTTCGCATTAGATTTTACTTCTTTTCCATTCAACAAAAGTGAGTGGGAACTGTAAAGCTCCAAAATAGAACCCTAATAACCCAAACGGCACCCTAAGCCCTCATGGTTTTCCTCAGAGTCCAATCTTTTGTGACGTACTGTAATGCCGCTTTGACTGTTGGGTGGGTAAGCCTGAAATCTGAAATGACAAATGGCCTGAAATTTAAAATGGCACCCTTAAAATTAAAGAATAAAAAATATGACAGTATAAATACAATGTACAGTAAATACAGATTGTGAACATATTTGCAGTATTATGGATAATTTGAATAAATAGTGAATTTAAAAGATATTGCACTAGTGGCTTTGGGAGGTATATGATGGCTTTATGTGAGCCAAAGATTGAAACAAGTTACCATTCACTGAAAATCTTCCCCTCCACTGTAGCAATATAAACTTTAAAATCACACTTCAAACATATCTTTTCCCATGTCTGTAACTAAATCATTTGAGACACATAAGTAATACATTTAGACTTTCCCTCACCTAAACTTATTGAAATGATTCAGAAGAGCCGACGTTGCATGTACCGTCTACCTTTTCAGATTTATTTTGGGCTTTTTTTTTTTTTTTGCTCTTGTTTACACAACACAGAGAGCAGACAGAAAGTGAAGTGAGAAAGAGAGAAGGAGAATGGGATCAGAAAGGACAATGACTAAAACTCAGGTCACCTGAATCAGCTGACTGGATATACTACTTTTGTCTGACTTGTGTTTTTTTTGGAGTAAGAGAAGTCTCTTTAATTTCCTTTGTAAAGACATGTCATACAGGTTTAGAATTATGGATGATAACATGCTGGGAAAAATGCACATTTCACCTTTTTTCACCTTCGAAAGTTTGCACCAGTGCCACTAGAGAAACAGCATTTCATTGCTTCTCCTCCACTGAAGCAGGAACAACAATAAACTGTGCCTTGACTTGACTTGACTTGAGATGGGGGCAGAGAAAAATAAAATGAGAGGGGAAGAAAGGGAGGGGAGAGACTGAGAGGGGAGAGGAGGGCAAATCTTGAAAGGGGACGAGTGAATGAGTAACAGCAGCATGACAATAGCAGTGAAAGCATGAATGCCGGCCTGAGCTGAGGGGGTGACGGAACAAAAACACACGGGCCAGAATGACTCGACACATTCAAGAGAGAGCACCACTGGAGGCAACACATAAGTGTGTGTGTGTGGCACATGAGCACTACTCAAGCACATCAGTGAATTAACGGTCAAAAAAGCTGATTATTTGACCTCACAAGCACTTTAGAGAGCTGAGTGCACTGACCGAATCGATCAAAACACCAATGTGTACCACGTCCTTTTCATTATTTCTTGCTGCGCCATAAAACAGAGGTTTATTTTCAGACCTCAGTCTCCAAAGGCTCTAAAATATCAGTGATGGAATCATAACTCCATAATCCAGCAGGACAGGCCTGCTTTGTACAAGCTTTTAGCAAATGGCAAGGTTAATGCCAACAGTATTAGTTTCAAAAAAGCAGGATAAATGGCAGTCAGGAGTTTCTTTAGGAAGCAATAGAGCATTAGCAAGTTTCTGTTGTTTTTCTCTGAGAGACTCATTTTAAAAGACTTGTAGTTTGCAAAGGAAAATGTAAGTGGTGTGAGTGCGGTTTTGATTCCACTTCCATAATAATAGTTCAATAAACAAGTCTTATAAACAAGTCTATAAGCACTTTTAAGGAAAACAATATCAAATCATAGCCCAAGTAATTGAACATGTTTTGCTTAAATTATATGTATGTAGTGCACATGATACTAACAATATAATAATACTAATAATAATGGTTCTTGGTTTTAAAGTCTTTTAAAATAATTACATCAACATAATTATAATAATTATTTAATATATGAAGAGTTCAGATGCAAAAGCCTCTAAATGCCATTTGAAATTGTCTTCTTTAATGATGATTTTTATCAAACTTGTATATTTAAGTTCAGCAATTTCACTTAAATACCAATTAATAGGTAATTATCATTGCCATTTAAGTGAAATCACTGAACTTAAATATACAAGCTTGATAAAAATGATCATTCTAGAAGAAAATTTCAAATGGCACTTAAAGGCTTTTGCATCTGAACTCTTCATATATTAAAGTTTCATTTGTTTCAGTTTTTTTTTAACTGGTTCTGGAACAGGTTGATTCCCAAACCTACACTCTAAAAAAAATATATGATCAATAAGTTATGACAACATATGTTTTTATATAGTTTTAAATTGCAAATTTCAACTTTGTTTTATAAGTTAATAGAAGATTCAACACATTTTTTCAAAGTCAGTTTAATGTACGTAATTTAAGTTGAAATGACTTAAACATCCAAGCCCATTGTACTTAATGTAAAAGAGAGAGATTTACTCACTCTCAAGCTGATGACTTTCTAATTTCAGAGGAACACAATCGAGTTATATTCAAAAATGTACTCGCTCTTCCCAGTTTTGTAATGGCAGTGAAAGAGGATGAGATTTTGAAGCCCAAAAAAGTGCATCAATGTAAAATAAAAGTGCTGCACACAGCTCTGTGGTGTTAATAAAGGGCTTCTGAAGTAAAGTGATGCGTTTGTGTAAGAAAAATACACATATTTAAAACTTTAAAAACTAAAATAACTAGCTTCCAGCAGACAGCCTATGCAAGTCGACTTATGCCAAAAGAGTTAAAGGAGTAGTTCACTTTTCAAAAAATGTTTGCTCTTGCTGATAATTTACTCACCCCCATGTCATCCAAGATGTCCATGTGTTTCTTTCTTCAGTTGAAAAGAAATTAAGGTTTTGCAGCATTTTTCTCCATATAATGCACTTTAGTGGGAACCAAACGGTTCAAGGTCCAAAAGACACTTTCAGTGCAAACTGTTCAAAGGGCTTTACGATTCCAGATGATGAATAAGGGTCTTATCAAGCAAAACGATCACTCATTTAAAAAATAAATAACAAAGTTTAAAGGTGCCATATGTAATAATTGTGGTAAAAATATCCGAAAAATTAGCTACACGCATCAAAAGAATGAGAAGAAATAAGTGCAATGATGTAATTAAAAAACTGACAAGTTATAGTGCTGCCGAGATATAAACCTAAATTAGTATGCTAAATTACTAACCCCGGCCCGGCAGGTGTCGTAATACCAGTTCCGGCCATGGGAGGCGGTATGCGGACGGGCAACGTTACCACCAGCCAAACTGCAATACACGAGTGAGTCGCGCTCGCGCCGGCTTGTGTGTGTACTTGAATCTGATGTCGGTCGTGTGGAAATACAGCCCATTACTACATTTCAGTTCAGGGAAGAGTTCAAAAAATGATTGGTCGATATTATGCATGAGAAATACATTTTGGTAAGTTGTAGCATACTGTATCTTTCAACAGAGTTCATGTTCTTTTTCCATTAGCTAGTAGAGACGATCGGTTCATGTGCGCTAGGGATCTGTGGTGTAACATGTACAAGCACCAAAACGGTATTTATTCTTTGAATTGCGTAATAAAATTGACAGAATCTGAGAGCTTAACTAACCTGCTTGCTAAGTGTCAATTGCGTGTGTCTCACGGTGAATTCACGGCGCTAGCTTGATCAACATGCGAATGCTGTCTGTCAAATTAATTCACTAACAATAAAAGTGTAATATGAACAAAACAAATACCATAAACTTCAAATAATTGCCCAAGCTTTTATTTTCCCATATCGTCGAAATGCACCAGCTTGTTTTTGAGACAGGCGTCTATGAGGCGGTCTTCATCATTTAGTGTTGAGATGTTGTTCATTGAGTCTCTTATCTCTAAAAATCTCCAAATGCTCCACGTGAAACTGCGGTCTTCCAACCTTTTACTATCATGTCAAATGATTTGAATAACATGCGCGATGGTAGGAGCACAAGTCATTTTCTGGAGGTATACTGCCCCCATCTGTTATGGAATATGGAGTAGGATTTGATTTATTATGTCAGATGGCACCTTTAAGTTTTATAAGCTCAAATGCTTGCCTTGCTCTGTTCTGTGATGAGCGTTGGTGACTCTCCTGTTCGAACTTGTTCATCAAAATGAACAAATCTTTTCCGAGTCAATTCGTTAATTTTTTTAAAAGATTTGACCCTTATTCAGCGTCTGGAATCGTTTAAAGCCCTTTGAACAGTTTGCAGTTTGCACTGAAAGTGTCTTTTGGACCTTGAAACGTTTGGTTACCAGTAAAGTGCATTATATAGAGAAAAATGCTGGAATGTTTTCATCAAAAAACCTTAATTTCTTTTCGACTGAAGAAAGAAATGACATGGATATCTTGGATGACATGGGGGTGAGTAAATTATCAGCAAAAGTTTTTTTCAAAAGTGAACTACTCCTTTAACACTTGACGTGATGTAGGAATAGCGTAAGCTTAGACGCCTCTCACGGTTAAAAGAAATAGGTCTTGGTAACAAATTCAAAATCTTTTTTTTTTATTATTCTTCTCTTATATTGAAATCCTCCGACATTTCTTTTTACAAATTCTTGTTTTAGACTACTAATTCGCTGCTCTTCCGCGGTCGTCAATGCGTCGGGTCGCTGTAAATCGATGCGTACAGCTGTCTGCCGTGCTGGATGATAGTTATTTTAGTTTATAACGTTTTAAATATGGATATTTTTTCTTACACAAAAGCATCTCTTCGCTTCAGAAGGCCTTTATTAACCCCATAGTGGAGCACTTTTATGGTGGATGGATGCACTTTTTTTGGGCTTCAAAATCGCATTCATCGTAAATATAAGTACAAGTATTACTGATGCTTTAGAAAACTCATGGTTAGGGAGTGTCCAATCTCTTCTGTGTAAAGTATTGCCAATTACAACAGTAAAACCCCCACTGACATTATCACTTTGCTTATGGAATCTATGGGATGTTGTCTTCTAAAGGTCTGAACGAACAGAGACTTCTGTGTGCATCCTGTTTAATCGACGGTCAAAGGCCCAGCACTTTGACAACAGTGTTATCTTTGTCTTTGAACGTTGATGAAGGCCACAAAAGGTCAAGCCAATGGATTTAACCGTTCAAACATTTAGGGGGCCCCAAGTTATCCCACACAACTCTACCAGCCTTTTGTGTTCAAATACAAATACACCTCCATCACCTTCAAAATAATGATTTTTCTACCCCTCTCAATAAACAGTTTTATGAAAATCCTAATTAAAGATCCACATGTTTACTTGCTATTTAATAGACACCTTCTAAACTGACAAGCAGTTAAATTACCACAATACAGTTAATCTGTAGCAGTTAAGTGTCTTACTTTAGAGCTAAATAAGTAAATCAATGGTGATCAGGTTCTCTGCAATAGAAACAACCAAATGCTTGAGTTAGCATTGCGAAGGATCCCATTTCAATTCGTATAATCTGTTATGTCTATTGACATTAAGGGGGCAGCAGCACTGATATTGCTTCTGAATTAAGTTTTAAATCTTAACAAATCATTTTAATTTTTATTGTATAAAAACTAATTTCCCACTGTTGTGACACAACACATTCTCACCCCAAGGCGTCACCTTTGACCATGCTTCAATATTTGACGTTTTAGGCGCCCTTTAGCGTCACTTACATGACGCGATCCTACGGCGTCATCTAACTGACGCTAAAGGAAAGCGTCAGTTAGAGGACGCGGTTAGGTTTAGGTATGGGGTGGGGGTAGGGTACACACGTTCCTAGGGCGTCATCTTACTGATGCTAAAGGGCGCCTAAAGCGTCAGATATTGCAGCATGGTCAAATGCTTCCCAAGGCGTCAGTTAGGTGACGCCTTGGGAGTGAGAATGGGCTGTGTGACATCAATTCTCATCAACTGAGCAAATCATTTATGTTATAAAATTGGTGTACTCGATATCATTAAATAAAACTATTTTTTAAAGCTGAAATTTAAAAACAACAACGACAACAAAATTAATAAAATACTTAAATTTAAAACTATTATTAAATATAAATAATAAATGTTGCATTGGGAACGTTGCATTTCGTACGTCTCACCAAGTTACTCTAACGTTACCATGACAGAATAAAAAGATAGATCAAAGTGACATTATGTTAACCAACCATTCAGAAACGTCTTGTTAGAGCCTTAATTGTCGAATGTTTTGGGCCGTCATCTTGTTCCGGGTCAGACTCCGGTTCAAACTGATACGGTTGCACAGATGTGTCCTCAGAGACTCCTGCTACCATTCTTTCTCCAAAAGCGAAGTGATTATTAAACAAAAGCGATTATTTTTTAAAGGCATATGCACTGAAACGGCGTGCTGATAACAGGGCCTTTTTTGACCAAGTAAAAGGAGAATACTAATGAGAATTTTTAATTAAAGTATATTACAAACTTTTCATTTAGACCCTAAAGAATCAAAATAACTTGTATGAAAATGGCATTATAAGTCCCTTTAACATTTTAAAGCTGCAGTCCGCAGTTGTTCCTCTTTGTCACCATGCCTGTTCGAAATCTGCAATTGCAGTTATTCACAGAATTATCAACTTTACGTGAGTAGTACTTCAACACCCTCGACACGATACAGAACACAATGCAGTCCGTCACTGTGTGGATACTGTCATTCAGAATCACAGATCATTCTCTTTTTTTTAAGTATGACCAACATAAGAATTTTCACCGGGAAATGTCATCTGAACCAGTAAGAATCATCAATGTTTGTTCTGGTTCCGACATTGCAGTAAATCGTGCTGATTAAATCCATATCTTGTAAAACCGTGCAAATTATGACTGAAGTCTTTTGCATTTTTTAACAGGTGAATCTGTTGTCACTGGTGATTGTCGTTTGAACCTTTCTGGATCTGCCATCAAATTGATAAGTTTAATTATATCAAGTGCTGTGAGAAAAGGCTATAAATCTCCACCTCCAACATCCTCACACGCAATATAGCCGACTAGCCAAGACTTTGTGTGAACAGACGTAATGACGCAAAGACATGCTCGAATCTACCGCGGAAATCCACCAGTCCCACTGGAATTAAAAACATTATTACAAGTTTAAATCAAGCTAAGGCAAGCAGCAACATGACATCATGACTTTTGCGTAAACATATACGCCACTTTCGCGCCAGGTGGCGTGTTATCTATACGCATTTTGAGCTATCCGCGTGTATCCGCGTGTATGCGTATGTCTACGCCATTAACGTCCGCGTCATTCCGCGTGTCTGTACACGCAGTCAAATCTCCAGTCATAAATGCCATTAACCCCAGTGACGGTTAAGTTTAGGGATGGGGTTGAGGTAAGTCATATCTTTTTCTTTCCTAGGATGGTAAGGGAACAGTCATAAATGCCATTAACCCCAGTGACGGTTAGGTTTAGGGACGGGGTTGAGGTAAGTCATATATTTATATAACGTTAAGTCAACGGCGTTCATAAACACGCTGAAAGGCGATTATGCGTCTTGATAGCACGCCAAAAATGGAAATACGAATTGGCGTCTCATACACACGCTATTTCATGAGATCAGTCTGCAAGCAGAGAGTTTTTAACACTGGCTGGTTATGTATTTTCTCAAATATGTATTTTGGATCATTTTTAACCCAAATAAAACTACAGACTGCAGCTTTAAATTAAAGTATTACTATAAATATTACTATAATAGAATAAATAATACTAAACCAACACAGATTATGAGACGTGATGTGTGAAGAAAACAAGGTAAATATCACTCATGTTCATAATTTTTGGTCAAGCTGTAATTTTGTCAAATGATGCAAAAAGTGTGAAAATATTTTGTAATTGTGAGTTTTGGGGTGCATAAAAAGTTGTGAAATGAGTCTAAACAAAAAAACAAAGGAGTTGACCATTATGTAACACATTTGAGAGGTGCAAAGTGCTCAGAACTTTCATTAGGCCTACATCAAGAATTCAATGATGAAAACTATTATATGTCATTTATGCTGTGTGTGTGTGTGTGTGTGCCAGCATTTATGAAAACTTTCCAAGCTGACAGGTAAAGTTGTACTGGAACAAAACTTTGTATCAACACCAGCAAACTCAAGGATCTGTTGCTAAACCATACACAACTAACATTCAACAAGTTTAATGAGCAGGTTTGGGAGGGTGGAAGCATGTCTCAGTGTAATCAGATTATGATGTGTTTTTCTGAGCATTTGATCTCATTGGCGTGGAGGTGGTTCAGTGATGACTCAAGACGCTTGAAGTCTCAGCTCTATACGCCACGAGCTCGTATCTGTTACACAAGACTAAAAGGGGTGTCATCAGTGCGGTGAAATCCATCTCACACAACCAAGAGGAGGTTAGCGGATGTGTTCCGTTACCATAACAACCAAATCATCATGTGTCAAAACAAAGGCAATGCAATCAGAAAAATCTAACTGGCATACAGCCTACTTGTTTATTAAAACATTAATTAATGTAATAATGCTGAAAAGTGAATGTTCGATTGAGCATGTTTAGAAGGCATGCCTATTTGTGCTGTGTTTGTGAGGACTTGCACAATTTTGACCTGAAATGCATGTCTGAGATGTGCTGTTAAACAGCTTTTCTCCTGTGAAGATGTGGAACTTCACAATAGCTAAACAAGCCTGAAAACATGGTCATTATTATTGGTATTTGCTAAGGCATACATCACATTGCTATAGCCTAGCTCAATTTTTACATTACATTTTAACAAACCCATATAATTATATTTTAACAAACCCTAAATGTTCCATCACATTAGCTAAATAATTTTCATTAATATTTTAATGCGAAATTTCTGATCACGTGGATTTGATTTCTATTAGTATGACTAGATTTTGTTGCCGTAAAAAAGCGTAAATGTGATGGCACCTTAAGAGTTAAACTGATCAAAATGAGAGCCATCATGGATGACCATCAACTCTGTAAAAAAATTTAATAATTCCAGACACATTGAAAGCGAATAATCATTTGTGATAAAAATTGACAATCAACTAATGATTAATCCTTGGTGTTAATACCACAGCATGCGAAGTACTAAAAAAACATGTATGTAGGCTACTTTTTCATTTTCATTTAAAGGGGTGATGAACTGAGAAATCAAATTTTCCTTGAGCTTTTGACATCTAAGAGGTCATCATATTATAAGAATATCCTGTAAGTTTCAGAACCGAAAACGTCCTTGTTAGTCCAATAAAAGCTTTTATTGACACAGCCTCTGAAAACGACTCGTTTTTAAAAGTGGGGAACTATGACGACAAAGAGGATAAAACACCACCCCCGCAGATGAAGATCAACGCCAGCTTCACCACGGCAGGTTTAGCCCCGCCCACCGATTCGCGCATTACACACATAAGTATCATACATGTACATGCTTACCTCGTGATGACAAACTGGATCGCTACCGAGCAATACAGAATATTGTGCAGTGCCTGGTTGTGCAAGACAGTCGCTGCATAAGCTTCCTGTGGATTCCAATAGGACTGCATGGATAAAGTTTATTTTTAATGACGTTCCAGCTGATGGTCGTCTGTTCGCTTCATTTCATTGAGGATTGTTTTGTCAACAAGACTGGATTTGCAGACCGATTAAGAGTAAAGAACGGTGCTGTGTCGTCTATATTGGATCTGACAGGAATATTGTGCAACACACGGACTCTGGGTTGAACATGTATGGGCGAATCCGGTTGCCATTTTACAACATTGGACGTTTTCCCCCACATACACCGACGGGTGAGTTAAACTCATTATAATATGCAAAACTGTTCTCCACTCGCAGCAGTGGGTGTTTACTTCCAAGTCTTCAGTGTGACACGCCCATAAAAACCGACTGTTTTTTAGGTAGGCTCACAACCAGGGTACAAAATAGCCTATTACTTGTTCATTTTGATGTTTTTGAATTCCAAAACTAAGCGAACGTTATAAGTTGACCTCAGACAACAACATGATAACATTTAAAAAGCCAGTTCATGACCCCTTTAAACAAATATACCTGAACTATGTCGGCCATGTTTACTATAAATTTGTATACCATTCAGTTGAAAATTGTAAAAAAAAAAAAAAAAAAAAGCCTATTTGTGCTAAAATTAAATAAATCATGAATGCCTCGTCTCCTAGCAACCACCCAAAACACTGTAGCAACCACACTACAGGACAGTATGATCCACTCCGAACACCTCAGCAACCACAAGGCAACTCCCTGGCAAACAAACACCCTCGCATTGTGGCGTTTTGCATGGACAAGTACAACTAGCACTTTATTGCAGTGCAGCTTTGGCCAAACTCACTAAAAACAATCAACCAACACCAACTGTCAGTGTAATAATCCTCAATGAATGTTCTCCCTCAAAATAGTTTACTCAGGTCTGGTGTGGTCTCGCTTGCACTCAACCAAACATTCACCATCCTCTCAAGCACACACACACAAACACACACACACACACACACACACACAGTAATCACCCCGGAGCGTCTCTAAAGCCTAAAGAGGATGGTGATTCTGCCATCTGGACACGCTTTAGGTTACATAACTTAGTTAGCAAGGGCTGAATCTCAATCAGATTTGAATTTTCATATTCTATCGAGCATGATTATGTGGGAAAGGGGAGGAGCAGATTTCAGGTCATCAGATATTGAGACACGTTATACACTTTGACTTCATTAAATAGCTACGTCTATGTGTGCAGTGAGATATATCTCCCCGTGTGCATGTGGTTGTTGATGTTAGCTCAGACTGTGTGCTGAATGTGTTTGAATGGAGCATGGCATAGTTCAGAGAACGTTCAACAAACATTTACACCTGGACATGTCTTCTCCTTTTTCCCCAACAGTTGTGTGTTTAGCAATGCACAAATCGTATCAGCTCATTTATGTTCCAAACTTTAAAATTAGTCTATCTAAATACACCTCTTGATGGAATTTTTGGTCAAGATCTTGTACAAGAGTCTCAGTAAAGTCTACTCCAGCACATCTCAAAGAGTTTCCATGAATTTGAGATCTGGATTCAGAGGCGCCAAATTCATTGTGTGAAAATTATTCTTCATGCTCCTTTCCCAACCGTTCTTTCACAGTTTGAGCGATGATGAATCTTTACATTGTCATCCTGGAATATGGCCATGATGCGTCTTCCTACATGGTTGTTTAAGAAATGAAAAGCTACACACGCTATGAATTAGGGTTAGAAGAACTGTTACCAAACATGCAAGCTACAAACTTAATAATCAAAGCAATAATGACCCAGTCATAGATTCTTAAAGGGATAGTTCACCCAAAAATGAAAGTTCTGTCAGTATTTACTCACCTTAATGTTGTTCCAACCCCGTAAGACCTTCGTTCATCTTCGGAACACAAATTAAGATATTTTTGATGAAATCTGAGAGCTGGATCACTCCTGCAGTCTAGTCCATAGGCTTCTTGAGGAATTGAAACTTGCCGGCCTCGAAAAGTTATTAAAGACATCGTTAAAATAGTCCAAGTGACTACAGTGGCTCAATCTTAAGTTTATCAAACAACAAGAACAATTTTGTGCTAAAAAAAAAACAAACAAAGATAACTTTATTTCAACTATTAATTTCCTTCTCTCTGGGCCTCGAGTCAGGTTACTAGTTTAACAGCGTATGATCTGTTGTTTTACGTCACAGGCATCACACACATGACCAGCATCGGCCAATAGTGAGCCTACATGTGACGTAGCTCTACGCTATCACATTACGTTAACTGACTAGAGGCCCATAGAGAAGGAAATGAATAGTTTAAATAAAGTAATTATTTTTGTTTGGTTTTGCATAGAAAACGTATTCTCGACGCTTGATGAAGTTAAGATTGAGCCACTGTAGTGACTTGGACTATTTTAACAATGTCTTTAATAACATTTTTCAATCCCTGAAGAAGCCTATGGACTAGTATGCAGGAGTGATCCAGCTCTCAGATTTCATCAAAAATATCTTAATTCGTGTTCCGAAGATGAGCGAAGGTTTTACGGGGTTGGAACAACATGAGGGTGAGTAAATACCCAGATAGCAGACTGACATTGAATCAACGTGGAAAAATGACATCGAAACAACGTTGATCTAACATTGTTTTGCTCATCGAATTAACGTTGAACCAACGACGCGTCATTCTTTCAAAACTAACGGAAAATCAACTTGAAATCAACGCGTTGTTTCTAGGGCTGTCAACTTTAGTCGTTTAGTCGACTAATCGGTCGATGCCGTCGTGGTCGACTGACATTCTTATTGGTCGACCAGTTGCATTTTTTTTTTTTTTTTTACCAATAGAAGGAATTTTTCAATGACTTACTCCTTGATATTTATTCATTTATAATCAGTTATTTATTACTGTATTCTAAATATAATTAGCCTATGTTTTGTCCCCAACTTTAAAATGCTTTAATTTAGGCTATTTTTGTAACTGCGCCACAGTTTAGCGCACACACATAATACACTCGGGAACGGCACCTGTGGCTGGCTGCGCTGCTGCTCGCGCTCGGTAAGGGATGCTGTATTCATTCTGTTAGAACGCTGCTTGTTTTGGCTTTAGTCGACAAAATGTCCAGGAAATATAAATCTTTTGTCTGGCTGCATTTTAAAACAAAGACGACAAGACTGTGGAGGGAGGCGATCGCGTTGCCATTATGAGCGCGCAAGTCGCGCGCCTACATTTAAAATCGAACTTGAGCGCGCAAAAGACGTGAGCAGCCTTTTAACGGCTATATCATGCTGACTCAATAGATTGTGTTTTCTTAATGTTTTCGTTTTTATTTGTACACTTGACGCATTTGAAAATAGCCTAAATAATGCAACAAAACGAAAATAAACCTATACGCGGTACAGCCTATTATAGGATTGTTTTTAAGTTATTTGGTTTTTTTTGAGTGTTGTTTAAAACGCCTTGATCGTCAGGACTAAAGTTAACCCATAGCTTTGAAAGTAAAGAAGAATATAAAGCCTGTATAAACGAGAGTTTTTGTTGGGATTTTTCATTATGTGGCACAGTGGCAGATATTTTTTGCAGCGTGTGGTGTGGTCAGGTGCGCGATTGTGACTGTTACTATGGACCTAGGACAGAGCTCTTCACTTTTTGCAGTTAAAAAATCACTTAATTTTCAAAGAATTATATTATTATTATAGTTTTATTTATTTGTGATGTTTTTTCGTTGTTGTTTTATAAATGATCAATGACAATTGTTTAAAAAATGTTTAATCAAAATATCACGTTTTTTTTTTTTTTTTTTAGTCGACTAATCGTCGAGCAGGACTCGACTTTGGTCGACTAAGGATTTCTTTGGTTGAATACAGCCCTAGTTGTTTCAATGTTATGAAAGCAAACCAATTTTCGATTTTCATTTAGCTTTGAAGAATGGCGCGTCTGACGTTGGTTCAACGTTAATTCCATGAGCAAAATCAACGTTGTTTCAATGTCATGAGAGACGTCGTTTCCACATTGATTCAGTTTGCTGTCTGGGTACTGACAGAATTTTCATTTTTGGGTTAACTATTAGTGTTGGGCGATATGCTCCATTTTCATATCGTCCTATCGTCAGCCTGTGAGATCGGCGATACACGATAGTATCGTGAGGGGGCGGGGCTAACATTTGATTATTAACTTGATTATTTAGCCTACTCATTAATTTGCTTGTTTTATTAGCCTACTTCGATTTATATACGAGAATCTTTTTTCTATTTTGCTAGCAAAGGTGGAGTGTTTATTAATAGGATCAGGTTATTTCCTGGTATAGTGAGGTAAAAAAAAGAGATCCTAATCCTTTTGTTTGTCAACGGGAAATTTACGGACACATTAGCCTATCCTCATGCCGTTACATGCAGCATTTTGACTAGGGCCTATTTCTGCACGAGATGAAAACACGTTTTAATAATTTCTTGGGTCAGAAAAAGTCGGAGTTTGCGATATGTGCCCCCCTAGCAGTCACATGCGCACTTCAGTAAGCACGAAGTACGCGGGTTAATGTGTTTTAAATGCCGGGAGAAACAAGAGCAAGGGCCAAACGTCTAGCTGAGTCGATCGGTTTACTTATACTTATGACTTGACTCTGATAAAGGAAACGTTTACATGACCACATGCATTGTCAAGTTTATTAAACATAATCAGGTAAAGAACGTCGTCGCATGTAAACGCGCTCAATCTCTGAAAGTGAAAGTAAAAACGGACTGCCTTCGGCATCTGCATTAACGCTGCGTTCACTCAGAGAGGATGATGATAACGGTAACTATAATACTATTTTAGTGATATTATTATTAACACTATTTAGTAATTATATTGTTTTTAGTGTTAGTGTCATTAAACGTTTTGTTAATGTGTTACGGAAACAAATACTGACGAACAACGATGCCGTTATCATCTTGGATCTGTAGGAAATTGAATTTTGCGTCTGTTAAAACAAGCACACTTGATAATTTGTGAATGGATCACCTTGCAATTAAATTTTGATGTGGGATGTTTTTTAGTCTGTTTTAAAAACATTCTCTTAGAGGAGTCCTCATTAGTGCGTGTGTTGCAATTGTTATGAGGTGATGTCGTTGTAAATTTAGGCAAGGCAAATTGATTGTAGTTCCTAATATTCATTTAATAACAATACTAGCTTTATAATAATAATAATAGGCCTAATAATAATAATTTAATACATTATGGTAAAACGAGCCAATTATCGTATTGATATCGTCAAAGGCATCTGCCATCGGCGATATGTCAGACTATCGTCGATACACGATACTATCGTCTATCGGCACAACCCTATTAACTATCCCTTTAAGTGTTTGCCTATTTACATCCAAAAAGCGACTTTCTGGTAAGAAAACAGGATAAAGTCCATTTGAGACATACAAAACTTCTATGTTGCAAATGCATTCATTTCACAACACTGCAGCAGCATAAACAAAGCATACAGGTTCATACAATAACACCAGAAAGTGCCAGCCATCCCAACACAACTAATCCAGAAAAGTGTAGACATTACACATTACACTAAGTTCATTAAAACAATGTTACAGCAAAAATAGCTCTACAACTCTACAAGGAATAAATCTGGAATGGGCATAAATCAGAGAAGACTTCCTGTGAATCTGTTTCTGCTGCAGAAAGAGTGAGCATGATAATACAGCATCTGTGTGAATACAGTTTTATGAGTGAAAGCGAAACATCCTTCCATCTTGCTTTACATTATAACTGATATCCGTTTAAAAAAAACACCATAGCAATTATAAGCCAAGGGTTTCTAGCTGTGCTCCTCTCTCTCGAGATTTGAGACCTTCTGACCATCTGTTGTGCTTTAAAAGTGCGAGTGAAAGAAGAGGAAGAGGAAGAGAGCGACAGAGAGGGCGGGAGTAGAGCTGAGAGTGTGTCGCTGAGGAGAAGCAGAAGTTGAAGTCGAGGAGCCCACATCCGGTGGCTGTGTGTGGTGGAAATGCAACTGCAAGGGGAAACAGAACAACACTGTGCAACAGGGTTCGTGTTGACTCTCTCGCACAGCTGGTGATGCAGAGTAGACACTCCTGTTCTCACTTATGGAGAATTATGTACATATTTCACATATGCACTTCAAATATAAATGACCGTCACTACACGCATACTCATGCAAAACAGAGTCTCCAACAGCTGGCACAAAGGAAGCACACACTCTTAAAAAAACACAGCTGGCAAACACTCAAAAGATAATGACATAAAACCCAACACACACACAAACTTGAGCTTGTTCCTAGCAGAGCTGAATTCATAATAAATCCTCTCCAACCCTGAATCTGAGAGCCTTGTTTGCTTAAGCAAAATATGACCTCATGTTCAATATTTATCAGTAAAGGTTGACCACATCCAAACATAGCAGGAAATGATTTTAGTTTCAAGCGCCAGGGTCTATCTGAATGACCCATAAACAACATAAGAGAAGATTTGGCTAACAACAAATGTGAATTTGTTGTATGGATGTGCTGATTTGTTGCATAAGCCACATTAATAAGTTGCAGACGTCAACTTTCCTATTGAATGGTCATTGTAGTATTGTAGGTCAATGGTCATGTAGCCTATAAGGCAGTCAGTGTCATTTTTACTTCCTGGTTGTCAGTTTATGACATGAATGTGCGGGTGTGGACTGGATGCTTCAAACTGTTTTAGTCCTAAAAAAGAACCAGATTTAAGATGCCCAGGTACACTAGAATCTAAAGCACGATGGCATTAAAAAAAAGTACATAAGCAAAAGAGGAAAAAAAGATACAACGTCACTTAACACTTTATCTGGAAAAATGACCGCCCATGCAGACTCATTGGGAAAGTAAGTACAATGAATTTTGAATGCAACTTTCAACTGTCTAAATTTGTTCAGTCAAATCAATTACGCAGCTCCTCTAATCCTATGCAGATAATTTGCTCCAATTCTATCATCTAACCACCCTCATGTCTCTCTAAACTCATATCACTCACCACGGAGCACAAAATTTGTTTTTAAATAATTACAAATTTGATGAAATACAATAAAATAAGAAGGTCAGTGTTCACTGAAGTTAGTGTGATTATCTAGAGACTAATGAGGCTTAGGCCCTTTTTACACGAGAACTTTCGCGAGTGAAAACGCCTTTCGTTTACACGTTGACAGCGTTTTTGGGGCTAAAAAAACGCAAAAAAGTGAAACCACCCTCCAGAGTGGAAATCTTTAAAACACTCCACCGCCGCGTTCCCATGTAAACAGTAAAAACGCAAAGGTCTGCTTGACAGTGAAGGTTGTACGCAGGCGCGCGGGCTTGGTGTTGTTGTAGTATGCACTCTTAGCCGCCTGGAGTGCATACTACATTGAATTTCACAGACTTTTGCGTCACCATCTGCACGCAAATTTCACATCCAAAAAGCAGACTAAAAAGTGATAACGCAACGCCACTTTTGCGTTTTCTCTTCAGAATCATTTCCGTGTAAACATAGCCTTAAAGGGATAGTTCACCCAAAAACGAAAATCCCATGATTTACTCTCCCTCAACTCTTCCTAGGTAGGTATGACTTCCTTCTTTCAGCCAAACACAATCTGAGTTATATCCTGGCTCTTCCACGCTTTAAAATGGGAGTAAGATTGTGAGAAGGTTTCGAACACACACACACACACACACACGCACACAAAAAAAAAAAAAAAAATCACCTCTATCCATTATAAAAGTGCTCCATACAGCTCCAGGGGGTTAATAAAGGCCACCTGAAGCTAAGCTATGCAGTTTTGTAAGAAGAATATCCATATTTATAACTTTACAAACTATAATCACTGGCTTATGTGAGTCTAGTTCTGGTAGAAGGGTGACCTCTGACCCGAAGCATGACGAACGCGGAAGGGCAGAGGATAGAGCAAAACAAAACACAAGTCACAAAATAGAAGTCTGAAAAGGAGCTTGAGTTTGTTGCCCAGCCCTGTTTGTTTGAACCGCGAGATTTGAACCTGCATCTACTCTAATCTAAGTTTACGATACGATGCATGACATTCTACGTCGTGTGTCGTTTTTCAGAGGTCACTCTTCAGCCGGAACTCTTTGGCCATCACCGAAAGCCTTTTATTAATTATATCAATCAATTTTTTATTATTGACTCAGGGTCCAATTTTTAAAACACCAAACATTTAACACAACAACAGCAATAATAATAAAACATATTTTATATGTATAGTTCGCAAATTAATCGCTTCACTTTAGAAGGCCTTTATTAAACCCCCGGGGCTATATGAAGAGTTCAGATGCAAAAGCCTCTAAATGCCATTTGAAATTTTCTTCTAGAATGATCATTTTTATCAAGCTTGTATATTTAAGTTCAGTAATTTCACTTAAATGGCAATGAAGATTACCTATTAATTGCCATTTAAGTGAAATTACTGAACTTAAATATACAAGCTTGATAAAAATGGTCATTTTAGAAGAAAATTTCAAATGGCATTTAGAGGCTTTTGCATCTGAACTCTTCATTCATATATTACTGTTAAGATGAATGGATGCGCTTTCTTGGGCTTTAAAAACCAAGGTACCATTCACTGCCATTATAAAGCTTGAAAAAGCCTGAATATTTTTTAATAAAACTCAGATTGTGTTTGGCAGAAAGAAGAGCGTCATATACACCCAGGATGGTTTCATGGAGACTATGGGATAATTTTCGTTTTTGGGTGAACTTACCTAATGGTCTAAAACCACTCAATTCATACAATGCCTTGATGAAACTGACACAAAATATTTTTTTTATCCATACTATGGAAGTCAATGGGGCCCATCAACTGTTTGGTACCCATATTTTTCTAAATATCTTTTGTGTTCAGCAAAAGAAATAAATTCATACAGGTGGAGCAATTTGAGGGTGAGTAAATGATAATTTTCATTTTTAGGTGAACTATCCCTTTAAGAGTAGAACTGAGCTGGTATGATTAATCGATAAAACATTTTTGTAATCTCGATTCAAACAGGCACACAATCTCCTTCCCAAATGACAACGATTTGGCTATGTCTCTTAAACCTTTGACAGAATCATACCGGAACATTTAAATTTCTATTGATGCTGCATTCAACCATCTCTTCTCTTCCATGTCATTCCCCTAAGCTGTTGACATAGTGAGAATTTTGTTTTTAAATTGACTTAAGGCTAAACTAAAAATGAAAATAAAAAGAAAAACAAAAGCACAAACTAATTTTATTACCCCATTATAAAATGTTCACTTTCATAAAAAATATAGGCTACTTGTAGGTTTAAAACTCCACATATGGCACATTTATTGTTTCCAACAACAAATATTTTAGCGATCTGTATATTCTAGTCAGAATTATTGCACTACTGTTCAATTGTGCTCCATTTGTTTGGCTCGCTCATTCACGAAAGCTTGAATTTTAGCGGAGATTCACTTGCAGAAGGCTGGTCCTCTCCTGACAGTGGAATGGATGTTTTTTTGTTTTTTTTTACTTTCTTACAGATGGAGAATATACCTGTGAAATGTAAGATAAGCACTGAGGAAAGTGACACATCTCAAACGCATTAAACAGCACAGGTATTTATCTGTCAGTCAGCAACGGTATCTGTCAGAGCATCTGACAGCCCAAACTGCTTTAAACTTGTTAACTATATAGTTATTTTGAAGCCCCTAAGCTTGTGTCAAGTTTAGGATAAACTGTACTTTCACTGCAGCAGCTCAACACTGTATCCTCTCCTTGGCTATTTTTCAGATGTGCTCGTATCAAACTATACTGTATCAATATAAAGGCAGGCAGGTATTGCCTCATTTCATATCGTTTAAAAAAAAACATAGATATATAATACAAAATTGATATACCGCCCAGCCCTGGAATAGGAACAACCCTTTTAGCCCATGCACGCAGACCATTTCTCCTGTCATTAAACAAGCAAAAGTTGCGCTGTGCACTTAAGACCATGCGCTTAGATCGTTAAAATAGGGACCAGAGAGAGTTAAATGCAACTCTGAATGTAAGCCAAAGAACTAAACCATTATTAGGCCAATATCCAGCCAGTCTAGACTTTCACTACCACAGACACAGCCATGCCTACAGGCTAATATTGGACAGGAAACATTACTGATGGGGGATAACAGATCAATGGAAATAAGCCATGAGGAAAGTGTTTTGTAGAATATAATACGGGTCATTTCTAGAAAATCACCCAAAGGATCCCAAATTCAAGACCTTCTACGATGACCTGGATAGAAGGGAATCTTCATCCGACCAAGAAAAGAAAGAGATCAGGGAATGGGGAGACCAAGTGGGAGAGAGAAGCCTCCCTCAGACGAGGAGGAGGGGTGTTGCCGAATGGGACTCCGCCGGTTAGGGGGAAAGAGGAGGGACCCTATTTCGGGAATATCATGACAATGGGAGCAGCCCACGAGCCCGTTTTATCAAGAAAAGGGCTCTCTCCCTCCCCTCTTTCTCTCAGCTGCTGTGAGGCTTAGTTGTGGTATGGAGTGAGTGTGCCTCTGAATGAGACACTGTGTTACGGGCTACACGACATTCATGCCCCAGGCATGCTCACAAGTGTGGGAGCCGGATGGAAACAAATATTTACATCTACGCACACACAAAAACACATTGACTGTGATTTAATTTGGAGGATCCTCTTGGTGTCCATGTCCAGAGAGCATTTTCCTCCCAAAGCAGCTTCTACGATGGTCCTTTTGTTTTCATGAACTCTTATCCAGCGTTTTCTACATCCATATTTCAGCACCTCTTTTAAATAACAGAAATTAATTCATTTCTCTGATTGGGACGGTGAAAAGAATCGCAGTCTGGGATGTCATTTCACCCTAAAGTGCTGAGACACAGTGTTAAACACAGTGTTATTGTTGAGGAGATACAGTATGTCAACATTATTACTCAGGTTAGGAGTCCCGGAGTAATTTTGAATTGCGCCAGCTCCAGTTTGCATACATCCATTGCAATGTGTTCAGGCAACGCCGACAATTGTGAAGGTTTCAGATGACGCAACTTTCAAAAAAAAAACTTTAAAATATGGACCTAACATTTGAATCATACCATTCTCTATACAAATGAGAAAAGTGCAGAATGAGTTTAAGGGGTCTCGGTGGATTGATGAGAATGGGATTTACAGAATAAGACCTGAAGACTGAACCCTTGATCTTCCCAAGGGGAAGTTACTCTATATTGGAGAGCAAGTCTTCAGGAGAGAAAGTGTGTGTAGAGTCAAGGCGCATCAATCTTTGCTTCAATGGTTCTCTTAGCAAAAGAGACACTATCATCTTCCTCCTACCTTCAAGCACACTTAAAATACACATTGCAACTGCAACCAGTAATATATGAGCAACACCTAGTAATCATTCTCCACCTTTACAGTAGATGTGTCTATGAAACATGATTATTATGGAATGATTTTTTTTAAACACTGGGATATGCTTGGATTTCTAGCATTTATACAATATGGCAGTTTCAGGCCTAGTTCTCTTAAACTGTTCCACGTCCTCGGACTGATCCCAAAGTGTGGCTTGGGTTTCTGAGAGTCAGATGTACAGTACGGTTTCCAAGGCAACATACTTATCCATGCAGAAAATTGATGTGAAAAACCCTCGACAGAAAAATGAGAGATTAGACCTTCTAAACCCAACAAAGACATAGTGAACTAGTCTCAGCGCCTGAGAGGACATCACCGGTATCAATATAAGTCAATATTCGGAAAAAGATTCCAATCCTAATAATTAATACTTTTTTTCTATGATGTCACCAAATATTCAAGATAATGAGGTGGGACTGTGCAGGAACAATGCATAAATGAATTGACTAGACCAGCCTTTCTCAAACTTTTTTCAGTCAGGGCACCTTTCAAAAGTGCATAAAATCTCAAGGCACCCCAGTGTAAAATATAATTTAAAAACACTGCATAACCCAAATTTAAATGCAAATGTCTTGTTTAGTTAGACAGAACAGTAATGAACAGAGCATAATATGAACTGTAAATAACAATAATAATAAAAACTTTATAGCACCTTTAAAAACACAGGTTTGCAAAGTAATTCACAAAATAATTAATCAGAGACACAAATGCCATAAAACCGTAAGAGGTGGACCGCCCAATACAAGAACCCAATAACAAATCCAGACCAGGAGAACTCAAATGAAGTGCAGGATGCAGATAAAATAAAATAAAAATCCCCGGCTCTTGTGGGGATTTTCTTTTCAAAAAACGATCCATAATGCTGTAACTAAAGTGGCCTAAATTCACGTTTATTTTTACGTTTCTGTCAGTCTGAGGTGTTGCTATAACGCGTTGCTATGGATTGCGTCACTTGCGTCAAGTTGTGTGTGTCTTGCTTCGGTCTTGTGAGACGGATTTTTTTATGATTAATTTTATATGTTTATCTAAAATGAATTTACAATTTTATTAATATGTTCATATGTTTAAAAAGAAGAATGTAAATTCAAATATATTTATATATGTAATGTCAGCTGTCTTTTTTTCCGGGGTTTTTTTTTTCCACATTTTTTTTAGCCTACGTAATTTTTTGGCGGCACCCCTGACACAGCTAGGGGGCACCCCAGTGTGCCGCGGCACCCACTTTGAGAAAGGCTGGACTAGACTACTAATCTGAATGT
The DNA here is from genome assembly GCF_988280905.1 of Pimephales promelas. Taxonomy (NCBI): domain Eukaryota; kingdom Metazoa; phylum Chordata; class Actinopteri; order Cypriniformes; family Leuciscidae; genus Pimephales; species Pimephales promelas. The sequence continues at coordinate 18,955,156 of NC_142769.1, forward strand.
GTTCCCCTCAACTGCCATTTTGCACATCATTTACAGATTAAAGAATCCTTTGGTTAAGGCCTTATTCTGTAAAAGAATTACATTTTTCCACATGTTATCTGCATATTCAATACATGTTTCCTTCATTTGCTACTGGAGAGGCTTGTCCTTGTCATTTATTATGGTGCATTTCATTTAATGACCTCATTCAACAATTCTCATTCATGTCCTTAACAATGGCATACCACAGCACAATGAATTACAAATAAACGCAGGCCTTCTCATCACTCAAAAATGTGTTTCTTCAGAAGCTCAGCTTTTTACAACAGTCTTTTTCTAATATCAAACAGAATGACCTTGCTTTGGACATGTGCACATAAAAAGGGATTTTTACGGTGACTACACAAAAATCTGAACAATACAATAAACGGGAATATTTAACTGGGTTGTGATAATCTTACTAAATGTATCTAATTGATGATTGCATAATCAGTATATACCAGAATATTCACATTTTCACAATTTTGAAGAAATATGCGAAGATGATTCATTAAATAGCACGATATGCGATGTGATAATGCTTTAAGTGTGTAAAATAAATTATATTTAAATATATTTCAAAACTAAAAATTAAAATAACCAACACATGTTTCACATTCTTTTTGTGAAAAGAAAGCATCCCTAAAACTTCCGTGTAAGTGTTTTACAGTAGCATTACATAAAAAAGCAAGTCTCAATTTAACGTCAGTGTAAACCAAGAGGTTTAGGGTTTTGGGTATGCCTACTTAAGGTTTATTTAACAACTAAAATTGAATAATCAAATGTAAAAAATAACACAACTATACTTAGTCTTCTCTGTATGAATTAAAAACGGATTATTATTAAAGCTTCATAAGTCATTAAGTTGAGCAGTGAGTGATTTTCTCTTTGCCTTTTTTGTTGTTTGATTAAAGGGTTAGTTCACCCAAAAATGAAAATTAAGTCATTAATTACTCACCCCCATGCTGTACCAACCCTGTAAGACCTTCGTTCGTCTTCGGAACACAAATAAAGATATTTTTGATTAAATTTGAGAGCTGTATAACTACCACATTGGCTGCCTAAGGGACTGCCTCTTGACGGCCCAGAAAGTCAATGAAGAAAAGGTTTAAATATCCCAAGTGACTACCGTGGCTCAACTATATGTTTATCAAGCGACGAGAATACTTTTTGTGCGAAAAAACAAACAAAAATAACGAGTTTATTCGACTATTCCTTTTCTTCCTTGTAGGCCAGAAACGAGACTTCCTTAGATTTCCACGACGCATGCGCGAGAACTGAACTGAAGTAGTGTAAAGGCCAATTTATACTTCTGCGTCGAGGGTACGCCGTAATGTGCGGCGTTGGCTACGCACGTAGGCGACGCCGTTATGAGCATTTATACTTCTGCGTTCAGGTCTTGTTGCTCTGCAGTACTGCTCCGAAACGCTAGTTGGCGGCGGAGAGTTTTAATGTTCCACTGTGTTTAGATTCCTCGCGGCTAGGGTACTACAAGCAATAGCGATTGAAAGAGAGTGGATCATGTTGGAGTTGGAGTTTATTGAGGTGGAAAAACAGAAATTACTAAAACTGAAAGGCAGAAATGAGAGAAGACGTCGGAGGAGACGGTACGTGTGGAAATCATAGACAGTGATGGAAATGCGTGAGAAGGTACGTGCGGAAATGCGTAGGAGGAAATGCGATGCTACCAAGCCGACCAATCACCGATCTTGCGGTCCGCGTCGTCGCGACGTGTAGTTACATTTTTGCGCGACGGCGAAGGGTACGCGCAATGGGACGCGTCTGTGCGTATGCTACGCCGTACCTACTGCGCGCACCCTACGCAGAAGTATAAATTGGCCTTAAGGAGATCGCAATTCTCGCGCATGCGTCGTGGAAATCTAAGGAAGTCTCGTTTCTGGCCTACAAGGAAGAAAAGGAATAGTCCAATAAACTCGTCATTTTTGTTTGTTTTTTCGCACAAAAAGTATTCTCGTCGCTTGATAAACATATAGTTGAGCCACGGTAGTCACTTGGGATATTTAAACATTTTTTTCATTGACTTTCTTGGGCCGTCAAGAGGCAGTCCCTTAGGAGCCAATGTGGTAGTTATACAGCTCTCAAATTTAATCAAAAATATCTTCATTTGTGTTCCGGAGACGAACGAAGGTCTTACGGGGGTTGGTACAGCATGGGGGTGAGTAATTAATGACTTAATTTTCATTTTTGGGTGAACTAACCCTTTAACATTAAGCACACAAGCAGGTTTATTAGGCTGCGGTCACTTTAAAGGAGAACTCCGGCACAAAATGAACCTTTGGTCTAATAAAACATTGGTACCTAGTCGACCGTTCTCTGAGATTTGTTTTCATGATAATCGAATCAATGTAAAGAGTTTTATCTCTAAAAACTGTTTAGCGTAGCCTATAACGGTAGTATATGGGGGCATTTAATAAGTAAAAAGAAATCGCTAGTTAATACCACTAACAAGGCTCAAAATAGCCCCACACTAACACAGTAACATAATGAGGGTCCATACATTCAAAACGAAGCATTAAGAAATTTCAAAGTGTACAGACCATTTAATAAGAAGATATTGTATAAAGACAGTCCACTTCGTGTATACAGGTGGAGCTATCTTTGGAAAACAGTAGGGATGGGCAACGATTAATCGCGATTAATCGATCCAAAATAAAAGTTTGTGTTTACATAATATATGTGTGTGTAGTGTGTATAATTAATTTGTATATATAAATACCCACACATGCATGTATATATTTAAACTCCCTGTGAACCAGAAGTTGTAAACGAGTTTTCTCCAGTGTTGTGATGTATTTCGTCGAGAAACGGAATACTAAATGAGGCAAAATAGTGGGCGTGGCTTTTTTTTCTAACTAGCACCTGATTGGATCTAGAAAAATGGTTGTTTCATTCTGAAATGGGGGATGACGCAAGTTTACACACGCTGTCAATCAATGCTCGCTCGGCGCTCGCAAACACACGGCAGCTGTCAGTTGGAGGGGCGTGGTTATGGATGTTAAGGAGACACCCAAACCGTAAAGCCTACGTCATCGAGGCAAGGTCCTCCAATGCAGAGGGGAGGGGCATTTTCAAACTTTGATTAAAGATTACGAAGCGAATTTTTTTGTGTGTGTGGATTGACTTGCATGTATGAATTGTTCACCACAAAACGATCAATTTAGGCAAACAAAGTAAGTATGGTCAATTTTGATTTCATAGGGACTTTAAGAAATATGTGCATGTATATATTTTATATATATTTATTCACAATTAATATTATAAAAAAATATAAATATTTGATATATTAAGAACAAATTTTTCTTAAATATATACATGAATGTGTGGGTTTTTATACACACTACACACACATATATTATGTAAACACAAACTTTTATTTTGGATGCGATTAATCGCGATTAATCGTTGCCCATCCCTAGTCTCGACAAGTCGAACCACGAACGACGTGCCAGACAACTTGATTTGATTTTGCGCCAGAGTTCTCCTTTAAGATCTGCACAAATCTAATATATGTGTTTACATGAATACTCACTAAGGCAGACATTTTACATCATTTTGTGTGTATTTTGCCATATATTTTGCCTAAGCTGTGGAAGAGAACTGAAGCCTGGAGCACACACTGTCCGAGAGGAGGCTTTATGTGTGCGTGGCCGTGGATACTTCACTTTAATGTTATAAAACATGTCACATGTAAACTCATTGTGTCCAGTCTTCTCTCTGATGTCTGTGTCAACCTAAAACTTGGACTTTTTGTTATCTTTTGGAGTATTATTATCAAGCAGTTATTGCGATATTTCGATCATTTTGATGATGGTGCAACCCTAATAGAAGTTCTAATAGTTTTCGTACTGTTTATCAAAACTAAAAAGCTGTAAATGCATTTAAATGAATTTACAGCAGAATCTGTTTTAGCTTATCAACACCAGATGTGGGTCAAAAAGTTACAAAAAAAGAGGTTCAAGAAATGAAATTATGGTAAAAGGAAAATGAAATGCCACAAGCAGCAGATATTATCTGCGCTTGGTCCCAAGACTCCCCACTAAATAGTAAATGCATTGCAACAACTCTATCAGAGCATGTGCGTGTGGGGGTTTGTGGCTCAAATACAAACTGCTGTATACCCACTTTGTATGAGAGAGGAGCAGATGGTCATATTAGTGCTGCTGGCAAGAAGGATCTCAACAAGCTCCCTACCAATGAGAGTGCACTCAAATGAGTTGACTACAACAATAACATTTTGTAGCACTATTCCGCTGGGTTTCCACTGCACTGCGATCAAACGTGAACTTTTACAGTGTTGTCTGTGGTAAGATGGCTCAGCATGAGTGTAGTTTCCACCTCAACAACAGGAAGAGAAGCACAGCTCAGATGTCTTCAATTTCTAAAGCAAACACACCAATCTCAAACTCAACAACCTGCATTAAGCCAAAAACACAATAAAGTGGTGAATGGGCAGTGGTGTAGTTTGTTTGGAAACGAAAGCGAGTACTGAAACGAATTTATCAGATGATCGGCTTCCTACACAGATCCGCTTTTCCTGGGTCGGGCGTGATGGTGGTGGTGGTGGTGCTCGTGCACCCCATGCAGAAGGGGCGCAGGTGAAGAAGACACTCAAACAAAGGACATTAAATGTACTGATACATTCCCTCCCCCCCTTCACTGATCCCCCCATGACCGCTTTATTAAAGTCTTACCTGCGTGCGTAATGTCGGACAGGTCATAGTTCTTGGAGGTGCGGGGGAACTCTTTTAGTTTGCGGTTGGAGAGGATGAGCGCTCCGCTGGACGCAGCTTCTTCCAGCGCCTTCTCCACGCTCCTGCTGGCCGCTACGGTCGCCGGCAGCTGGGCTCCATCCCCAGCAGCCATCAAACACGAAATATGGCCCAAATCTTACTCGTTACAACGACAATCACCCCTCCTAAACCTCCATGTCCTATGACGCAGGTCCAATAACGTTTCACACCGGGAAAGTAAGTTTTGGTACTCCAAAAGTGATGTAAAATCCAGTGATCGAGTAAAGTTGAGCGGGTGAGTTGACAGTGCGTGTGCTGGTGGGGCTGAGAGCAGAAGGGGCGGGGCTTACGGATTGAGTAAGTCTTGATTGACAGAGCGGACACACCCAGTACGAGCTCGGGAAATCAACACAAAAGCGCTGCTCTCATCGGAAGGGGGAAATGATAAAGTTTTTTGAGTCATTCGGAGGTTTTGTAATACAAATTGTTCAAGCTTCACTGCTTCGAAGTTTTTGCATTGTTTGCATTCAGATAGCAAGACTGAAAAGGTTTGCAATAGTACTAGCTAATGGATCACAAAGCATTTCCCTGTTCCAGATCCATTGAAATGACGTGCACTTTAGAGAGGAAATGAAAGACATAAATATTGCATTAACATTTTAGAATTAGTTCACCTTTATGGTTTTATGGATGTGAAAGGTTGTCTGGACTGAGCTAGCTAACCATACAAATTGGATTGGGCCTCATAATAATAATCCTACTTCCAAAAGTGGACTAAAATGATTAAAACATAATGTGTGTGTATATATACACATTTTGAGATGAAATTATCATAGCAAAACTTAATGCCTGTGTGTGTGCATTTTTCAGCTATGAAGCAAGTATTTAAAAATGTACTTTTCAAACTCCAAAAAAAATAGTATAGGCTATAGCCTACAAAAGTTTGATTTCTCTACTAACTTTTAAAAGTAATTACAATCTACATAATTTTCCATTTTAAATGTAGTGAAAATAGTCAGCAAAAGTCAGTTTTAATGTATAACCTTCAAAAAGCAGAAAATCTAAATCACCTGAGACATAAAAGTTGTTGAAGAAGGTATTGCCTTTTCCTGTCTTGACATATTGTATAAATGGATATGCGCCTACATATAGACCACTTTTTGTTTCTGCTGTGTTGTTTGTTGTTGGGGCACATTTGCCCATGTAATATGCACAAAGCTTTCACCGAGTTATTGCTTACCCATGCATGCTTAATTTAGATCTGTTTTAGGCCTGACAGGGGCACAAAGTGGGTCACAAAATTATCCACTATTCTGTGTCATTACTCTCCATGGAACAAAACAGAGAGGAAGAGAGGGATTGAGTGAGTCCAGAGGAAGAGAAGGGATGAGAGGTCGTGAGAAAAAGTGAGGTCATCATGTGAAGCTGATACCAGGATCTGTGTTAAAACATGACTTGGGAATTACAAAATTAATAGTTTAATTAAGAATATATTCTTAAATTTGACTATATTGGATTAATTATTGTATACCCACTTTGTATGGATTCTTGTATCGTTTGTAAAGTTATGGCTCACAACTTTAGTGAGACTTTTATTTATATATTTTGTTTGTTTATTTATTTGTTTGTTTGTTTATTACCTTCTCTGTGTAGTGAAGTGATTATTTCTCTATTGCATGCTGTATGACCATGGAAGGGTCTTCATGTAACACAGCTTTGGTCAGCAACTCAATAACCGTACCAGACTGCTTCGGATAACTCAACTCAACTTTTATTTATAAAGTACTTTCAAAACTATTAGAATTGACTAAAGTACTGTACATGATAGTAAATAACTCTCAAATACATAGAAACATAAAATAACATCAAAGGACAACAAGAAAATTAATATGCAAAATATTTGCGCGCCTATACACGTCTAGGAAAAAAAAATCCCATGTGGTTACAATGGTTTTCAGTATGCAAGGTGCACTGACAGTTTTCTAGGGGTGAATCAGGTTGAATGACATTTTTTACCCAGTTATCTCAATAGCAAAAAGGGTCCCAACATGAATTCACTATTATATATTTATAAGAAAAAGTATAATTAGCCTACCCAAAAGAACTTAAGTGCACTTCGATCCATAAGCCCATCACTCGTGTCTTTCTTTAGATTGCATAACAGCGTCCCCTGGCGGCGTTGTCACATGCTAACAACGCAAAACGGCGAACTCTATCATTAATGAATCATTTTGAATCTATCTATCTATCTATCTATCTATCTATCTATCTATCTATCTATCTATCTATCTATCTATCTATCTATCTATCTATCTATCTATCTATCTATCTATCTATCTATCTATCTATCTATCTATCCATCTATCCATCTATCTCTCTAGTTTGTTAATGGCCTACAATTTACAGTAATTTATTTCTTTGTTTGTTTGCTAGCTCGTTCATTATTATCATTATCATTATTATCATTGTTATTATTATTATTATTATTATTAAATTTACCAGACCAAAACACTGTTTAGTGTATTTACTGAATGAAAACTGTATTCGGCCTGTGTTCTCTTATTCTTCTCTTTACTTCTAAATGTGCAAAATACATTTGTAATAATTTGTATTTCTCACTTTTAATTACTTTCATTTCTTGTTATTGGTATTTATGTTATTTATCTGTAAAATGTTATTTGTCTGTTTATGATCTTTTTTTAAAGAATAATAATTTTGATGTAGGTAAAGGCTACCTTGCCTTACAATACTGTCTCTGTCTGGCAACATATCCTGTTGTTTACCACTGAAAATCCCAAAAGTTTCACACTCCTCCAGGTAAACACATTTATAAACCTCTTTTCTTGGCTTTCACATTGACCGAGCACGCAGGTGTTTGGAATAGGTTCATAGCAGAGAGGTTCATGCGCCTTTAAGCGGCAGCGCTTCTCTGATTGGTTGGATGTGGTCACATGAACACTTCCTCCTCCAAAGGGGCCGTGCTCTGCTACTGTCTATGGCTCTGCTCTGCTGTTGTTTAGTTTACCTTTTGCCTCTGGAGGTTACGGAACAAGACCACTGTGTAAGTCATTAATGTAAGTTACTATTCAAACTAATGATATGAAGGTACATCGTCAAGCACTTTTAAAACTTTGTATTTACTGTTTATGTGTGGTTAAATGACATTGGCGTTAAATAGCGTGCAAGAACAGTAACAGTGGTCGGTTGTCCTTATATTTATTCTGATATAGAGCTCGTTTATCTATATCTGTCTATATGTTTTTGCAACTCTCTCTACTTATATTTTCCATGGTACTCGTTTAACCCATCCCAAACATTGTATAAATATCCCCTTAAACGTGTTGGGGTTGTGTCTGATTTATTTTGTGACAATGAGAGTGCTGAACTGACATTGAACTTTGAACTGAGAACACTAATGGCTCGTTTCCACTGAGTGGTACGGTACGGTACAGTTCGGTTCGGTACGCAATTATTTGCGTTTCCACTGTCAAAAGTTGTGAATGGTACCAAAAAGCCGAACCGTACCGTACCACTTTTTGGGTACCCTTCCGTTGGGGTACCTAGCACAGTGAAAGGGTACTAATGGCTTGTTTCCACTGAGGGGTACGGTACGGTACGGTACAGTACGGGTCGGGTCGGGTACACCCTATCAGGCTTGCGTTTCCACCGCCAACAGTACCCTTACTTGATAGGTGTGTTATGCTGGAAAGAAGCGATCAAGCGCGAAGAAAGCGACATAGTAAACAACAATGGATGACAGACAGCAGATCTTGTTCTTGCTTCTCGACATGTTTGTCACTAGAAACAAGCGCTGGCATTAGGCGTTTCCAAGAAGCCAACGCAAAGTCCGACTCAGGAGAATGATCCCGAGGACGCGAGTCCAGTAATTCTGTTAATGGAACAGCGCGTTCTCCGGTGTTCTGACAATTCATGCTACCCATCGAGATTTCCTACTTACCGGTTATGCGCATGTGCAGACTCACAGTTTTTTTTTTTTTTTTTTTACAAAAGGTACATTTTCCTGTTATAATGTATAATTTCCCTTTAAAAAATGCTTACTACCAGAATATTTGTAAGGTAAGCCAGCTGAAAAGGAATAACTGAAAGTTTCAGTTACTATAAGAAAAGGTGTACTTTGACAAGTCAAAGATGAATATTTTATGATAATTTTTACTTTTCACACCGTTTTAAAAATAAAAACAGTAGTCTACAGTATACAGTAGCTACTCATAACTTAGAATTGTATTAGAATTGTATTTCATACGACTTTAATCGGCATTCTGTGATCAATTCGCGCTACGTTAGCATTTTTCGACAAGGCAGCAAAAATCGACAGAACACCGGCACTCTGCTCGCTCTGGCTATGCGACTCCGGTTATCTCTGTATGTTCATTTTAGGCTACAATAAAACGAAATATGTTATAAAACACCACTCTGCTTCTTTTTGATTTCATTTCAATACATTTTAAACATTCTAAAGCACATAAATGTGGTTCAGGCAACGCATAGCCTATTGATTATGTTCTGCACATACTGTATAACATTATTTATAACAAAACTAAATATAAAACAACCCTGCCTCTTTTCGTTTAAATTTAAAAAATATTAAACATATTCCAGGCAATATGTAATGTAATGTATTGCATATCGCATTGGTACAAATGTTGCAATAAACAACATTACAGATGATCTTGTAATGAAATAAAAAATGACAAAACTATCTCTTTTTGTTGAATTTCAGTTTTATCAATAATAGCCATTATAAAAGTATAAGTAAAAAGTACAAAAATATATACAGTAAAGCTTAAATATAACATCAAGAAACAATTCAGTCAGTCAAATATACTCGGCGCTCAAAGATATGAAACTTCGAGCCCGTTCTCATCCCAAAGCACCATATAGGACGCTTCTGCAAAAGCGTAAATATCCAACGCACATGACACCCTTTAACGTCAAATGAGACGCAGATATATTTGGGCAGAAGGCGCCCCCTAGTGGTCTAACCCTTACCCTACACCATACCTAAACTTAACCATAACCGAAACGTCTCATTAGACGTTAAAGAGTGCCATGTGCGTTGGATATTTATGCTTTTGCAAAAGCGTTGAATATGGCGCTTTGGGATGAGAATGCGTTGATGTAGCCTTCTGCCAAAACTATTGGCCAGGGAACGAATTATAGATTCACAAGACCAAAGATCACCTGTTAGGTTTATACAAGACGAACTATATCTCATGTTTAACCACTACAAAGAAATCCGAGTCAGCGGCAAACATCAGAACGACTAGCCGAGGAAAGGCTGTTCCAGGCGGGGGACACGAGCGCGAGCGTCCGGTGATTGCTTAGAATGGATCTCAGTCAAATTATCATAAATCTATAAATAAACCACAGATTTGAGCTTTAAAAAACTACTTTCTCGCCTGAAAAACTCTTAAAACTACATTTCGTGACACAATAACAGTAGAATTATATTTAAACTGTATATACTTACTTCTAATGCCCTTGTAGCACGCGCGAGTGACGATACTCTGTCTACCAATCACCGTTCTGCAGTGAGTCTAGCTCCACCTTTTAGTACCTTTTCTCAGTGCTAGGTACCCCAACGGAAGGGTACCCAAAAAGTGGTACGGTACGGTTCGGCTTTTTGGTACCATTCACAAGTTTTGACAGTGGAAACGCAAATAATTGCGTACCGAACCGAACTGTACCGTACCGTACCACTCAGTGGAAACGAGCCATAAAAGGTGGAGCTAGACTCACTGCAGAACGCTGATTGGTGGACAGAATCTTCACTCGCGCGTGCTACAAGGGCATTATGGCGCTTTTCCACTGCATAGTACGGTACGGTACGGTTCGGTTCGGTACGGCTCACTTGTGGTGCTTTTCCACTGCATGGTACGGTACAGTACGGTTCGCTTCAGGTCGCTTTAAATGGTACCTGGTCTGTTGAGGTTCCAAGCGTACCGTACCGGTACTAAAATGTGACGTGAAACACTGCAGATCACTGATTGGTCAGACAGAATCGTCACTACCAGCGTCACTACTAGCGTCATTGGATTTGCGACACGAGACACGAGACACTTTTTTAGCAGTATTTTGTTTTGCTGCCATCAGCCTCATTTTAAACACATTTTTCCGTCTAGCAGTTAAAAACAACCACATACCGAGAATCAGGAACACCATCCCCTCGATAGTCTCCATTGTTCCTGTGTTGTGGGTTTGAAAATGTGGCGCTTTTAAGATGATGTCATGGCAGTAGAGGCGCGCGCAAATAACGATCAGCCCCACACACTTTGAAGGGGTACTACTGCAGTGGAAACGCAAAGCGATCCGAACTGTTCCGCGCCGAGTCGAAGCGTACTGGGCCGAACCGTACCGTACTATGCAGTGGAAAAGCGCCTTTAGAAGCATACAGTTGAAATATAATTCTACTGTTTTTTTGTCACGAAATGTAGTTGTAAGAATTTTTCAGGCGAGAAAGTAGTTTTTTTAAAGCTCAAATCTGTGGTTTATTTATAGATTTATGATAATTTGACTGAGATCCATTCCAAGCGATCACCGGACGCTCGCGCTCGTGTCCCCCGCCTGGAACAGCCTTTCCTCGGCTAGTCGTTCTGATGTTTGCCGCTGATTCGGACGTCTCTGTAGTGGTTAAACATGAGATATAGTTCGTCTTGTATAAACCTAACAGGCGATCTTTGGTCTCGTGAATCTATAATTCGTTCCCTGGCCAATAGTTTTGGCAGAAGGCTATTTTCATATCTTTCGGCGCTGAATTTGTAGCCTATTTGACTGACTGAATTGTTTCTTGATGTTATATTTAAGCTTTACTGTATATCTTTTTGTACTTTTTACTTATACTTTTATAATGGCTATTATTGATAAAACTGAAATTCAACAAAAAGAGAGAGTTTTGTCATTTTTATTTTTATTACAAGATCATCTGTTGTTTATTGCAACATTTGTACCAATGCGATATGCAATACATTGCATTACACATTGCCTGGAATATGTTTTATATTTTTAAATTTAAACGAAAAGAGGCCGGGTTGTTTTATATTTAGTTTTGTTATAAATATAACGTACATACATGCAGTGAATATAATCAATAGGCTATGCGTTGCCTGAACCACATTTATGTGCTTTAGAATGTTTAAAATGTATTGAAATGAAATCGAAAAGAAGCAGAGTGGTGTTTTATAACATATTTCGTTTTATTGTTGCCTAAAATGAACATACAGAGATAACCGGAGTTGCAGAGCGAGCAGAGTGCCGCGTTCAAGAACGCGTTGTTCCATTAGCAGAATTACTGGACTCGCGTCCTCAGGATCATTCTCCTGAGTCGGACTTTGCGTTGGCTTCATGGAAACGCCTGTTTTCAGTGTACCCGACCCGACCCGTACTGTACTGTGCCGTACCGTACCCTCAGTGGAAACGAGCCATTTATCACAAATGCTGCAAATGATAAATAGAGTTAGTTTGTGAAATAAAGTATTGTCTGAGTCTAAAGGTCCATGGCAAAATAATGGACAATGAAACAATTTACAGTTCCGGGTGTCCAGTAAAATATAAGAATATAAGCATAATAAGAATATGCTGACATATTGATTGTATTAGTTAACTGGAAAACCCTGAATGACTTGCATATGAGGAAATGGTTGATTCAGACAATTACTAAACATACTGGAATAGGAAAGGCAAATGTTTTCTTGCCTTAAGAAAACCATCATCTTAGAAAAATGTTGTGGATATTGTTGATTTGATTATGTTTGTCTTTTTGAGTTTAAGGACATGAGTGTACCAGCCATCACAGACGCTAAATGCGTTTTGGAAGAGAAAATGGATGAGGGCATCCCAGACCTTCCCAGTGGTCCACTTGACATCTACAGGAAGAGAGCATCCTTCAGCTGGAAGGACATGATGCGGTATCTGGAGGGTGATGAAATCATTGCATTCAAGGTACATGTAGATGATTATGTTTTGCTCATCCTTTTATTTAATTTTTTTTGTCCAAGAAAACTACACATTTAGTGACTATGATTGCCGTTATAACATTGTTACCATATGTTACATACCAAGTCCTGATTTTAATAATGTTCCAAAGATCCTCTTTTAAACAGCACAATTATACACAATAAAAAGTGGGAAGTTGTCAAATTTCTCAATAAAAAGTAACATTTCAAATGAATGATTCCTCCTTTTGCCCAGTCTGAGAATGTCCACAGTAGTAAAGGGCGCTTTCGAAACATTGCTTCATGTAGCTATGAAACATTTACACATATTTTGTTTAGAATCGGTGCTTTAGAGACCATTTCAACTCACCGAGTCATTACGTCAGCAAATAAGTCTTAGTTACGTCATACAGTTTCAAACCTTTCAAGCATTTCAAAATTCGAACAGTTCGCTGCTCAGTGATCGTGTGAACCCATAAACAAGTGTGTAATTTTTTTAACAGATATCATGTCAGTTTTATAATGTGGGTTAGTTTTTAATTTTAATTATGTGGGAGAATATTGAATTGCTTTAAAAATCATGCCCAATGATATTAATGAAAGAACAGTTATATTTGTAGATTACATTTAATTGATTACACTTTCATGAAAACACTTGGTTTTGTAAAAGCTGTAATTCTAAATGTTTGAGTTTTCGTTGCATTTAGTGTTTTGACCAGCAGGCGCTGCCAACCTGTGGCGTTTTGAGCTCTTTGTTTTGCTAAACAGTTAATTAAGTTGAAGCATTTGTTTGGAAAAGCTTTATTTCTCCAATCACTAGTCTATTGTCATTGATATCGATTTGTTTCTGTTTCTCTCTCTCTGAGCAGCAGCACGTGTTCAGAACATTGGAGAGTGACCCGCTATTTGCCCGGCAGCCTGGGGAGGATGTCTCAGTGGAGCAGAAGCGAGAGCTCACCTTCCGCCGCTGTAAACAGCTATTTAAGTATGACTTTTTAACACGTGATGATGTCATGCAGAATCCCTGGAAGATGACCATCTTCAATGACTGCCTGGGAATGTATGACTGGTCTTTGGGAGCCAAGTACGCGCTTAACAAAGGGGTGAGCCCATTTCACTACATGCCCTCCAGAGCCCATAGCTTAAAGGCATGAAAGAGAAGTTGAAATTGTCTTTTCTTCCCTATTGTGATTTATATCAAAGTGAAATTGCTTCTGGGATGTACAGTAACACACTGCCTTCCCCAAAATAGTTTGTAAGCCTTACAAAATAAGAATAACCCCATATAAAGCCGCTGGATACTCATATTTTGTTTTGTTTTTTGTGGATAATTGCATTCTCTTCATCATGCATTATTGTTTATTATTATTTGTGATGATTATTTAACAACTTTTAAACATGAACCATTTGTTTTCAAACGTAGATGTTTGGAGCCACAGTGGCAAACACAGGATCTCAGAGGCACCTTAAGTTTGTGAAGGACATTGAGCAAATGATGGTAAATGATCTGGGTTGTTTTTGTGTGTGTGTGTGTGTGTGTGTGTGTGTGTGTTTATAAAATACAACCATAAAATATTTGTTGAAGAACTTGATTGAAAGCTTCAGTGTACTGAGTAAATGTGCAATATTGATTGCATTCATAGCAAATATGGATGGCTTGGCATAATGATGTTTAATGATAATGATGTCAACTTTGCAATTCACTATTTAAAGGAAATACTGTTTTATATTTGCTTTAAAATATCAACGTAAGATTATTATTTGCTTTTATAGATAATCATATTTTGGCTGCTCAAAGTATTATAGGATGATTTTATGATGGCTATTCTCAGTAGGCCATAAACAGGAAGTTCCAAGGTGCTATCTGTGTGTGTGTGTGTGTGCGTGTGCGTGTGTGTGTGTGTACTGTGTACTGACAGCAAATTAACATTGTCTCTCTCTGTTTAGACATTTGGATGCTTTTCATTGACAGAGCTGAGCCATGGCAGCAACACAAGAGCCATGAGGACGACAGCCAGATATGACCCCAGCACTCAGGTACTCTACTACCAGATGTGATGGTGTGAACCATACCTAGATATAACAGAAGTCTCAACGCATTGCATTAAATTTAGCATATCACTGAAAAGCATGTTGCTTATAACTTTTTTGAATGAGATTAAACGAATATGCCCATACAAATCATAACTGTTGATTTATTCATCCTGGTAAATGTTGATTTAATAATAAGTAATAAATACAACAATATTGCATATTTAATTCACGTTATCTGAACAATTCAATTCACAATCTGACAATATGTAGCCTTTTAAAGAATATACAGTATCTCTGACTTCTATGGCTACGTTCACACTGCGACCTTTAGTGCTGGATTCTGATTTATTGCTTATTGTTCACATTGTTGTTTTAAATGTGGCCAAAATCAGATTCCAGTGTATACAGATTACAGTGTGAGCATATGACCCGTATGTGCAAAAGAACGGTAAAAAGACGTCACGCAGCACACTGTCTTACAGCAAGGTATGAAATTACATTACTTTAGATGTAAACACAGAGGACATTAATGACATTATTTATAATGTAAACTGACATGGAAGCCAGCGAATTTATGCGCAGGTAATAAAAAAAAAAGACAAGGGTTTGAAAAAGAGAGAATATAAAGAGCTGTCACTCGAATACATGTGAGTTCTGGCACATCACTGTCCTTCCACTGACTACTCTTCGCAATGTTCTTGATAACTTTGGGTATTTGCTAACTTTGGACTTTGACGTAAAAGTTGCATGAATTCCGATTTGACTGTTCAGACTGAGGTCACATTGCAAAACTTCTGATCTGTATCAGATTTAGTACCACATATGGAAGTGGCACAAATCGGAATTAAAAAGATTCATATCAGATTTCATGTGGTTTGTGCTGTTCACACTGTCATGAGAAAAACAGATCTCAAAAAAAAAAAAAAAAAAAAAAAATCGGATTTGTGGCATATTGACTAGCAGTCTAAACGTAGCTTATAGCTCAATCTCCCTTTTCTTTCATGATACTTTGACCTGTTTTTTACAATATTTTTTTCCTTTTGTTTATTATGCCTGATGGTCCTAAAGCAGCTAATGTATGTTGTTTTAAAATCCGCAGGAGTTTGTGATCAACTCTCCAGACTTTGAAGCAGCAAAGTTCTGGGTAGGGAACTTGGGAAAGACAGCCACTCATTCAGCCGTATTTGCACAGCTTTACACCCCTGATGGACAATGTCACGGCCTTCACTCTTTTGTAGTCCAAGTATGTGCGAAAGAACATTTTCAGTTCATTTTCTTGTCTTGCTAGAGCAGCTGTGACTAAAGCAGTTTTAATGTCATTTAATTTAATAGGTCAGGGACCCAAAGACCTTGCTGGCAATGCCAGGAGTGATGGTTGGGGATATTGGAAAGAAACTGGGTCAGAACGGTCTGGATAATGGGTGAGTTTAATGCTGGACTGTGGACTGATGAGATGTTGTGATTACAGTATTTGGTCATTAGAGGGCGGTAGTAGAAAATCCATCTGACTCGGAGTCTCACTTAATCTCTGTAATAAAATATCCCTCTGCCTAGTGCCCATATAATGTTATTCTTCATTATACTTTTCAGTGAAACAATAAAATAAAAAAAAAACGTATTTTGTTGTGCATAATAAATAAGTGATTTTGTTTTTGTCAGTTTTGCAGTGTTTTACAATCTGAGGATACCTCGGGAAAACTTGCTTAACAAAACAGGAGATGTTACGCCTGATGGGCGCTACGTTTCACCTTTTAAAGTAAGCAAAATTGTATCAAAAGAACAGCATTTATTATTTTTTTTATTGTTAATCATTAACAATAGTATATTTTAATTTCTCACTAACCTAGATTAATAAATGCTGTAAGAAGAATGGTAACACTTTACAATAAGGTTTCATTTGTTAAAATTAGTTAACTACGTTTGTTAACATGAACTAACAATTAACAATACTTCAACATACTTTTTTATCTTTATTAATGGTAATCTCAAAATTTACTAATACATTTTTAGGATCAAATTTATCTATTAACATTAATTAATGCACTGTGCACTAAAATGAACAGTAACATTAACAAAAATAATAAACTAATTAATGTCTGTACTAAACTAACTAATAATAAATTCTGTAAAAGTATATTGCTCCTTGTTAGATCATGTTAGTTAATGCATGAACTAATATTAAAAAATGAGACCTTTTTGTGAAGTGTTACCAAAATTATTGTTTATTGTTAGCCCATGATATCTAATGTATTGGCTAATCTAATGTTAATGTACTACCTTATTGTAAATTGTTACCAATTAACTTTAACACATCTTAATATATATATATATATATATATATATATAGTTGTGCTATATAGAATTAATGGCAAGGAATTAATTAGTGGCCCTAATTGAAAGTGGCAGAGAAATCACATTCTTAAATAAATTAAATTCTTTTAATTCAATTTAAGGTTAGATTTTTGGCAATTTTTTGAATGAAAGATCAGAAGGATAAACGATGCAGATTTATTTTTTACAGCCAGTTTTTATCATATTTACCAGGGGTGCCATTAATTTTGAGCACAGTATTTTATTGATGAACATGGGAAATAATAGAGCCATTTTAGTGTGTATCCGTGTAGACATCTTGCAGGCCATAAACCCTTCGGTTACTCTGCAGTGAGAGAACGCAGTGGTGCAGTGGCTGTTATTCCAGCTGCTGTGCTGTGCTATGCAAGATGTACGAGAAGGAATTCCTATGCTTTCATTTCAAACAAACAGGGAGTTTTTAATCACAGGAAAAGCCAGGTCGTCAGCCAATGGCACTGACAGAAAGACATAAGGGGTTTTTCTGAAAACAAACAAAGGCAAGAGGTTAAGGATGAATGAATGAGATTTCGTTCGCCCTTCTTTTTCCTCACATTCTTTTATTCTGTGTTTTGGTCTCATCATCTCTGCTATGCGTTTTTAGTTACTTCAGGTGTCTTTCCATCCTGTTTTTTTCCTTACCGTACACGTTCACTGGTTCACAGGACCCCAATAAGCGGTTTGGGGCGTCTTTAGGGGCTCTGTCAGGAGGCAGGGTGAGCATTACGAGGATGGCACTGGTCAATCTGAAGCTGGCGGTGACTGTGGCTGTGCGATTCTCCGCCACACGCAGACAGTTCGGTCCCAAAGAGGACGAGGAGATTCCGGTGCTGGAATATCAGCTACAGGTACAGAATACTGACACACTCCAGTGGAAACATTTCAAGAGTAGGGATAAGGACCGTGGATAAGGTATAATTATTTTTGTTTTATCTGCCTTTGTTTAGTCATGATCTGCCTTTAATTTATCATTAATAAAAAATCAAATAAAAAAATGAAAGCTTTTAATTAAAATAATTTCAACTGAAACTGAAAAGTAATGTAATTTAATTTATTAGAATAAACAAAAATCCAATGTGAGCATATTTATTACTTTTTGTATTTGAAAATCTACAAAAATAATGGTCACACTTTGTTTAAAAGTACTGTTGTACATGTATGTACTTGTATAAGTACTTTCTCGTATTTCACTGTAACTGCATAACTGTTTATAAAGTGACTGTATATAAATCAACTTATATATATATATATATATAGATATGAGAGAGATATACATACATATACTGTAGATATATACTAAGATGTTTAATCTCTCACACACTATATATATATATGAAGAGTTCAGATGCAAAAGCCTCTAAGTGCCATCTGAAATTTTCTTCTAGAATGATCATTTTTATCAAACTTGTATATTTAAGTTCAGTTATTTCACTTAAATGGCAATGATAATTACCTATTAATTGTTATTTAAGTAAAATTACTGAACTTAAATATACAAGTTTGATAAAAATCATCATTAAAGAAGAAAATTTCAAATGGTATTTATAGGCTTTTGCATCTGAACTCTTCATATATATAAATATATATATATCAAAATTCATACTTATTAAATTCACTAAATGACCAAAAGTGGAACTGGCAAATTGGAAACATTTAGAAATTCGCTAAACATTTAAAGGTGGGGTAGGTAGAATGTTTCTACAAAAACCTTTTCCCAAATTTGTTTAATTAAAATGTAAGTACAATGAAAAATAAAGTATACAAAAAATCGAGTGTCTATAGTCCTCTCAGTGCTGCAATAAACACAGCTATGACCAAAAAGTCTTTGGATAAAGCAAGAAGTCAGACGAGAATCAATATGAGCGGGGCTTTCCAGCCGTGGCGATAACTGACAATCGGGCTGAAAAGTGACGGCAACAGTGCTTTCATGGAAGCTCTTACATGTAAAACACCGTATATGTTATGAATCTTCATCACAGTGTAACTGATGCTGACGGGAAAACGTGTATCAATGCAACCTGTTTTTATTTGGGCTGTTTTTAGTTTTTATGTTACATTTGTAGGGATATGACCAGCAGTAATCTTTTTGGAGTGTTTTCTTCCACTTTTCAGTGTTTTTTTTTTTTTTCTTTTTTCTAGGTATCACTGAACAGTTAGATCAAACTCACTGCTTTTAAGCTATTTGTCTTTTGACCCATCCTGTTCATGTGCTTCATCCTCTGCTTCAGCAATGGCGTCTTATTCCATTTCTGGCTGCCGTGTACGCGCTGGAGCACTTCACCAAATCCTTCTCCATGAACTTTGTCGAATTTCAAATTGGACTCCTAATGAAGGACAAAAGCAACAGACAGGTATAGATCATTTGCTTTAAATATGCTGAAAATATGACCATACAAAACATCTGAAATTCAGAAAGTCGTAATCTTTTAGTATTTGATCATATATACTAGATTGTATGTCACTCATCAGGCTGAACTAGGCAGAGAGATCCATGCCATATCATGCGCTAGTAAACCTCTGGGATCGTGGACAGCCCAGCGAGGCATTCAGGAATGTCGGGAGGCGTGTGGAGGACACGGCTACCTTGCCAGTAAGGAATTTTTAAAATCTTCATAAACTAAATGTTTAATTGAAGCATAAACCACGGTGGCCCAGTAGTGCAGGACAGAATGAAAAACAAAAAACAAATGTTAGTTAACAGCACTACGGAATCAAGACATAACAAAACAAGTTCGCCACAACACAATGGAAAAGCTCCTGCTCCTTTCTCAGCGTTCGTTAAAGCTAAGCACTTTATATTATAGGTAATGGTCTAATATTATAATCCATATTTTGGACTTTCTTTTTTACTGTATACCCATTTTTTTCATAACCCTTTCAACTGCACTTATTGCTTTTTTAAATTAGCCAAGTTATTTATATCTATGTGAATTTAAAGGGATAGTTCACTTTGAAATTAATTTTTGATATGTTTTAGCTTACCTCAAGGGCATCCAAGATAGGTGTCTTTGTTTCCACAGCATTTTCAATTTTGACATTTTTCGGTCAAACCGATGTTGTCTGTCAGTCATATAATGCAGGTTTAGGGGGTCCACCTCAAAGAGCATGCACAGAGAAGTCAAAATTAAACATGATTTAATGACTTGTGAATGTAAGTACACACTGATGGCCTAAGACACGAAACGAGCGGTTTGTGTGAGAAAACTAACAGTATTTATATCGTTTTTACCTCTTGTTAACAGCCGTCGAACTGATCTGAATCAGATGTCCAACTGAACCGAACTGAACCGTGTCCAACGTTACTCCCGAAGTGATCTCTCTTGCGTCTACGTCACGCATTGTTTACACAGAGATTTCGGAAGTTTTACCTTTCACTAAACATATTTAGATATACCGAAATCGTCTTCCATTGCGATTTCCCGTATATCTAAATATGTTTAGTGAAAAGTAAAACTTCCGAAATCTCTGTGTAAACAATGCGTGACGTACATACGCACACGATTACGTCCGGCGTAACGTCTGGAGACGGTTCAGTTCGGTTCAGTTGGACATCTGATTCAGATCAGTTCGGCGGCTGTTAAAAAGAGGTAAAAACAATGTAAACACTGTTCGTTTTCTCACACAAACCGCTCGTTTTGTGTCTTAGGCCATCAGTGTGTACTTACATTCACGAGTCATTAAATCATGTTTAATTTTGACTTCTCTGTGCATGCTCTTTGAGGTGGTGACCATAGACCTCCATTATAGGACTGACAGACAACAACGGTTTGACCAAAAAATGTCGGTCCCACTTTATATTAAGTGGCTTTAAGTACTATGTACTTACATTGAAATGAATAATTTGATACAATGGAGTTATTGTGTACATAGATGTTTTTACATTGTACTTATATTTTAAAAATACCAGCATGTAATTACAGCTATAATTACTTTATGTAATTACATTTGTAATTACACAGTTGACCCTCCCCTCACACCTTAACTTACCCTTAAACCTACACATACCACCACACCATTCCCTAACCTTACCCGTATCACACCTCAATAGCAGCAAAAGTGTTTTACAATACAACAGGAACAAAATAATACATTGTACTTAATGTTTAATGTAAGTGCATAGTACTTAAAGCCACTTAATATAAAGTTTCAAAATTGAAAATGCTGTGGAAAAAAAGACACCTACATCATGGATGCCCTTGAGGTAAGCTAAAACACATCAAAAATTAATTTCAAAGTGAACTATATCTTTAAAGTGTAAAGCCCAGTACAGTAAAAGTATACATAGTCCCCATTTGTGTGTGTGCACACAGGACCATTTTATTTGTTAGTGGCAGTTCCTTTGGGTTGTGGCTTGTTGTGTTGTGGTTTGTTTCCATTGTGTTCTTATCTTGTGTTGTGGCTTGATTCGCTATGTTGTTAACTTATGTTTGCCGTTTAAACTTGTTGTGTCATTATGTTGTGCACTAATGGGCCACTGTAATAAACACCTTGTAAAATATCAAAAGAAGAGGTGAACTATGGGGAACAAGCTGAACTTTTAGTTCAACTTGTTCTTATCTGTTAATCTGATTATCTATTCGTTTGAAGTGAACCGGCTGGGAGACGTGCGCGATGACAATGACCCAAACTGCACTTATGAGGGAGACAACAACGTTCTCCTTCAGCAGACCAGCAACTATCTGCTTAGCTGGCTCCAGCACAAACAGGAAGGTCTCTACACACTAGAGCCTTTTCTTTATAGTCCATCTTGGTTTCTCAATAGAAATAATTAATGACAGTTGTATAATGTTTGTTAACCATGACATGCAGATCATTCTTTGCATGCTGTTTTTTTTTTTTGGGGGGTTATGCAGAATATGAAGAATTATTTTTGTGTCTGATGTAGATTTGAAATGTCTTGCTTTTTCTGCTTCTTTTCCTCAATCAAGGTAAAGGAAGGATTGAATCCCCCCTTGAGACTGTGAACTTTTTAGAGGACATGAGCAGCATTCTGCAGAGCAAGTTCACAGTTGGCTCAGTGGAAGAGTGCATGAACTCAGCCGGTACGCAACATTAACACTACATTCCCCATATATGCACAACCACACGCACAAATCACATTATTCATCTAGCATTCACTCCTCTCAGGTACCTCTGTTCCTCTGGTGCTCTTTTTAGCTTTTCTTTTTTTTTTTTTTTTTTTTTCAGTTTAAACCGTGTAACTTACGGACTCCATTGAAACTTTGATTTGTGGATAATTTCAGGATTTTAAGTAGGGCTGTTGGTCAATTAAAAAATGTTAATGTTAGCAAATGTTCTTTTAGTCCTGATTAATAGCACTTCAATTTAAAATGTGTAATTATAAATATATTTCGCATTGAATCTCCAAATTAATATAAAAACAACATAAAAAAACATATTGATATTTTAAATGTTTGTTTTAATGACATTTGTTCAACTTAATTAAATAAGTAATTATTTAGTATAATTTATTAATAATTACTGCTACTTCAGGAATTGTATTGTTAATTATTTTCCACAGATAATATTAATTCCAGAAATTAACACATTATTTTTCTCAGACTTGTTTTAAGGAAATTTAAGATTAAAATTTAAAGACAGATTAAGGTCAAAGCAGGATTATGTCATTGTAATATTTCCATACTATATTAAGATCTCTCTATATTGGTATTGATCTTTTCTCATATCTCTTGAACCACATAAACACTGTAAGCATAGTGTTCTTATGGTGTTCAAAACATTGTTGGGTTGATTCTATCAAATGTATCACTCTAGTGCAGAAGTTAATTTACACAACCCAAAATTGTAATACTTTTCTAGTATTTTCTTCAGGAACTTTAAATCTAGTTCAGTTCTGTTACTCAGCTAGTGAAGCATTAGTTTTGTTTAATAGAGTCATTTTTCATTCACTCTCAGAGGAAGCCAAATAAACAAGCTGAGCCTCGTGTCATTTTCATATCCCACTTTCATGGGGCTGGTTTTGTGTAATACAAGATGTGTGTGTGTGTGTGTGTGTGTGTGTGTGTGTGTGTGTGTGCAATGCTGTTTTCAAGAGCACATTATCTAATACATAAACCGTCACACCTCCACCGCACACCGAGAGAATGTGAGAATCTGCGTCACGCTGTGTTTTTGTGTGGTTTACTGTTAAAAGTGCTCCTTGATGCAGCAGACGGCTCCAGTGGGAGAGTTTTACATCTTCAACTGAGCTACACATCTGCTAAACATCTGCTCTCTATATTGACCTCATTCCTCAGCTGGTGACTCAAATCATTCTTGCCCGGTTACAAGGGTCAGAGGATCATCGTTTTAATTGGACAAGGACAGGGAGTGGACTGTTTGGGTATTAACTGACTTGTGTCACCTATCGCATCATGTGAAAAGCGCCAAGGGAGTTTTTAAATGCAAGAGCAGTTTTAATATTACTCACTCCAGCTGTTTTTCATCAAAACTTTGAATACTCTTTTCTATACCTATAACGGTACATGTCTTCAATCAGTCCACTTCAGGCCAACTACGTATGACACACTAAAAAAATAGGTCAACTAAACATTCTGTCATAATTTACTCGCGCTCTCATGTCGTCCCAAACCTTTATGACTACTTGGAAGCCTCTATATATAATGCATTGCAAAAGTATTATGCCTATTTTAATACATTGTAAGATCTCATAATTAATTGTAACCACAGTTATTATAATACATTATATTACTTACAGGTGAAATTTGAAAAATTGGAATATTGTGCAAAAGTTTATTTATTTCAGTAATTCTGAATTTAATTCTGAAATAAAATGTGAAACTAATATATAGACTCATTACATGCATAGAGATATTTCAAGCCTTTATTTGATATTTGATGATTATGGCGTACACTTATGAAAACCCCAAACCTCAAGGCTTGAAATATCTCACTTTGCATGTAATGAGTCTATCTATATATTATATTAGTTTCACCTTTTAAGTTGAATTACTGAAATTAACTTTTGCACGATATTTTAATTTTTTGAATATATATATATATATATATATATACTATATATATATATACTATATATATATATATATATATATATATATGTAGTGTACCTGTATTTATCATATACAGGTACACTGCATTATGACCAGCCACAGGTGTAGTGACTAGTTAATATCGTTGATCATCCACTATCAAGGCCATATGGTAAGGTCTGAGTAGATTAGATTGTAAGCAATTAATCAGTTCTTCTAATCAACATGTTGGATGCAGGATAAATGTGCAGAAATAAAGATCTGAGCGCCGTTTACCTGGGGAAGTGATGCCGGTGGAAGGAGTGTGATGATCTGGGCCATTCATGTGGACTTTAAAGGAGTAGTTCACTTTTAAAAAAACTTCCGCTGATAATTTACTCACCCCCATGTCATCCAAGATATCCATGTCATTCTTTCTTCAGTCGAAAAGAAATTAAGGTTTTTGATTAAAACATTCCAGGATTTTTCTCCATATAATGCACTTCAATGGGAGCCAAACAGTTCAAGGTCCAAAAGACAGTTTCAGTGCAAACTGCAAACTGTTCAAAGGGCTTTAAATGATTTCAGACGATGAATAAGGGTCTTACCACGTGAACCGATCGCTCACTTAAAAAAAAAAAAATGTTTTAAGTTTTATAAGCTCAAATTGTCACCTTGCTCTGTTCTGTGATGCGCGTCTGACTCTCCTATTCAAACTCGTTTATCAAAATGAAGTAATCTTTTTTCATGTCATTTGGTTCATTCAACAAACAAAATGAACGAGTTGACTCAGGAAAAGATTCTTTAATTTTGATAAACGAGTTCGAATAGGAGAGTCACAAACATCACAGAACAGAGCAAGGCGACCATTTGAGCTTATAAAACTTAAACTTTGATGGGTTTTTTTAAATGAGCGATCGTTTCGCTTGATAAGACCCTTATTCATCGTCTGAAATTGTTTAAAGCCCTTTGAATAGTTTGCAGTTTGCACTGAAACTGTCTTTTGGACCTGGTCGTTTGGTTCCCATTGAAGTGCATTATATGGAAAAAAATCCTGGAATATTTTCATCAAAAACCTTCATTTCTTTTCGACTGAAGAAAGACTGACATGGACATCTTGGATGACATGGGGGTAAGTAAATTATCAGCAAAAGTTGTTTGAAAAGTGAACTACTCCTTTAAAGAGTAACTAAACCAACTTTTTTTAGTTAATGATCTGTAAGAATGGATCTTTATTAATACCAGTCATTGATTCGAGTAACTTTTTTGGCATTTGTTTATAAAGTGTTCTATTTCTACAATTTATGGTGTAAAAACGTATTAGTGCTGCCCTCTTTAGGTTGAACGGTGGCTACTGCAGTTGAATTTTCCTATTGGATGTTTGCGGTGGTGCGTGACAGAGCGATTGTTGGTGACGTTGGCAAGTTTCATACAAAGAGATGCGGTTCAGGTGCACGCCCCCCTCCGCTGGGCTCTGCCCACTTTTCCAGCATTTTTCAAATATTGCCAGTGGGTGGAGTCAGGCTCTGACCGGGGGTTTAGTTACCCTTTAATTTGACATGTACCAACTAAACATTGTTGCAGACCAGGTACACCCCTTCATGACAATAGTATTCCCTGATGGATGTGGCCTCTTTCAGCAGAATAATGCACCCTGCTACACCAATTGTTCAGGAATGGTTCGAGGAACATGAAGAGTTCAAGTTTGCCCTGGCCGCCAAATTCCCCAGATCTCAGTCCAATTGAGCATCTGTTGGATGTGCTGGACCAACAAGTTCGATCTATGGCGGCTCCACCTTGCAACTACAGGACTTATAGGATCTACCGCTAATATCAAATGTCATATGACCACAGTATGTCTTCAGGGGTCTTGAGTCCATGCCTCAGCGGGTCAGCTCTGTTTTGGCCACACGTGGAGGACCAACAACATATTAGGCCGGTGGTGGTCATAATGTTTTGGCTCAAAAAAATGTTTTCTGTTCATTGTTGTATACTTTATATAATTTATCCATTGTTACACCGTTAGGAAGTTTAGTATATTGAAACACATGATGGCAAAAAGAACTTGCAAATATTATGATGCATTTTACAATTATTTATTAGATATAATGAATTACAATGTTCATTATGAAAACATTTATAATGCATTAAAGGCTTCAAGTAAAGTGCCACTGACTTCAATTGCTCTGTGAAACACAAAAGATTTTTAGGTGAATGTCTTAAATTAGCTTTTTTATAGAGTTATTTTGAGGGATTAGTTCGGCTAAACCCGTTTCTAAATGGGCGTAGAAAATAATATCTTGGTTTCATATATATTTGTGCCCCTAATTTGAAAAGGTTTTAGGCAATTTGACCTCGCTCTTTTTTTTTTCTTGCCATGAGCAGTCCCATTGACACTAGCAGAGATCATTTAAATCCATCTAAAAAAAAACAAGACTCAGTGTCACTATATGCATCAATACCATCATAAATATTTGCATTCAAATATGTATCATACTCATTTCTTCAGAACTTATTTGCTGGAATGGGTGTTGAAGATATTTGCTTAGTTTCATTCTCTGTGTGGTCTTGTTTCACAACATTCTTTTCACAAACTTTTTCTCTTATTTAGAGAGGTTTGTTGGTTGTTTCCTGATTTATTAGTTCCTTTATAGGATGGGAAAGCAGTTTTCTGGTCTTGTTTTGTTTTATATAAATCCAAAAGGATGTCATGGATGTCTGAGCTTGAACTGATTCGGTTAATGTAGTCTTGGTCAGTGGATCTGGATTTTTGCATAGTTCATGCTGTTACTATAGCATCAATATACACTTCAGTTCATCTCTCTATCATGGACCTAGAGGTCGGGTTACTTCTGCGTCATGTGTTTGAGAATTACATCCAAACCTCAGCCATTCAAAACACGAGACTCCTTGTTCTGTAGTCACAGTCCCCACCCAGATACCTAATCCATGATTACATCTGTGCGTGACCCAAACCTCTGCAAAACAGACCCCTTTCCAACAATAGCTCCAATATTACAGTTTTTCTCGATTGCTTAAACACATTTCTTGAAACTATGCCTCTTATTCTCAAAACAGTAAACACAAATCCATAACGTCTCACCCAGTTTCCCAAACAACCTATTTTCAGGTCAAAATGAAACTCTACATTCAAAACCATTCACTCTTGCTGAAAAAATAAACTTTGCCCTCAGACAGGACACACAAGCCCTCAAAATAACACACACTACAACATAGTCTAACACACTGGTCCAATAAATTCAAAACAACATTTCCAAAACTGGCAAGTTATGTTACTTGTGGTTCCCCTCCTCACAAACTTTTTCACATGACAAAAGACACAACCAATGGATACATTGGCACATTTTTATTCATTCATGTACTACACAGTACCACAAAAAAAAAAAAAAAAGATTATTCCACCTCAGCCTCCTGCCTGTCTGGGTCAAGCCAATCACATCCACATCACAGGCTATATTAGCCCTAGCCCGGCAGCAGAGGTAAAATCCTTTTGCCTGACTCACCCCTGTTTTCCTGTTTTTCTCCCTGAAATTTCTGATGATGGAGGCGAAGGTGAAGTGACTCAAATTAGGCTGTACTCATTGTCCAGCCTCCCTCATAGTCATGCCATGGACAAGGACATGATCAACTCAAGTGGCTCTAATTTCATCTGAGACTGCTTGTCTCCTCCTGCTTCACCACCATCTCTTCTACCTCATCCTTCACCACGTCCCCCTCTTCCTCCTCCTCTCCCTCCTTCACCATGTCCTCTTCCTCCTCCTTCACCAAGTCCTCCTCTTCCTCTTCTTCCTCCTCCTTCACCATATCCTCTTCCTCCTCCTTCACCACATCATCCTCTTCCTCTTCACCATATCCTCTTCCTCCTCCTTCACCACGTCCTCCTCTTCCTCCTCTTCCTCCTCCTTCACCATATCCTCTTCCTCCTCCTTCACCACGTCCTCCTCTTCCTCTTCTTCCTCCTCTTCCTCCTCCTTCACCATATCCTCTTCCGCTCCCTCCACGTCCCCTTCCTTCATTTCTTTGTGGATCCATTGTTCCAAAACTCAGATGAACTGACTCTGGCACTTTTAGGCATCTTGAAAGTTCTGATTGATGTGTGTTAAATTGTGACTCTCAGTGTTTTCATCTGGGTAATTGTGTGCTAAGTGAGCTGAAACTATGCTGACTTGAGTGAACAATATTGAATGCTAGTGCTTTCTAAATGACCACATGGTCTAGGCAATGAGAAATTAAGGGATTTGTGTGTAGAGTTTTGCAGTGATTGTTCAACAATTCTGATTCATGTGTCAAAACAGGGAATAGTGTTTATAGTTTAGGGAAATGGGTGTGCTTTTTGATAAATGGCATTATGGTTTTGAAATTTTAGTTCAAAAGCCTGGTTATAGTGTTTAAGCAATTGAGAAAAACTGTAATATTTGTTCAGATATCTTGTTTAGTGAACCTTTTAGGACCCTTTACACATAATTGTATTTCCCAGCTGCAGTCCATTACACTATTCACATAGCTTGTTTTAACTGTCATGATTAAACAATAAATCCACTGTCATATCAGTGATTCTGTCATATCATTTTGTTTTATCTCTTACTCAATGTTTCACATTTTCTTCCCACCTTTTTAATTTCATAATATCTTTTGGTATTCTGTCCTCAGTGCCTCTTGCGGTGTATAAGTGGTTGGTGTGTTTCTTACTGGGTGAGAGCCAGAGGAAGCTGTCTCATGAGCAATCCTCTGGACTGGGAGACTTTGAGGCACGAAACAACAGCCAAGTATGTTTTAATGTTGACTTTAATAGTATCACACTTTGAAATGATATGTATCTACAGTATGTTTACTGGCAGCTCAGAGGGAGGAGAGGTATGCTATCCACAAGTTTCCTACGCCCCATGAGGCCTTGCGTCAAAAGTGGGCGCGACTTCCGGTTGGAAGTAAACAAAGCGCGATTTGACATACTTGACACTCGTTCATTCAACAGTTGACAGTCATTCAAGTTATAGCGATCCAAACTAGCTAACGATGTGGGAACACAACCTCAACGAAATTAAAAAGGGTGAAATAACAGTACCTTTACCCTCCGCAGTAGTTGATTGGGAGTATTATAATAACATTATTAATAATCAATACTCATCAAGGAATGGTGACAGACAGTTGTGCGAGCTGACAAACAATTAAAATAAAAAATACACACTTATTCATTGTGCTTTGGAGTTTATTCAAAATTATAAATGAATGTGCTACTTGAATACATTACTGGCACATTTGGTATCAGGCTTTGATCCTGAGTTTAGGTGTAACATCAGTAGCGAACAGCCAAACAGATGCTGATAGAGTTTATAGAATATTAAGAATTTAAACAAATGTACACAGGAAGATTCGTCGTCTTTTGGGAGGTGATGGAATCTACAGTCGTTGGCAGGACCAGAGACGGGCTCTGGCAGGATCACTCTGATTTCGTTTTCAGCTTATGTTCAAAACAATCACGTTTAAGCCACTGAATTAGTTTAGTCCGGTTATACATACAACCGCGAACAGCACATGTTGTCCCTGAGCTCCGTAACGACATCTCTCATAAAGATTTGCGTCTTTAAATAGTAAAATTATTCTCCGAAAAACAGCTAGCCTCTTCGCTAACTAACACACAAAATACCATTGGAATGCTTCTTCCGCCGCCTCACCGGAAGTTTCACCCACTTTATTTTTTACAGGAGCGCCCCTCGGAAACTTGTGGATAGGTTTATAAATGTACAATTTCCCAGCTGCCTTATACTGTACCTCACCATCTTGCACCCGGCGCAATTGATCATTCCTGTTTTGCACCCGCCCAAAGCGGGCTTTTCCCTCCACAGACACACGTCGGTAAACTAGGAAATGAACTTGCGCTTCCTGGGCAGGTCGGCGCAAAAAGGAGGCAAAAAAATTCCCTAGTGCTATTTTGCAGTTCCAGAAAACAATTGCGCCAATGACCAGAAAAAACCTAGTCTAAAGTCAGTGACGCGTTGCGCGTACATTCAGATGCTATTTTAAGCGTGCATGATTGGCCATAATACTACAGAGTGTGAACAACGCACATACACTAGATGATTCTGCATTTTACTTTTTGCAAATGATACATTATTATAAGGAAAAGCATTTAAACACGAGGGAAATCATTGTTGTGTCCATGACGATGGGAAAAATAGGCATAAAGCTTACACATTTACCTAAATTATTATATGCATGTTTAACCGAAGCTCATTTGGGTGGTTTGTCGCATCCCCAATGTCACTTCTCTTTCGTTTACGGCCCTGACGAGAACATCGATCTCCTCGGCTGTGAACCGATGCTGAAGCGCGCCTGGTAAATGCGCCGTTGCCATGGAACAAGCGCACCTCGTTCATCATGCTCTTAAAGGGAATGTGATATGGCGCTCTTATTGGTTTGTTTCTGTTACACCCAAACCACACCTATGAATAATGAAGCTACTTCAGACAAACTCCTTTTAGACTTGTGTTGGGCTCAAGAGTCATTTATACCGCAGGTAAAATAGCAACAGCCCCCAAGACCCGCCCACAAAGCGCTTCACGCTTGATACTTGCGTTTCAGATCATTAAAATAGGACCCTATGTGTGTTAAAATGTTACATCTTATACCAGATATGGTTTATAACATCATAGAAAGTTATCTTTTATACAGTACAGGTCACTTGTACGGGTCTCTCTCTCGTATTCAAATCTATATGATGAGCCAAAACACTATGAGCAGTCACAATATCAATGATGAAGTGAATATCATTGATTGTCTGCTAACAAGGCCACATATTAAGGTCTGGTTAGATTAGATGGTAAGCAAACAATCAGTTCTCATAAGCAAGATGTTGAATGATGGAGAAATGGATTGGAATAAAGATCTGAATGACTTTGACAAGGGCCAAATTGTAATGACAAGGTGACTGGGTCAGAGTTTCTTTAAAGCAGAAACGCAGTTTCCTTGTTTTATCAGGTTTTAAAAAACTATGCATGCTGAGTTAATCTACTGTATGTAAGCCAGTCACATCATGTCAAAAACTGGGCCAATTTACCTGAATAAACAACCATAGACACATGTACTGTAAATGTTCAGTGTTTTACTGTTGTCTTAAAGTCCAGAGGCTTTTGACTGTAAGTAAGACTGTAAGTTATAGTTACCCTATATTAATATCCATTCAAGAATCATGTTTCACTATGTAGATTTAATGTTGTTATTCATGGGAGAATGATCTGTTGTTTTTGATTATATATTTTAGTATGAGGCTTAATCATTGGGAAAGCACAGCCTGCATTTCCCATTAATACCTTCTGTACATTCCCGTCTCGTTTATGACTTCTATCTAATATAAAACAGACCTCTGATTCTTCATACATGTCTTAAACACTGAACAGACACTTGGCTCAGACATATCCCTTACTTAATATATATTCCACTGAGCTACAAATCTACATCACACTGAGCATTTCAAAGGGCTGCTGTCTGACCTCTTGAAGGATTTAAACCCTTTCTCGCATATCAGATTCATTTAGATCCATGTATGTCCTCCATGGGGTCAGAGTCACATGCGGGATGTGTGAAAGCTGCTCGCATCACGTTTCTGATAATGTTAAAGTATCATGGTAGGACCAAATCAAGCATCAACACAGTAATGAATCACAGCCATTACACCACACACACACACACACACACACACACACACATACACACACACACATACAGTGGCCTAGATACTGACATTTACCATTTAAAAATCTTTTTTGCATTTTTTATTCATATTAATGAATGCCATTTTGGAGCAAGTACTTTCCAAAAGCAGTCATAGATTTATTCATTAGATCCAGTGATTTATGGTTTGAATTGAGATCACTTCCTTTTATTACTTGCTTATGCTCAGTCATTCTCAAGTCAAGGGTCCTATATACTGACCAGTAGCATATCTTGAAAACTAGTGCCAATCAACAATTTTAAGCATAATTTTCATTCTCGGTGACCCATAATTTTATGATCAAATAAATGCAGCATTAGTGACTTCTTTCAACAACAAAAGATTATTATTGAATAATGATTATCACTACACTCTCAGAAAAAAGGTACAAAAGCTGTCACTTGGGCAGTACCTATTCATTTGTTTCTTTTATGTACTAATATGTACCTTAAAGGAGTAGTTCACTTTTTAAAAAACTTTTACTGATAATTTACTCACCCCCATGTCATCCAAGATGTCCATGTCATTCTTTCTTCAGTCGAAAAGAAATTAAGGTTTTTGATGAAAACATTCCAGCATTTTTCTCCATATAATGCACTTTACTGCGAACCAAATGGTTCAAGGTCCAAAAGACAGTTTCAGTGCAAACTGTTCAAAGGGCTTTAAACGATTCCAGACGATGAATAAGGGTCTTATCAAGAGAAACAATCGCTCATTTAAAAAAAAAAATAACAAAGGTTAAATTTAATAAGCTCAAATGGTCGCCTTGCATGTTCGTGATTCTCCTGTTCGATCAAAATGAACGGATCTTTTTTCAGGTCATTTGGTTCATTAAACGAACGAAATGTACAAATTGACTCAGGAAAAGATTCGTTAATTTTGATGAACGAGTTCGAACAGGAGAGTCACGAACGTGCATCACAGAACAGAAATTTGAGTTTATTAAATTTAACCTTTGTTATTTATTTATTTTTTTTAAGTGAGCAATCGTTTCGCTTGATAAGACCCTTATTCATCGTCTGGAATCATTTAAAGCCCTTTGAGCAGTTTGCAGTTTGTACTGAAACTGTCTTTTGGACCTTGAACTGTTTGGTTCCCACTGAAGTCCATTATATGGAGAAAAATCCTGGAATGTTTTCTTTAAAAACCTTAATTTCTTTTCGACTGAAGAAAGAAAGAAATGGACATCTTGGATGACATGGGGGTGAGTAAATTATCAGCAAAAGTTTTTTTTTAAAGTGAACTACTCCTTTAAGTTAGTGTACCAGTATGCACCATTTAGGTACAAACTTGTAACTTTTGAAGATGAATTGCTCCAGTGACAGCTTTTGTACCTTTTTTTTTCATGAGAGTGTACTTAATTACTCCAGTAGTCTATGTGCATAGTATAAAGGGACTAGTCTAGCTAAAAACAAGTAGTCAGAGGCCATATGATCTAATGTCCAGTTTCCATTTTATAATGTCATATAATGAGCTTTCTCACACATAAGAGAGTGAGTTAACTTGAGCTTTTTGGAGGGATGAGAAACAGACAGAATGGGATCGAGCAGGTTACAGTATGTGACCAATGCTTAAATTGTCCTAAAATCTGCAGTGAGAGCAAGAGAAAAATTAATAAAACAGACGTCCCTCACACACAATACTGACCCAGCAACCACCAAACACAGAGAATCTAGCAACCAGACACAAACACAAGCTAAGGTCATGAATCTTATTTTTTTTTTCTTTTGAATTTGTTCCCTTCTATACACACATCCTAATTATTGTCTAGTCTGTATGTCATGACCTGGCAAGTTAATTTACCCCTTTAACCCATAAACACTCTTACTATAAAAATATACAGTATATGTATGTGCGTGTGTGTGTGTGTGTGTGTGTTTGTGTCCTTAGATTCTTTATTTCTTTCTTTCTGTAACTCATCTCTCTTCTCTCTCTCTCTCTCTCTCTCTCTCTCTCTCTCTCTCTCTCTCTCTCTCTCTCTCTCTCTCTCTCTCTCTCTCTCTCTCTCTCTCTCTCTCTCTCTCTCTCTCTCTCTGTCTGTCTGTCTGTCTGTCTGTCTGTCTGTCTGTCTGTCTGTCTGTCTGTCTCTCTCTCTCTCTCTCTGTCTGTCTGTCTCTGTAGGTGTATTACTGTCGCTCATTGGCTATTGCCTTTATTGAGCACACAATGCTGCAGCGTTTCCATGACCAGATAAAGGATGAACAGACTCCAGCTGCTCTCAGATCAGTGCTGGGGCGTCTCTGTGCTCTCTATGGCCTGTGGACTCTCACCAACCACATGGCCATCCTGTATCAAGGTAAACGGCATATTAAAATGATTTCTGAAGGATCATGTCACACTGAAAAAAAGACTGAAAAAATGGCTGGTGAACATACAGCTTTATCATCACAAGAATATGACTGATTATACTGTTTTTTTGATATAAAGTCAGCCTTGAGGCACAATTCTTGATTATGGTCTGTTTGTGTTTATAGGAGGTTATTTCTCTGGTCGTCAGCCGGTTGACTTCATCCAGACAGCCATTCTCACGCTGTGTGGGCAGGTTAGTGTTGTTGTGTTAGCTGTAGTTCAGACATCCTCACTTATAAGTGCATGATGATGCAAACATCATGGAAGGCTTTTAAACTGCTCTCTCTCTCTCTCTCTCTCTCTCTCTCTCTCTCTCTCTCTCTCTCTCTCTCTCTCTCTCTCTCTCTCTCTGTTTTAGCTGAAGGATGATGCTGTGGCATTGGTTGATGTGATCGCTCCTCCTGACTTCATCCTGAACTCACCCATTGGCAAAGCAGATGGTGAGGTAAGAGAACACATACACAGGCACACATGTGCACACCAGCCCTCCACTGTGACTGTGGAATCACTTATACAGACAAATGTCTCCAAGAGCTGCAGAAGTGATCATCTCATTTACAGTGACTCCAAAAAGCATTCTCTCATCCGTTTTTGCAGTGACTTTTAATCACCTGGTCACAAGGTGTTTTTAAGTGGATGTACTGAATGAAGTCAGTTCCTTTAATTTCACACAAGTGTCCTTGCTGAGTAACTACAGGTTTGTTTATGTTAAAAAATGTATGAATGAATTTTTATATTTATATCTTTGTTGAATAAATAGCACTTGCTGTGTTGAATCTTAAGCAGTCACATTAATTTTAGTTTGGTGTTGTTGGTGCAGAATTAGTTGTAAAAGAGTAACTTTTACTACTAATAATAAATGTGAAGGACAATCAGCTTGTTCGATGCAGTAATGATGTGATTGCTTGCATGTAACGACAGCATCGACCAGCATATAAACTATATAAACATATATAAACACACACACACACACACACACACACATATATATCTATATTACTAGATACAAAGACATGCTGCTGTGAGCAGTGACTAAGATATATATATATATATATATATAAACACACACACACATATACACATGCATGCATATGAATAAAACAGTGTTAATTTTGACAGCAAATTTTGATTTAGGGTGTATTCACACCTGCCTTGTTTGGTTCGATTGAATCGAACTCTAGTTCGTTTGCCCCCTTGGTGCGGACCTTTTGGGCAGGTGTGAATACAGCAATCGAACTCGGGTGCGGACCAAACAACCGAACCGAGACCCAGCTGAAGAGGTGGTCTCGGTACGGTTCCAAACGAACTCTGGTACGGTTCGTTTACGGTGTGGTTACTTTTGGTGGTGGTTGACGAGTTTCCCCCTTAAAGCGAGTGCCGAGAAAAATTCTATATAAATGTAATGAATTATTATTATTAATGTAAGGATAGTTACAATACAAGGATGATGATGCGTTAATTTACGTTAAACTGGACAAACTTAATCGCAAGCGTTAACATTGACAGCACTTGTTAGTACACAATAAGAATCTCATTATTTGAATGAGTGAACATAGCCCCTCTCTATGAATGAAACCTTTATACCTTCTCTGTCTTCTGTGCAGTGCCACTTGTAACGCAAAGTTGAGATGTTGCCCAGAGATAAAAAAAAAAACAGAAGGTGGTCGAATGAAAAGATGCACGAGAGACGAGAGTTGTCGTATTTCCCCGCGTTAATAGAGCCACTCAAACGTTACACTCGTCGTCTTCTCAAAATCCGAATTACAACTTCGTATAGATGACATTGTATCATATAATACTCATTAGTTTCTTCATATTGCGTTTGTACAGAATTAACACAAAATTAGTAAAAGAACAAATATTGCAGTATGAAATATATGGAAATATCTCCATGCTGAGCCTTTTTTGCACTTCCTGATTTCCCTTAGAATCCTTGTCCAATGAATGGACGACCTTAGCACACGTGTGGTTTGGTTTAAAAATTTTGGTTCACTTGCAAAAAGAGCAGTGTGAAAGCGAACCGTACCAAAAAAAAAAATAATAATAATTTATTTGGTCCGGACCAAAGCAAGTGAACTATTGGACTTTCCTGGTGTGAATACACCCTAGTTTTAGTCTTTTGACTAAAATGCCATTTAGTTTTAGTCATATTTTAGTCATCTGAATTGTTTTAGTTTTAGTCGACGAAATTCAATATGATTTTAGTCGACTAAATCTACTGTAGTCTACTAAAATATAATGGGTTTAGTTAAATTGCAATGCATTTATTTCGAATTTAGAATAGAATAAAATGTACAAACTCATATACTCCCCAAGAAAACTTATATTAACTTGTTAATATGAATGAGTTAAATGTCTGAACATGCAATACAGATACAAATTTAACTACTGCGACTTAAAAAAATATCTTAAAATTAAATAACACCACTTTTCCTAAAGTACAACACAGTTTTTTCAATGAACTATATATGCATTCTTTATAACTACTTGCATACATCATTCTTTATTCTTTCAAGCAGAAATATTTATTTGTATATCTTTTTTTTATCTGTATCTTTTTCTTTTTCTGCTTCATCAATATTAAGGACACAGACCACATTATTTTTAATGCCACTATCACTTTAAGACGTCGGATCATTTCCAATGACATGCGGATCCAATTGCACTGATGCATCCGATACACTTTTTTTTTTATTTAATTTTTTTTTATTTGTGCTTTGGCAGATACAGGCTTTAACAATGGGTGGCCTGAGAGCCTATCGTGATCTGCAGCTACTCGGAACTAAGAATTTAGTTCTTTTTTTTTTTTTGCTAAGGAGTTGTTTGTTTAGTCTCTTCTTGAAGGCCTGAATATTCTTTGAGGTGATTTCACCTACTACAGTAGAGGGGAGGCAGTTCCAAGTTGTTACAGCCAAGCACTTGCTTATAAACTTACAACTGTTTAAGACATAACCAACATAGTTTACATGAATACTGTCCAAAATGGACATTTAAACATAATGTTGTGTGTATTTGTCCATTCAGACACGAAAGAGAGCTCAGTTCAGTCCCCGCGCGCTTTATATGTGTGTGTGCATACAGTAGCTGCGCGCTTCGGGTCGGGTGTGTGCGCACGGAGAACCGTACCGAATAAAGCTCTTTTTTGCATCGTCACTCTTATTCAGATCTATATGTCTGCTCTACTCATTCTCCCAGACGTTCAGGTTTTTTAACGTTTTATTATACCTTCAAACTATACAAGTTGGAAATATAAAAAGTCTTTTTAACAAAATAAGTTGAGACTGTGAGACTGACAGCTAGTGATGATGCAATATTTACTGGAAAATATTACAGCTTAATGTGTCACAGAGGGGGGTACAGTTAACATCACCTAATAAAATCAACAATTATTAGAACTTTGGGTGGTGCATCACAAAAAAAAAACAAAAAAAAACAGTCCAGCTAATTAAAACAAACTGGAAAAGCTGGAGGGTTTTTCCATTGTGCAAGACACTGCCCTGGGTTTTATTCATTATGCCTCAGAAACAAGATTCTGACTAGACATTATGGTCACTGACTCATTCCTCCAGTCGTATTCTCTCAGCACTTATTTGGCAGGCCATTCATTTTTAAGTTTAATAAAAAACAGTGCTGAAACACTAGACAGAGCAGTCACACACACACGGCCCACTGACACACAGACCTTTATACTGATTCCCCTGCTGAGTGAGACACTCTTCATGTTTACAGTTGGAGACATGCTTACTGGAAATGAACTCTTCACTTGGGCATTGATTTATTGAGGTTCTGATAAAAGGGAAGTCTTTATTTATGAAAGCTCTCCACATGCTTGTTTTTTGACTGATATTGTCTTGTTACTGATTGTAAGTCGCATTGCTTAACCTTATATTGGTCCAGCAATGCAAGTGTTTTTGTTAATTAATGACTTTGCAATTCAGTGTCTGTCTGTTTCTCATGTTTTTCAGCTCTACAAAAACCTGTGGTCTACAGTCATGCAGGGTAAGAACGTCTTGGAACGGCCATCTTGGTGGGCTGAGTTTTGCTCTGACAAACCTGCAGTTGGATCTCTCCGAGCCAAACTGTAACTCCTCAAGGTGGTCAGCTGTTTGGAAAACAGGATCGTTGCAGACATTCGTCGGTTTGTTCTTTACGCCAAACAGTTTTATGATATTGATATGTAATACTGTCATACAGTTTTAATTGATAAATTCAGTCTTGATTATGTTATGAGCTTATGGAAAAAGACAGGGAGGTTCCAAGAAAAATCTCAACCATGTTGATCACAGTGAAAATTATGAACAGATACACTTAAATTTCCTAAGATTAGCATAAACTAATATCTGTGGTGTACTATACACATTAACAAGAGCACTCATAACGCTTTCTAATTCAATGTGCCAATTCATTGGTTTGGTTTGACTCGAAAAGGTTTGAAGTAAAGGCTGTCAGACCTATTGTTTGAATGCACAAATTACTTAACCATAACTAAACCCTCAATAACAGTGTTGAGAGTCTAACTAATTTTACAACATTTTGTCATGTTGATGTCATGGATGATGAATGATTGTTTAATACATTATATGCTATAATATGCAAGAATGTAATTATATTTAATTGTTACTTTTTATCAAAATAAATACTTTAAATTCTTTGAACTGGAGTCTTTTTATTTAAACATGAATGTGGTCCATCTGTACGGTATATTATCCCATGTTGAAGCATAGGAGAGACATCTTGAATATCAAATTAAACAAAACTATTAATAATTGAAATGCCTGATTCAGATGGTTTTCACCATTTAAAGATTGTTGCGCAGGGCATTCGCTCATTTAACACAGGTGTTCTTGTCATCTCATGGATTTGGTTGAAGATGGACCATTGTTGTGTGCAAGTGCAGGTGAGACTCTATACTGCATGCATTCAACCTAAAGAGAGAGAAAAGCTGGATACTTTTTTAACAAATGAGTGATTCTACGTGTAAAAACATTGTAATAAACTAAAGAATGGTTTTCTACTATAAAGAACATTTCGTGCAATGGAAAGTTTCCAATTCACAAATGTTCGATCGTTCATTTGGCCAGATGAGGACTGGCGAATCCAGTTTTTACCAATGTTTTGTTTTTTTGTTTTTTTTCTCTCACCTGATGGATTTGGGTTCCTTTCAACTATCGCTTTTGGCTTGCTTAGTTGAGTTTCAAAAGACACTTCATATTCAGTAATACTATCACTATTAGTCACTGTTGAATGAGTACAAAGCTTAAACTGAATTGGGATGAATGGTGACACTGTAAAGCTGCTTTATCGCTGAATCAAATTTGATCGACACTGAACTGGATTGAATCAACTGACTTGAGCTGAATAATGAAATTTCTATCTTTTGCTGAATTAAACTATAGTTTCATAATTGATTAACTTTACATAGTTACTGAAGTGAACTGAACCAACAATGAGCTGACTTGAACTGAATAATGACATCATTGTCTTCTGTAGAGATGCCTTCCTGCAGAATTGGAATTTGTCTCATAATTGATGAAGTTTTCATCACTGGTTCTGTTATTTTCCTTTTAATTACTGTGAAGTTGCTTTGAAAAAATCTGTATTGTAGGCCATAAAAGCCTTTTTCGAGGTTCACCACCATTCATTTCCGTTTATAAACTGTCAGATGAGACCGAACATGACATAGTTAAACATGTTAGAACACAGTCACTAGTAAATAAACAGTTTTTGAGTACATATATGTCATTGAGGTGTAAATGACTCGTCTGCACGAGATAGGCATTAGCATACTGTGATGATGAAGGCCATTGTTCCACGTTTTATTTGGATAGGCCCTACCTTTAAAAGGATATTTTGAACAGGGCAGTAAAGTTCTGTCCATATTTGCTCAGCCCTACCATCAAGTAAAAGTGTAACCTTAAATGCTATTTCGAAAAAATGTCATGATGTAATGTGCTTTTAGAATGTGTACTTCTAAACTTACAAACTTGCTTTTTACAAAGGTATTTAAACCTAAACTGATATTGGGAATCTAATGGTTTATCCTGAGGTTTGACCTCGGTTCCCATGCCTTATTTAGATACAGAACCAGGTTTCAAGCCAAAGACAACAATTCCAAACTGTTGTGCAATTCCTACTTTGCCAAACATTTCTGCCTTTCTATGCAGAGAATTATTTAGCAGAATATCTTATTGTGTATTTGTCCTCTTTTTTCATCCGTTCTCAGAACTTGTTGCTCTGTTGTCTTCCTTTGTGCACCCTTTGTGTCCCTATATCTACACTATGTGTGTAACTGAGAGAATGTGTCTGCGTTCCACACAGTAATGAGAGGTCTCATGGTGATGGCCCTGGACAAGTGTGCACTTCAATGTCAAGTCTGTGTTTGTGTTTATGCAGGAGCGTGTCTCATTGAGTTAACATTCTTACAAAAACATAATCTATAGCCTGTGGCTTCTTTGGATTGCTTCACAAGTTTGTTTTTATTGGTGTGGTCGGGGTTTAGAGCAAAGCCTGCAAGACATTGTGAAACTAATTCACAGAAGATGAACTTGAATGAAACCATATG
The DNA here is from genome assembly GCF_988280905.1 of Pimephales promelas. Classification (NCBI taxonomy): domain Eukaryota; kingdom Metazoa; phylum Chordata; class Actinopteri; order Cypriniformes; family Leuciscidae; genus Pimephales; species Pimephales promelas. Next base: position 18,995,889 of record NC_142769.1, read on the forward strand.
AAATGTGTATTGATGTCAAAACAATGGCTGATGAGTTTATTTGTTTTATATTCTGCTACAGCTGTTTCACTTCCTAAAAAGTATAATGGTTTTTCTACCATAAAATGCTTTTCTTTGAAGTTATGGATATGATAATTCAGTACTGAGGGACATTACCTTCTGATACATTACTGTACCACCACAGTACTTTAGTAGTCCTAATGGCTGACAGGCAATCTCCCTTAAAAATAGAAATACCGAAAGTGTGGAAACCAATGGCTGGCACTTTAGCTATAATTAGCAATTAGCTGCATAGATTATTATTATTACAAGACACACGCCCTGTGTAACACATCTTTGTTTAATTTATTTTTTCGTGCCATTTCTTTATTTATCCAGCATGTAGACTGCAAGATCCGCTCCGAGTTGAACCACTTGGGTGTGATAGCACTTTAGCCACAACACCATGCTAATGCTAAACCAAAGCAGAGCTGTTGACCCAATGTCAAGTTTCTATTTATCCTTACTCTTGAAAGACTCAATTCTGATTTCCTCCATGGTCACATCACATGTGGTTTGGCCTGAACGCTGTGCTTCGAGCATAACATGACTTCAGCGCAAATGACATAGCTTTTGACTTCATATGTGTGTTTTTGTGGTTTTTAGTCAGATTTAACAGCAAATTAAATCAGTATGTTTGACAACCGAGCAAAGAGAAATCTGATGTTACATTTCTGAGGAAAATAATGTTAAAGGGATCATGACATGTATTTTTTTTTTTAATTATTTCAAAATGTTCTTTGAGATAAACTTTTCTTTGCTGTCATATATTTGCTAAAATTATTTTCAAACCTCATTCTGGCCTTCTGTCTGAAATGATCCGTTTTAAGTGACGGCTCCCTTCAGGCTTGTCAGTAAATGGCTAACATTACTGCATATGAAGTAGTCCAAACTATAGTCCACAGTCCACACTATTGCATGTGTGTAAGTTATCTGTACATTTTTACCAATTAGATGACATTTCTATAGCGAAAAGTTAGTATTGTAGTAATTAAATCTTCAAGTGGTCCATACCCAGACAGCAAACTGACATTGAATCAACGTGGAAACGACGTCTCTCATGACATTGAAACAACGTTGATTTTGCTCATCGAATTAACGTTGAACCAACGTCAGACGCGGCATTCTTCAAAGCTAAATAAAAATCGAAAATTGGTTTGCTTTCATAACGTTGAAACAACGCGTTGATTTCAAGTTGATTTTCCGTTAGTTTTGAAAGAATGACGCGTCTGACGTTGGTTCAACGTTAATTCGATGAGCAAAACAATGTCAGATCAACGTTGTTTCGATGTCATATTTCCACGTTGATTCAATGTCAGTTTGCTATCTGGGTATCCATATCAAGCCATTTTTTGAACATGGTTAAATAAATGTTCATGTTGTACTGAGGAGAACATTTTAAGCAATAAAAAATTGCCTAATGTTTTAATGGTATAAGACTTCGTATATGTCAAAAGATCAAGGAAAAATGTATTTCTCATGTCATGCTTGAAGTCAGTTAAAGGGGTCATGTTTTTCCTCAGAATTGTTTTATTTTATTTTTTAAGACCGACTGCAAAATTACAAGCTTTCTATTTATAAAGCTAAGCCCCTCATCTTAGAAAACACAAAAGTGTAGGTTGTTCTTGAAAAATTACAGCAGACAAATGGTGGCAGCCATTTTGCATCTTAGCTGTCAGTTAGCTTTTTTTCAAAATACACTGTTAAAGCAAATGTGCTCCTGGCTTTTGGGTTTCTGCACAACCACTGATGAGGATTTACTGTACAGTCAAAATCTCTTTAGTATAGTCAATTGGTAAAGAGTCAACAATCATATTCAGCTCACAAGTCTTTAGTTGTAGGCTAACGTTCTATACACTATATGCACTCTGTCTAGCATGAATTTTAGTAGGTTATTTTGTTATCCAGCATTATAGGCCAATAGCTCATCGCTACTCAAGGAAAGCTGCGACTGTTGATTGCATGAAATATCCAACATTCCAGTTTGTTTGTTTTTTCAGTTAAATTATTGCATCATCAGGGTATTTGAAGTAAACTTTTTCTTGTTGTGAACACATAACTATAATATGGCATAATGCATAAGTATATGAATTGGGATGCACCTTAACAGCATAAGACATTGAATGTGCAGATGACGGTGTTCTTAAAAGAGACAGGCCTACTTTAATGAATAAGGTAAAGCTGTAAAATCATCATAAGCAGTTTGAAATATGCAGCTGTGTGTCATGTCTGGATTTTGTGATCCACAGTTCCTGTCCCGACTGTGAGAACTGGAGAAAAAAGCTTTGTGTACTGGAAAGTTCTGAAGGGTATTCTGGATCCATAAATTTCCAACCCAAACATCAGGAATCAGTCAACCAGACATGCAGACTTTCCTTTTTTTTTATATTATCTCAAATAATTTTTTTTTTTTTTTTTTACTTCAGTTTCAACTGACTGCTCTTTAGCTCTTTAGCACATTTATCATCCACCAATTTGCCAAGTGATTATTTTCTGAGAAAGTTTTATTTCAGGTCCAACGTTCAAAGATCCAGCTGAAGAGAACCAAAAATAAGAGCATATTTAAAAGCATGGTAATCAAGTCCTATGACATGCTATAGACATTTTAGACAAACAGGAACATGAATATAGCATATAGAGACTGATAAACAGATTACATTAACAAATCTCACTGTGATCTCTGCATATAAAAAGCACACAACATTTGATTGGACAAGGTGACCATATAAAAATGTCATTCATCATGACAGTCATATAAGAAAATGTATTTAAAAAAAACGACAACAACCTTGCACAGCAATTAATTCTTGCCACTGGTGCTACGATAAAGTTTCAGCAATGAATACAAATTGAATTAATCCACATCTATAAGATTAAAAAATGATAATAATTTTTATAAAAAAATATTAATGTCATTTATTAGTATATTGTTTATTTATTCATTATTATAATTTATTTATTATTATTAAGAATGCTTATGTGGTTACTTATGTAAATTTCAATTGTTTATTAAATATTCTAATATAAAATTTTTGGCTTTTGGCTGTTTCTGGTACAAACTTCAAAAATATCACCAGCTTTGTCTTCTTCTACAAAATACAGTACTGCAAGTTTTCAAATTTGCCATGAACAAATCATTCTCCACATCAAACCTGCTTCAAAGAGAGCGTGCTGTTATGAAATGCTTTTCATATAAAATCTCTTGGCAGACTTGACTGAGATTGCGAAAGCTCAAGGTCCTCGGTGTTTCACAGAAGGATGGTTAGACATTCCTCTGGTCATGACAGCGCATGACTGACATGATGAAAGTTTGATGCTTCACATTCTGAGAGCTGATGACATCACTGCATGATGATGTCAGGCTCAATGTTGAAGAGCAGGTCATCGTTGCCTCTGCGCACCTCCAGCAAGAGAGTTGTGTCTCGATTGAGCGCTTCCTTCAGTTCGCTGGTGTTCACCAGCGGCTCTCCATTTAACTTAACGATGATGTCACCGTCTCTGATGCCCCCTCTGAAATACATTTAGAGAAATTATACAATTGTCAGTTGTATCCTTAAATTTGTAAAGGGAAATATCATATAGTAGTCGGTCATTATCACAAAATACACGGCGGCAGTTGTGATCAGGGCAATATGAAAATATACGTAAATATGAAATATTAATTAGTTCAAATTAAAGTTCCCCTGCGGTGAAAACAAGCTTTTAAGCTTTTAATGTTTATATGTGTATGTGGTGTTTTTAACCCGTATAATAAATTATATCATATTTGATTTATTTATTTATCATTAAGACAAACCTTGTGAAAATTCATAAGTCAGTTTCAAAAAACGCAGATTGAAATCACTGGTGTTTCTGACGTAACAAACTACCTTGTAACCTCAACATGTGATCATCAACGAGTGGTTTTCTGAGCTGATGTGAGTGACTGGAGGCGGAAATAATTTGCATATTTCTAGAACCGCTTATAATGAGTTACATTCAAGCTACTTTAAGGCATGAAGAAGAAAAATTCAAGGAAAAAAACATTCAAATATGTAATTTTGGTGATAAAAGATGAGTAACACAGTCTCATCCCAAGACGTCAACTAACTGACGCTTTTGACCATACGTCAACATCCGACGTTTTAGGGTACCCTTTAACGTCAGTTAGATGACGATCCTGGGGCGCCATCCAACTGACGCTTTACCTTTAGCTTTTTTTTTAAGTTTAGGTCTGGGGTAGGGTTAGGATTAGATGGTGTCATCTAAATGACGTTAAAGGGTATCCTAAAACGTCGGATGTTGACGTGTGTTCACAAGCGTCGGTTTTATGACGTCTTGGGATGAGACTGCGCTGTTTTAAGGGATACAATTATTGACTTACATATACTGTTACTGTTACCTCCTCCTGACTCCCTTGCTTTCTCAGCATGAACTTCAATTCCCACAACTCATTGCTTGGACTCGATGAGTTAAATGTGTTGCAGCAGCCTGCAGACGTATATAGGCAAGGTGGCTCGCGTGCCTATTGGCTGTCCTGTGGCAACTGCAGAAGCCTATAGAGCTGGTTAGTCCCGCCCATCCGTAAAACTCCAAGTGGACCTCTAGGTTGAAAAAGCGTCAATGCAAGTGAATGAGAGAAAATAATTATTTTCTGATCCCGTTTGAATTGTGCCATGAATGTAACATATGTTGTCTGTGAATTTTTTATATAATTTCTCATGTAACGAGTTTGACAGTATATTGTATGATTCTTTGGCTAGCAGTTGTGGAATAGACATAACGAGAAAGACTACACGTCGCATATGTGACGTCACCGCGTAACACATTTTCCCTCCACAAATCACGGTTTTCACCACCTCAACTAGTTTGTCCTCTCCCTGAAAGAAGGTGGTGAAGTGCACCAAAGACACAGGCATGTTTAGCGGGATCCGTGTGCTGGTGGGTGTGATGTATTTTAAACACGTCGAAAGAGTTGTAGTCCACAAAGTGCTCTCACACAAAGTCTACCCGTATGAAAATTCTACCCGCTAAATTGTAGCATTCTTTACACGAAACGTTATATAAAAATTCAGAGACAACATATGTTCAAATTCATTGCAAAATTCAAACGGGATTTGAAAATAATTATTTTCTCTCATTCACTTGCATTGACGATTTTTCAACCTAGAGGTCCAGCGGGGCTAGCTGAAGGGGCGGGACTAACCAGCTCTATCGAGAGAGGGCCTTGGTTGACGTCAGAACTATATCACGTCCCGCCGAGATGGGCATGGCCTGGGCCTATAAATAAAGCTCGATGGGCTTATATAATCTAATTTTTCATCTCTTCAGTGAAGCTCACTCACCCCCCCCCCCCCCAACCCCCCACCTATGCCCGTGAGTCGTCGGGGAAACGGGTCAGCCTCGAATCAGAGCTGATGAGTCTGCTCTCACAGTGGGAGGCGTATGCGCAGTCCGCGCAGAACAGGCTGGATGGATGTTTCCTGAAAAGGAAGGGGCCTCACCCCGCCGTCTTCTAGGCCTGTGCCTTCTCTTCCAGAGCTTCACGAAGAAGTCCTGGAACGCCCCGTTCTCAGCCAGAGTGCTCACCTCTGTCTCAGCAGCATTCTCTGTGGTGGACGGTGCTAAAGACATAGGATATCACTCTCTTCCCCCAGAGGAAGAAGCTGTAGCGGCCCATCTTAGCCCACCCTCAGCAAGCTAAGACGGCGCTACCCTTTAAAGCTTGCCGTGTTACTTCCTCCATGCACGGTTGCGCTTAGGCCGCCACTGGACAGGCTGTTTCGACGTTGCACTCGATGGCCATGCTGCAAATCTTCCAGGCAGACCTTCTCCGTAAACTGGATGAGGAAGGACCGGAAGCGATCAGCATGCCGGATTTAACAAGTGCAACAGACCTGGCTCTTCGCGCCACGAAATCCGCTGCAAAGGACATGGGGTGGAATATGGCTTCTCTCACTGTTGCTGAGAGACATCTTTGGCTGACGATATCTGAGATGCTGGACTTGGAGCACTCTGTGTTCCTCGAGGATCATTCACCAAGAATTTCACGGATAGATTCGCCGGGGTTCAGAAGATGTCACAGGCTATGAAGCACTTCCTTCCAAAGCACTCTAGCTCTGAGCTCCGAAGCAGGTCGCCCAAAATAGCCGTCTGCTCGAAGCTCAAGGCCGCAGCCCGCTGCCGCTTCACAGCATCGTCAAGCCCTGGACAAGAGACCATGCTCTCACTCTGCCGGCCGCCGCCCCCCTCCGCGCAGGCCCTGGCCAAAGATTGAAATGAACCCCGAAGTCTTCCTAGCCCTCCTAGGAAAACGACGTTGGAGTCTCGAACATCGCGGCCAGATTTTCACCGAAACTTTTCACTTGTTCAGTTCCAGATAATGCGACTCTTCCAGTGTATTCTGCAGTAAACAAGACGGTACCACGGCCCACTTGTCTGGGCACAAACGGCGTTTTACAGCGACCCAGATAAATCACATTAAAGTGTAAATTCTGGTATTCTGGTATTCCGGCCACGGCCGATGGTGTTAGGAGTTTAAAAAAATGCCCACAACCCAGTGCTCATTTCTACAGACAAGCACAGCCAGGGTACAGGGCTCGCACAAATAAAATCGACTCATGTCGATTGCGCATTAAATGTAGTGAATGTGCCCACAACCCAGTGCCCACAAACTAGGGTGACCACCTGTTAATAAGCCCAAGGGGGGACAAGGGGTATGTTTCTGAGGGACAATGTGGGACACTGATTGGCGCGGCGGTGCCCCCACCCCACGGGCAGACTCTGATAGCGATTTACCCATATCTAGAATTGTTACTATTGCCTTACCTCCACAACTCCAGAGGTTCACGGAACGACAAGGTGTGCGGTCATGACAACAATGAAAAAGTTGACATCAACCTAGTCAGCAGGTCACGTGGGAGGAACCAGTGTTGGGGAAGTTCTCACTTTCTGAACTAGTTCAAAGTTCAGTTCACACATTTTAAAACGAACTAGTTCAGTTCAAAGTTAGCACAGAAATGTAAGATTTTTCCCATCTTCACCGACCTCGTTATAAAATCCGTTTAAATGATCATATGACACCTTTGTCGACGGCGGCCGCGGTGCGACACTGGTGGCTTGTGTTGCCAGATTGTGTTTTTTTCGCAACATATTAAGCCCTGTTTACGGTGAGTTTTAGCAGTGTTTTCGCCTGGAAATCTGGCACCCCATTGAACGAAGTGAAACTGAGAGAGCGTGCGACGTGCGTTCACAGACACCAGAATGAACGAGTTCACACGTTAATCAGGACAGGCAGTAAAACAATAAGTTCAGTTCACCCAAAATATGAACGAGTTCATGAACGTGAACGAGTTCAGGCTAACGTTTGGCTGCCTGGGTCTCGAGGATATAGATAGACTGACCGACTTTTTTTTTTTTTGGAACAAGCATTGATTATGCGTGACACAGTCTCAATTTGCGGGACGCATGAATTGGGCTTCAAACGCTGTGCGCGCACGTGCTACGCGGGACGGGTGGTCACCCTACCACAAACACAACACACTGCATGTCCCACGGTTTCTGCAAAAATGAAACCAACACACATACAGTCGTTAGCTCAGGCCGACGGTTTTGTCAGTGCACTAAATGTGCCTGCTTTCCCTCACCCACATTCACTCACAGACATGTTCGGCCCCACAGGGTTTGCCCCGCTCGATCTCTCTCTCAGCAAAAAAACTACACACAGCTCCCTTATAACTCTCCTTTAGTAATGAATGACTTCCAGTCTGTCATTTGTCACTTGTTGGCAGCTTTAAATAATTTTGACTAAAATCTTTTTACTAAAATCAACTGAGATGCAAGATGGAGCCAGTTGCTTTTTTTTATTAAAGGAGTGCGAGGAAGTATGTAGTGTGATATATATATAAAAATTTTAAAAAAAACCCCATTAAAGTAGCCCCAGATGTGGTGTCTGAAATAGGCTACAGTGTCGCCATGGATGACGGCAGATATTAGGAGATATCTCAGGGTCGTGTAACAGATTGAATTACATGTTTGGAGGAATTTATTCAATATTCCTGTGTCAATATTTTAGAATAGGTATAGAAATGCTAATGATAGCTTCTGTAGATTTATTGCATTTATAATACAAATCTGACATTTCTTTTTTGATTTTAATCTTCAAAATGTTGTCATCCACAGAGTACAGACATAGATCAAACTTCTTGGCTGGGAGTTCTGAAGCACAACCACAACTGAAAGACCACAGATCATCTGGTTTGGCTGATGCTTACTTCTGAGCAGGGGAGTGAGGAACCACCTCATGGACAAAGATCCCACTGCTGACATCAGGGAAATCGGGATTCTGCTGCCTCAGCTCTTCCACAAGACTGGAGGAGACACACAGAATGCCTCACATACACACACACACACACACACACGACTAAATAGCAAAGTGGTGTTTATTTACATGCGTTCACTCACGTTTCTGTGATGGTGAGCATTCGGATTCCAATGAAACGCTTCTTCACTGATCTTGTCTCTGAAACAACATGTAAAATGTTTTAACATATTTAGTCCAGCAAGAATGGTTCTGAAAAATAAAACGTTTAATATTAGATCATTTATACTCTGACCTCCCCATGTTTAAAAGCTCCCCCATGTACCTTTGTTTTGCTTTCCCAATGAATCATTTAAGAATCGAGTAATCCTGTCTGAGGGAATGGCAAATGAGATCCCTGCAGCTACCTTGAGGGTGTTGATTCCTATCACCTCTCCATCCTTAGAGATGACAAATCAAGAAGAAAAATTAAATACTAGATCAACGTGTTTGAGTATTATAGGAGACACTGAAAATGATACATGTCATAATTTCCTCAAACTCCATGCCATGTCTTTGCTAATGTGGAACACAAAAGATGAATTATTGAGGTACAGACAGAAATATTCAAATTATATTGAACAGAGTGGATATTCTTTTTAAAAAATCATCTTTTGTGCTCCACAAGATAAGAGAAAATAAAATATGAGGGATTAAACATTGACAGAATATCATGAAATAATTACCAAATTAACGAGTGGTCCACCTGAGTTCCCATACTGAAAACAGAAAGAAAAAAAAAGAGTAGATTATTGGTCTTCGAACTATTTTACACATACCGTATCTATATGGGATTAGGTTTGTGCCAAAATTACTGATCATAAATGTTCAAGTATTGAACAAATCCAAAACATAAAATAAAGTAAAAATCTGACTTATACTTTAGAATCACTCCAAATAAAACCACTCAATTCAGAATTTCAAATGAAATAATAATTGATGTTTCTTATTGGTGCTCAAACTATTTTACATAATTTATCTATGGGGTTAGATGTATGCCAAAAGTACTGAATATATAAATATTCAAGCATTGGACAAAAATATAAATCCAAAAATTAAACTAATGTGAAAGAAAAACAGGCCCCATTGATGGTCCCCATTGACTTAATTAATATTTTTTTTTCCCTTCTAAAGTCAATGGGGCTCATCAACTGTTTGGTTGCTGACATTCTTCAAATATCTTCCTCTGTGTTCAGCAGAAGAAAGAAATTCATACAGGTTTAAAACAACTTGTGAGAAGTGAACTATCACTTTGATAAGAACCAACTGGCAGAACTGCAAGTAAACTAAAGAAGAAAAAAACAGGCAGCAATTATGAAAACTTTGGTAATGCAATCATAAAATGCTGATTATCAAAAAGGAAGCAGTATAACCAGTAAAAATAGAAGTGACTTTAATAGATTAAAAATATAGAATAACATAGTTATATGGTTTAAAGGTTTTTTTCCACTATTTATATTTTTGTTCAATACTTGAAGTTATGTTCATCATTACCATGAAATTTCCATGCATTATCATGAAAAGAGAATACATACAGTATTTAAATAAAATGAAATGCTCTCATCATCATTTCCATAATATGGGCCAATTACTAATAACTAGTAAGCATTACTTGTATGCAAAGTGATTTTAGAAATTAATTTCAGAATTTGTCTAGACTTCTTATGCAACGTCCAGTAAGACTCTTGACATGCATTATCCTGGTTATTCTGTGTCTTACGTTGATGATGGCATCAGTCTGGATGTAGTCCATGTCTGAGTCATGGAGACCCAGTTCTTTCCCATCTCTCTGTGCGGTGCTGACAATTCCTGTGGTCACTGTGTTCTGCAGGGCAAACGGGCTGCCGATAGCGACCACAAACTCACCCGGGCGCAGGTCTGCAGAGTGACCCAGCAATAAAACGGGCAGCTTTTTCTACCGAAGAGGTTGTAGGAAGTAGTGATTAAACACACTTTGACATTTGTATGATGAAGATTGCTCTTTGAGTGCAATAAAAACAGTCTTACCTGTGTGTTGATTTTGATAGTGGCAATGTCAGACTTCTTGTCGATGTCCTTGATAGTGGCCTCATACACATCTCCATCACGCATCTGTACTTTGAGTTGCTGATGACCCGAAACAGCTGTGGTGCTGGACACCACATGAGCATTAGTCACGATCAGCCCAGTCTCTGACATTACAAAACCAGAACCACTGGATAGAGGAACCGTCCGACCAAAGAGGGGGTGGCTAGGGGGCAAAAAATTAACATATAAAGGCATCGGACAAAATTCACACTATTTAGTTCCAAACACTTTGCATTGAAAATTCAATTCGTATGTGATTCAAATGTAATTTGAGTAATTCAAAAACGTATGTACAACTCCAACTCCAAGTTTTTTTTTTTTGTTTTTTTTTGTAAGCTACACTTTCACATGATTTTATACTTTTCAAGTTAGCTGAACTTAAGAGTGTTTTTTTTTCAACCCAATTACTGTAAGTATGACTAAAGTACATCTTTATATATAATTTCATGATTTTTTTTAAATATGGTTAAACTAATAGTGTTTTTTTTTTAACCCAATTACTGCAAGTATGACTAAAGTACATCTTTATATGTAATTTCATATTTTTTGAAATATTGTTAAACTAATATTTTTTTTCAACCCAATTACTGTAAGTATGACTAAAGTACATCTTTATGTAATTTCATAATTACTTTTTGAAATGTGGTTAAACTTAACGGTGTTTTTTTTTTCTTCGACCCAATTACTTTAAGTATGACTAAAGTACATATTTATATGTAATTTCATAATTTTTAAAATATGGTTAAACTAATAGTGTTTTTTTTTTCAACCCAATTACTGTAAGTATGACTAAAGTACATCTTTATATGTAATTTTCGTAATTTTTGAAATATTGTTAAACTAATAGTTTTTTTTTTCAACCCACTTACTGTAATTATGACTTAAGTATATCTTTATATGTAATTTCATAATTTTTGAAATATGGTTAAACTAATAGTGTTTTTTTTTTCAACCCAATTACTGTAAGTATGACTAAAGTACATCTTTATATGTAATTTCGTAATTTTTGAAATATTGTTAAACTAATAGTTTTTTTTTTCAACCCAATTACTGTAAGTATGACTAAAGTACATCTTTATGTAACTTCATAATTACTTTTTTAAATGTGGTTAAACTTAACTGTGTTTTTTTTTTCCGACCCAATTACTGTAAGTATGACTAAAGTACATCTTTATATGTAATTTCATAATTTTTAAAATATGGTTAAACTTAACAGCGTTTTTTTTCCAACCACCTTACTGTAAGTATGACTTATATCTTTATATGTAATTTCATAATTACTTTTTGAAATATGGTTAAAGTGTGCTGCAAAATCTGTACAGACAAGCATGTACTATAATATACTTTAATGTAATTTCTATTGTAACTTGCATCATGTATTTATTTTTGTTGTATAAGTTGTAATTTATTTAAAATATATTAACTTTAAATGTAATATTGAAATACACACTATATCATGCACATCACATTGACAATCAAATTAGCCTAATTCTTTAAAATATGACAAAATATTAAAACATAATGCTTTAAAATGTACTTCTATAAGTGAAACTTTTACATTGTTACAAAATGTTCTTTTTAAAATTGTACTTTTTGAAGTGAAGTATACTTAGGTAGACTTTATTTCATATTCTCTTTCTCTGCCAGCGTTAGCAACCGCCAGCATTTTTGACCATTTTCCCAAAACTGTCACGGCCCCCAGAATATGTTGTTGTACTGTGTGCATAGATGAACATGCAATATATCAAAAGAAGAAAAAAAATGTCATTTAAAAAAAAAAATCATATTTAATGTGGGTAATAATTTGAATGTGGGTAAGTTTCATTAAGCAACATTCTGAACAAAAAGCTGAGAAAATTGAGCTTTTGTCAAGTGTGAATGAAATTCAGAAAAAAAAAAAAAAAGCTTTTAATCTTTGAAGTGCATATCCAATACAATGAAACACACTTCTTTTCCACAAGGGTTTATTGCGTCTTAAAACATTAATCACCACAACATTTTCTATAAATGAATAGGCAAGATAATAGAAAAATATCGGTCTACAACATTTTGTTTGTACTCAATTTCTCCACGCCACACTCTTTGTCATCATTCTCAAATGAATAGCCTTGGCAAAAGCAGTTGTTGAGCTTAGAGACAGCAATGACTCTCACCCACAGCTGTGTTTGCCAAAAACCTTCCTCACTTCCCCTCAGTTTTAAAGCACTACAGATGGCTGCCACACCGTGAAAGTGTTTGCAAGTGTTTGGGCTTACTTTAGGAACAGCTCAATGTGCACCACAGCAGGGGCGATCTTCTCCACCACGTCAGCAATGAAGTTGAATCTGTACCTCGGGCTGTTAGGGTGTGTGGGACCTATACTAGCAGAAAGAATTACTCATGTTAATAATCCCACTATATGGTCAAAAACCAGCACCACATTTGCTTCTGTAATGCTACTACTGTCTTTTTATAGCCCCAAAAAGCCTGTTCTGGCTCAAGAAGGCATGATTAGCAGGCATGAGTGTTTAAATTCTTTCCTGCAGATTCAGATGGTATGTTGATGATAGTTTTACTGTGATGATAGTTGGAGAAAGTCTTTTCAAACACAGGAAATGTTCCTCTATAATTAGGTCGAAAATTACTAGGTGGGTTTTATCCTCATGCACGCTTGAGTTGTGTTGGGTGTGCAGTGAGGTGTGTTCAGTGTGTAAAGATATAGTAATTAGAGCATATTATTTTCTGCAAACATCAGGGTGGGTTTTTTTTTCGCTTGACTGCTGTTTCCTCTTGGCCGTGTTGGCACCACCATCACTCCTTTGCGTGCACACCATTATTGTCCTACTAACCTAAAATTTGAAGTCATTGATGATTAAAAACTATTTAAAACCTTGTTTAGTACTTCAGTACTTTACATACTACACCTAATGGCTATCGCTTACATTGTAGGCTTTGATCACTGTCTCTGTTAAATAATAGTTAATGTTTTTTTAATTTAAGATTTCTTGACTTTAGGCTGTAATTAACCCTCAGCCTCAGGTGCTCTTCATTTCAGAGTCACACGTGTTATCCTCCCGGTCAAAAGTGACCTAAAAATTAAATTTCCTCCATCCCAGTAAAACCAATGCAATTTATTTTTGTTCTATAATATTTATTCTTTGTAATTTAGTATTTTGAGACAATTGTATTGAATTTCTTAATATTTATGGTCTATTTTTTCCATGGAAATATATATATATATATATATATATATATATATATATATATATATATATATATATATATATATATAATTTTTTTCCAAAAATTATTAATGCAGTATTTCTGACCGAAGAGCACCTGAGGGTTAAACTGAGTCAGGCCTGATTGCTCTTAATCTTTTTCTGTTTAAATAAATAAATAAATAAATCATAATTCAGAAAAAAGTCAGAATTGAGAAAAAAAAAAATCAGAATCGTGAGTTTATATCTTGCAATTCTAACTTTATTTCCCAGAATTGCGACTTCATCTCACAATTCTGAGGTAAATTTTTTTACTCACAAAGTCAGTGTTTTTTTTTTCTTCAGAATTTGACTTTATAACTCGCAATTGCGTGTTTATATCTGTCAGCAAGTGTCGCAGAAAAGTTCAAACACGAGTCTTTAATAGTAATCCACAACATAAAACGGACCCAAACGCTAATATGACGGGACCCTAAACACAGGAAAAGACTGACAAATGAGGTAGTCAATGTACTGAACACAGCTGAACTAAACAAACTAACCCCATAGTAAACATGACAGCACAAGAGGAGCGGGAAAAGAACAAAGGAACACAGTAACCTAATGAATACAAACTAAAAGTCCATGAAAACGAAACTCAACTGATTTTTTTGTATCATTACACCCCTCCCTTGTAGCGGCAAGTGGAGAAGGATTTGGCTTAAGAGGAGGATGTGAAGATGGCGAAGGGATGGTGACTGGAAACGGCAGAGGGATAGTGACAGGAGGACGATGAAACGATGTTGGCTATGCGATGTTGGAAGATGCCCGCTGAAGCAAACCCAGAGCATAGCAGTGACGACTGCCCATGGCGTAATCGAGGGAGGGAAGAGCCAAGGTGGTGACATACGACATCCGTGCTACGATACACGGCGAAGGAGCCAATGGATCCCAGGGTGCAGACCGAGAGCCAATAGAGTTGAGTGATACCGCTTGTACTGGAGACCTTGGCGGAGTCACAGAGACAAGAGTCTGAAGCGCAGCCAGAGTACTGAGGTGAAGATGGTGTGATGGAGGACAGAGGTGGAGCTGAAGGGAAGGAGGAACCTGCAGTAGCCATAGGGGTGGAAGGACTGAGCGCTGCAGAAGGCTTGTTAGTCCGTTGTGAAAGTAGAGTGAAGACTGACTGAGGTGGAGGCGGTGAGAAGAAGAAACCTGGTGGAGCTGAAAGGCCGAGGGTCTCTGGTGGAGTCGAGGGTGGGAGAAGCCAAGGCAGAGCCGACAGGTCAATGGGCTGAGGTGGAGCGAAGGGATTGAAGGCCGGAGGTGGAGCCAAAGGATCCTCTCGCTCAGGCGAGGCTGGTCGATACAAGGCATCACCGTGGAAGGCAAAGGGCTCCAGGTTTCCAGCTGAGGTGGGGCTGGATAACTGGCTGAGCTTTACTGTGGGGGGTGACAGAGGTAAGCTTGACGGGATCAATAATGGTAATTACAATTCCCAAAAGGTCGATGATACCATTTCACTGCTTTATTGAAACAGCAATGATGAAAACAAGCAGATAATTCAAGGTGGGAAAGGGTGGAAGGCAGTACCTTCGTGTCCAAATCGATCAGCCGGTCTTCTCAGTCCAATTCCACTAGTATTCCCTCTGTTGCTGCTGTTGCTGGCTCACACCCCTGGTCAGACTCACTCTGGGGCATCGGGGCGATGGTCGGCGCTTTCCCTTCCTTGTCGATCTTTGGCTCACTTATTGCTCTTCGTCTGCAAGAGGCTCTAGTCTCTGTCGTCTCTTCGTCGTAGGGGCAGGTGATGGCAAGATGGACAAACTGCTCCATGAAATTAAAAAGTTTGCAATTTTAGCAGCATAATCCATTTCTTGTGATCCGGTCTTCTGTCAGCAAGTGTCATACAGACAGATGATGAAGAAGGATAAAGTTCAAACACGAGTCTTTCAGAACAAAAGGAAAGATAAAGCTGAACAAAAGTATGCTGAAAAATGAGGTAATCAATGACTACGTTTACATGCAGCCAATAACCCGTTCAAAACCGGGATATTAGCAATAGCCCGGTCGCAAATGGCCATGTAAACACCGGCAAAAACCCGAATATGCTCATATACTGGATTTTAAAAACCGGGATATTATACCTGGGGTACCCCTTTTCGAACCCGAATTTTTGGTCATGTGAACGCGTATCGGCATGTCCCCATAGTGATTTGTGTTCTGCGCATGTTCTATTCGCAAGAAATCTTGGTCTTTTGAGTGGAGAAACTTCTCGGTGCATACAAAAATCCGCGTGCAGAATACAGGAGGTAAACATGGCAAGACCAGGCGAGACGCAGCACAGCATACTTATGGAGCGAGCTCAGTAACGTTACCAGCATCAAAGCGCAAACAAAGGCGATCGCCATCTGCCCAGTACTATTCATTATCCGCGTGCTGCTGTTGTTGTTGTCTTTGGATACAGGAAGAAAATTCGGAAATGACGCATATTGCGTCTTAAGGTTGTCCGTACATCGAGACCCTAAACGCGCATCGCCGCTTACATCGAGACATTGCAATTCCATGTATACAGGAGAAACTCTCTCTGCTCACACATGTAAACGGGTGTAACAATGTTCAAAGTAGTGGCAATAGGAAGAAGGAGACAGGGTCGGCGAAACTGGAACTCGTACTGTTTTAGTACTCAGAATCGTACAAAACAAAAAGGCGCGCACACAGCGCATTCACCGTAGCGCAGCTACAGCACAACTCATTCACAAAAACTCTTTCCAAGTTGATAACAGATCAACCTTACAGCACGGGCACGAGTTCCAGTCAGTTTCTCTCTCTACTCCATCTCCCGCTGTGCGGTTTTTATCAGTCTCTCCACGCCAATCACTGCAATCAGACACAGGTGTTTATCATTTGCACTTGACCCACTCACCGCACAGCTCATTGACTCGTCTCTCACTACAGACGACGTGAAAACCACGCCCCCCTCACCACAACGGGTTATTCCTAATGTTTTAGAAACCCGAATTAACCCGGCCATAAACCGAAAATTGGCTGCATGTAAACGTAGTCAATGTAACACAGCTGAACTAAACAAACTAATGACATAGTTACCATGACAACACAATAAAAGCGGGAAAAGAACAAAGGAACACAGGAAACTAATGAATACAAACTAAAAGTCCATGAATACTAAGAACAAACACAACTGAATATTTGTAACAACATCTCACAATTCGAAGAAAAAAATTCAGAATTCTGAGATATAAACATGTAATTGTGAGAAAAAGATCAGAATTGCGAGATATTAACTCGCAGATTCTAGAAAAAAAATCTGAATTGTGAGACAGTCACAATTATCTTTTAATTTGTTTTATTCCTTAGCAGAAACAAGCTTCCTTAGAAAAAGGTTGTACTACTTAATGTTGAATTATTTTGTAACATCATTTGTAAATCTCTTTACTGTCATATTTGATTAATGTAATACATCCTTGCTGAATAAAAGAATAATCTTACTGACCCCCAAACATTTTTGGGGTAGTACCAAACATGGTAGTGGGTTAATATGTGTGCTATTTTTGTCCAAATAACATAATATATATATATAGCTTTATTCCTGGCTTTCTGGACGAAAGTATTTAAGCTTTATCATTTTGTGTGAGAAAGCAAAACCATTCAATACAATTACACTCAACTGCTAATCATTAATCAAATGCAACACCCCATTTAAAAGCACATTCCAGTATGGCTGCATCACGGAGCCGTGACCTCTAAGATTTCACAACTGCCAAGTAAGTCAACTTCCACTGGCAACGTGTGCAAATTCATTTCGACGATGACATATAATATTGAAAAACGCCATCACTCAACCCAAAGTCAGCCAGGCATAAACCAAAGATGAATGTCTCAATGGTTTCCTCATTCATTTTTTCCAGTCTGAAATGGTGAAGAGACGAGACATCAGAAGAGTAGCTGATCACACAATCTGGGCAGCATCTGTTTCTGAGCAACTGGGTTTCTTAACACGATGATTGCAAGGGTAATAGTTTTAATCTGAGGTTTTAGACATATTAGCTGCAAAGTTGTATAGAATGATAGACTATGACTTACAGTATGTGACTTTTAATGCTGTAATGACTTGCTTCTCTTCAAATAGGCATTTCTTTTGCTTACAGTTTTGCTATAGTGAACTATAAACTATAGTGGCTAGTGGCATTGCAGGGGCCAACAGTAACTAATGGGTGAATAATTGTTACCGTGGCTCCTTTAAACCTCATTTTGCTCAATTATTGATGTACCAGACCTAAAAAGCTGACCAGGTCATCTGTCTTCATACACATAATTTTACCCCATCAGTTGCCTTTCAATGTGTCTCCAGAGAGGTGGTAGGCCTATACCATTTCTAATAGGTGCCTCCTCCCTCTTCCTGCCAGCATAGAGATAACGTTTTACTTCTGATCTGGAAGCAATTTGATATTTCCTTTTAATGATAAAGTAAAGGGTGTTGGTATTGATGTCTTATCCAAAATCAGAGCAAAAGGGCAAACCTCCACTGAGAAGCACAGAGGAAATCATGCCTGTTCTACAGTACAGAGCACAAAGCAGTTCTTTTTCCGAACTTCTCTGCAGCTGCCATTTGCAAGTCAAGTCCCATCGGTCAAAACACCCATGATGGCTCATCTGATTTTCAGTGGAGTCATGCTATGTGATGGTTGCTAGAGCTCAATGGAGTATCTTTTGAATAGAGGAATTACTGTATGAGACTCGAAAACACAGTGGACTCAGTCATCATGGTGTTGATGAAGGAGATATAAGTGTGAAATTCTTAAAGTGTGTGTGTGTTAACCAAATTGTCCCCAGAATTGAGGTAAACTGCACTGATACTATTGGACTAGAATAAAATTGTGCTAAATTGATTTGAATAATGAAACTATGCACAGCTGCTATGAAGTCATTTCAGAATTGATTAACTTTGCAACATTGACACAGCTGTTGAACTGAACTGAAACAACATTGCACTAAATTGAGTCGAACAATGACATTATTGTCTTCTGAGCTGATTAGCGGAACTGAATTGGTTTCATAATTGGTGAAATTTGCAATATCGACACTGTTATTGAACTTACTTGAATCAACAATTAAATAACTTATATTATATACTATACTATTATTTGCTACATGATGTAAGTGTTTGGCATTCTAGAAGCTGATGAAGAGGTGTTTTAACCTAATGTCATTGTCATCCCATATTTCTCTCACCAAAAATGTACCACAATACCATTTTTACCAGCCTGTTCTCATCCCAAGTCGTCATATACGACGCTTTTGCCAAAGCATATGGCGCTTTTCCACTGCAGGCACGGCTTGGTACGTCTCAGTACGGTTCGGCTCGGCACGGTTTGGCTCGCTTCGGTTTTCCACTGTGTGGTACGACTCGGCTCAACATGGCACGGCTCGGTTCACTTTAGCTCGGTTGCTTTTCCACTGCAGTTAGTAGCTTTAAAGTGGGAATATAGACTGATCGATAACAGCAGTGGCTGTTACTGGCTATTTAAATCTAGCGGGTTTGGTTTCTCATGTCGATGTCTATTGGTCGCAAATACAATGACGCCAGTACTGACGATTCTGTCTGACCAATCGGTGATCTGCAGTGTTTTACGTCACATTTAGTACTGGTACAGTACGCTTGGAACCTCAACAGACCGTACCATTTAAACGAGCCGAAGCGAGCCGTACCATACCATACCATGCATTGTTTTTACAATACTCATCATAATCATTAAATAAATAAACAAATGCATACATTATAAAAAATATTCTTACCAAAAGGCCTGTATTCATTTATTTCATTGTGGTATTTTTGTGGTTAAATGCCATTTAATTAATGATTACATTTTCCGTGTGTTAAATATCTTGCTATACACAAATGACTTACCTTGATTGTTTTCACAGGGTCCTTTGTGCGCATTGGTGACCGCGGGCAGACCCTGCTGCAGCGCTTTCCTGCTCACGGCCTTCAGCTGGCAGATGTTCCCGTACGTGTTCCCGTCACTGCCACACACTTTACTGCTGTACCTACACTGACAGACCCCTTTGGACAGTCTCTTTCCAAACGGGTGCTTGCACTCCAGACCGTCCCCGCAGGGCAGATCGTCCTTGCGGCCGCACGGCTCGCCCTCTCCGTGCGCGCACACCAGACAGCAGTTACAGCGGTCCGGCACATACCCGTTCGGACAGCTCGGGCTCGGACACTTACTCACATCACAGCGCTCCGGACACTTGGGTTTAGTTTCCGCAATAGCATTTATAATGTAAAGAAAAGCTACCGAAACGAACAGAATGACCTGCATTTTAAATGAAAACGTTTTAATTCTCAGACAGCCCTCTGGAGATCACCATTACGCATCAGATTTCCAAAGCAAAAAGCGAATTTCCGATGAGATGTGTGCGTTCCTGTAGGCTCAGTTGTAACCAGTGTGAAGAGGTTGTCACAGAAAGAAGAATATTTCTTATCCAAGCCAATCTGATCTCTTGGTGATCTGATATTCCCCGTGCAAATTATTAAAACAGTGTGTGAAGACTCTTGATGTGTGGTGCTGTTACTTCTGCATCTGCCGACCATCTCAACATCCTCGACTGGAGTCTGCTTTTCTCTTCTCCCTAGAGGAGGCGGGGAATTTCGTGAACCACAAATCTCTGAGTTTTCACATGAAGTCCGACTCATTTCCTTTCGAACATTTCTTTGCAGAGAATCGATTCATCTATTCTTTTTGCCACTCAAAAAAGTTAACAATAAACAGTACCCTACTAAAATGAATTTACTCTCGACTAAAAAGGGTTATGCAGTTTACTTAAAGCTAAACGTGTTATATGTGTGTGTGTTGGGGGGGGGGGGGGGGGGGGGGTGCTATATGTGGAAATCCAGGAATGCTTAATTCATTTCTGCTATGTCGGTTTTATCAAACAGTGAGTTGTCCGAATAATCGTTTGTGAAAAAGAACTCCACTTAAATGTTTTGAATGTAGCCTACACTTGTAGCCTACACTTGTTTAACAATTTCAAGTAAATTAACAAATTTACTTGCAGGTTTTTAACGTTAATGTATTTTAATGTACTAAATTGCAAAGAATAATTACAAATGTGCAATTACAAAATATGGAATACATGTCACGTTTTAATATGACATTAAAGCATATTTTAGTTTACCATAAATACTTGGCAGAACATTGTAAGAAATATGAAACTACAAAGAAAAAATGTACTTAAGTCCCACTTAAAAACACTCTTAAGTGCATTTCAAATCAATTTTAATTATAATAAATTTGTATTTTATTAATTCATTAACAATTCATTTATGATTCATATCTGTATCTGAAAACATTACATTCAGTTCACACTTAGTACATTCTTTTAAAATATATATTTTCCTTAACACGTAGCTCTTTTTAAAAGTAAAGTGTAAATATTTCCCCACAAATGACTTTAAAGATCCGACATTTGTAAAAAATCATGAATTAAAAACATCATCATCTCAGTATATTCTTGCCAAATCCGGTGTACTTAGTCCCCTTGTCATTCTTAATTGATCCGGAATGGGTTGCTACAACAACAGATTTATTTTTTAGGATAAAAAAAAAAAAAAAAAAAAAGGGCTCACTTGCACTCAAGGTTTGTTTTGGTCATTCAAAGAAAGCTTGCAACTTCATATTGTTAAGCAATTAAATTCAGCATTAAATTCAATTTTATTGAAAAGCAGTGCCAACATGGTCTCTTTTTGGCACATACATTTGAATGCCACCAAGGCACTAGACCGTACAGTGCCAGTGGGTTTGTTTTCACTGAACTGGGAGGGTTTGAACCAACTCATGTAGCCTATTACACCAGGCATGTTGTTTATTTAAATCTACAATGCCTGTTCTTTTTCTGCTCTTAGTACAAACAGAACAGAAAAATGTGTTCACTGTCATCACTTCCACATGTCAACCAAACGTAATACCATTTTTAAAGAATGGAAAATCAGGCACAATACAAGCTTCAGATTATCATCATTATACATTTTAGAGAACAAGAAAAAAAAAAGGTTTTCCATCATGGGATTTCGTGCCAAATAGACCACGTAAAAGTCTATTTAGTCCCAAAACATTTAAGAATGAATGTGCCTGAAGGTTGCATTGCTTACACTTCAGTAAACACTTGCTGGGCAAATCAACATTTTATGAGTCAGACATGTAAAATAAATCAAATAATCCAAATAACATCCGGCGAATAAAAGTAAACAGAGAAAATTCACACACAAGTCAAATCAAAACATGCAGAGGAAGTGTCATATCCCATCTGAAGCCATTTCTATCTTATTGCCCCAGTTATTGTGTTTTTGTACTGGGCTGTGGTCCTGAAACTGTAGTCTGGAGCCAGGTTGATACGGCGAATGTGGAGGTCATTAGCGAAAGCTCGCGCTCGCTGGTAGAAGAACAGCGAGAGTTCCCGGTCCATAAGAAAGTTGTGGTAGATAGTGGCCAATCGTGTGCACAGCTCTAGCTGAGATCTCTTGTTGCCCAGATCCATAGCAGCAGCCAAGGCCAAGTGATAATAGCCAGCGGCGTCAAACGGGTCCTGGGATTCAGAGGGAGAGAAGGTTCTACAGTTTATATACAGAGATCTGATTTTGTGTTTTATTCAGATTTCCATATTGCCTGAAGTATGTGAAAAATGCAAGGGTAATATATTTCTTTATTGATTAATTTATTTAAATAATAATCAAATAAAAAACATTATTTTGTAGAATAATAATAATTAGCCTATTATTACTTTTATTATTATTGTCATACTGAATGAGAAAAAAAGGTATTCCCTTCTTTTTTGTCCTTAGTTGATGAAATGCCTGGATATACAATGTAATGCAAATGCAATACAATATATTTTGCATTCTGAATGACTAGTCACTACACTTATATTTTCTACTTTGAGTGGATGTGAATGAGGTGTGAATAAAAAATAAATAATTCATTCAGTATGTACTTAGACTGCCATCTTCTGGTTTATTTCAGATTTACTGCAAATCTGGAATTAAGAGTAATTCACATTTTTTTTAAATACTATCTCCTCTTCCAACTTAATACATAGAGACAACCAATTAAGCAACTAAAAAAGTAACTAAGAACAGATTTCCCAGAAATACTGTTGCTCTATTGTAGTTTTCAAAACATTTCACTGCTTGTTTGGTTGGCACAGTTTGGTTATTTCAAACTATTCAGTGTTTCAGTGGAACAATTCAGTGAAACTATGAGTTCATTGGTTAGAAGATGAGTTCATTAGATCATAGATTAGAAGCAAATTTCACTATACTTTTAATTTGTGCAAAGAATAAGCGTCATATGTCATAGTACGTCAAAGTATGACATAAGAGGGAACATGATTTAATTCAACATCTGTAAATAAAGCAAAACAACAGAAAAAGTATTCCTCATACACTGCATTCATTATTAACAGCAACAGTCTGACATTAAAGGTATTGTAGGTAGGAATTTTATGAAAAACTTTTTTTTCCAAATTTGTTTAATCTTTCTGTATATATCAATGCATAATTAAAATGTAAGTACTCTAAAAAAGAAAGTATAAAAATCGAGTGTCTGTAGACCTCTCACGACTGTTTTAAAGACAGCTCATTATTTCCATTCGCTTCACCCCCTCCCTTCTGGGCTCCTTCCAAAGCCACGCCCCCAAAACACATGAACACGCGACTCCGACAGCTGAGCTCAGCTCATAGGAGCTCAGCTGAAGACGCATTCTTTACCTGAGATGAGCGGAGAGAAAGGGGCTCAGTGCGTGTAGTGATGACATCATGTCAGAATCACATGTAATGAAAAAAAATCTAACTTTATCATTGCGAACATAAACAAATAAAATGTATTTTAGTACTCACTATCAAGCTAGCATATTGATATTGGTAAAGTTTTAAATATATATTTATTGATTTGATAACGAGCTAGTCATCTATAGCCTAAGGCAAAGCTAAAAACAAATTGCATGATACATGTTTTTCCATTGCCATCATTTACACTGTGATGAAGATGAATTTCGTGTAAGATTCATAACATATATGGTGTTCGGCATGTAAGAGTTTCCATGAGGACTACACTCCAGAGACAAGATCTCATGAAATGGCGTACAGTATGTATGACACGCCAATTCGTATTTCCATTTTTGGCGTGCTTTCAACACGCATAATCGCTTTTCAGCGTGTTTATGAACACCGTTGACTTAACGTTACATTACTGTATATGTAAATATATGAGCTACCCCAACTCCGTCCCTAAACCTACCCGTCACTGGGGTTACTACCATTTGTGAGTCTTCCCCTACCATCCTAGGAAAAAAATATCGCTCCCCAGATGTAGATCTACATTTTGCTTCGTTTCGCTCGGACATTTAACGGCGTGTACATACACGCGGAATCAATCGGACATTTAACAGCGTAGACACACGCGGATAGCTCAAAATGCGTTTAGATAACACGCCACTTGACTTGAAAGTGCCGTGTATGTTTACGCAAAAGTCATGATGTCATGTTACCGCATCGTCAGCTCGAGGACAGATTCAGTGTCGAGGGGGAAGCAGAGGAGGTTATGCAACTAGGGTCCGAGGAAGTAGAGGCCGAGGACGGGGTGATCAAAGTGCAGGGCAAGGAGCACTTCTTGGACAAGAGGACCCGCGTCGAGTTTTGCATCTTCAAGCTCAAACAAGGGCATGTGAACAGGTATGATCTGGATACGTGCAAGTGGGCAGGTCCTGTGTGGCAAAAGGGTGGTTGCCATGGTTGCGAGAGAGTGACAGTCGCCTAAGCCAATCCTTTGTTTCATCCCGGTTGGAAATAATGAGCTGTGTTTAGTGCAGATTAAACGGTCTAGAGTCACTCTTTTTATCAGAGTACTTACATTTTAATTATGCATCGATATATATAGAAAGTTTAAACAAATTTGGATTTTTTTTATATAAAATTCCTACCTACAATACCTTTAATTTGATCTTGTACTGATGAATCAGCAGTAGTCAGCATTCACCACCTGCGTGACATCACTAATGTCTAATGTAATGAAACAGTTGTGACTAGCTATAGTTTGCTTCTCCAACGATTCATCGTACAGTTGTAGTTAAGTAGTGAATTACGTCATTCTTCAGGAAATGGCGTGAGTTTTGGAGCGGGACTAACTGTTCATCAAACCAATGGCAGATGTCAATAGCTTACTGTACCTTTACATCATAGAAGATGATGTCTCCAAGTGTTTGGTAAACCCTGACATAGTACAGGGCTTCCTCGTCATACTGCAGCGGTGAGGGACACAGGGACAGGGCTTTCAGAAAGTGGTGCTCTGCCATTTCAAACTGACCCACACAATGGTACAACGTGGCGAGGCGATGGAATGCCACACGTTCATTTAAATGGTCAGCTGTAAGAAAATACCCAGACGAACGAAAAAGACTGTTATTTGTCTCTCCTAAAGGTTTTCGGCTGTTAATTGTTGTGAACATGAGTTTCCCGGACAGCAACATAAGTCGGCACAGATCCGGGCCACATCTGGTACACATGGCCACCAGATGTGGGCCGGATCTGGGCCGATTCTATGTTACTGTCTGGGTTATAAAGTGTGCTGTATTCTCAAAAAAACAGACAGGCAGGAAGCCACACTCATTCTGAATAAAAGTATTGATCATTTAAAAAAAAAAAAAAATGTTGTGCAGATGTGTTCACCTACCCAGACTCACGCTAATGTCTAATGCGGTTTGAGTGAACTCAATGGCCTCTGAACACTGTCCTAGCTGCAGAAGAAGCTCTGAAAGCTTGTTGCACAGCCGAAGCTGAGAGCGCACACTGCTCGTCTTCACTGCGATGGGAAGGGCTCGGTCCTTAAAAACAGATACACACATTCTTAGCACAAACACAGTGAAGGATTTGGATGGGATGAATGTTTTCTAATAATAAATGCTGCAATAAAGAAAAAGGAAATTACAAGGACCTGACATTCACAGAGTGCAATAACAACACAGTGCGATAGACCTCCCTCTTCCTCAACAATGTGTGCATGACCTACCCTGTAAAAACAGATGGCTTTCTCTCTGTCCTGTGAACTGTTGAAGAAAACATCCCCTGCTGCCTCCAACATCTCCAGGGCGAAGAGCGTGTCTCCTGTGCTCAAGGCCATGTCCTGGGCTACCTGTTACATTGAGGAAGTTCAAGTTACCATTATCATAGGAAATGCAACTTGAGTCATGCAGTCAAATTGCTTGCATCACTATTGATTACACACACACACACACACACACAGACGTTTACGTAGCTATCAAACTGTATATTGTCTCTTAAAGAGAGAGAGAGAGAGAATTAAATAATTAAAACTGAAAATATAAAAAATAAAAGTTCAAAATATGAATAATACTACAATCATAAATCATATAAAAATGACACTGTTCTGTCTGCACACTCTGATGTGTATTCTGTGTGCTAATAATTTAGGTAATAATTTGTGTTGTCACCATTATCTCCACACAAAAACAAATTGGTACAATCACAACTCAAAACCAAAATAAACAGTGTTCCAACCAATCACCGACGGGGGTGGGTTTTGTGAGGTTTTGCGCTTGTGCGGTTGGGTTGGCACAGCTGGAAGCGAAGTCGGAGAACAACCCGTCCCTGTCGGTGATTGGTTGGAACACTGTTTATTTTGGTTTTGAGTGGTTGTAGTCCAATGTTTTTGTGTGCAGATTTCAGAGCCTAGGCTGCCTACAGAGACGTGTTTTTTTGACAGCCTGCTTATGGGGCGGGCAGGAACATTAGGAAAAATTAGATGAATGTGATCATTTATTTTTGGGCCTGAAAATCACTGATACGAGCTTTAACCTTTTTGTAAGACTGTCAGTCAATGCATACAGACAAACTAGATGTATACAAAGATAATCCTATTTAAATTTGATTTAGATTCTGAATTTGAGTTTATGTTCAATATGTGTTCGCCCCCACATATCCAATAGTTCAAATCACAGTAACTCGCTGGAATGCAGGGAAGGAGCGCTGAATGAAGGCAATAGTCAGTCACCTGCACGTAGAGGTCCACTAGCTCCGTCTGCTGGAGGATGTGGTAAATCTTCCCTGACTGCAGCCAGGCATGAGCCTCCTTACGTTTCCTGCCCAAGTCGATGAAGATGCCCAGGCTCTGCTTGGTGTAATCTAAAGCAGCTCTGTTGGATCTGTGAAACAACATGACCAAAAATTTTAGCAAGGCTGTCTTTTTAAATAATATTAATAATATGGGATGTCTTACTCATTGATGTCTCATTATTATTACTGAAAGAACTTAGGGCTAAACCACCACTTTATTATATTTGAACATTTTAAACATTATAATGAGAGTTTACCCAAAGATGAAAATAATCTCATCATTTACACACCCTAATGTAACTCCTGTATTCTTTCTTCTGCAGAACACAATAGATACAAGATACACACAAGATATTTTGAAGAATGTCGGTAACCAGTTTTGGTGACCGTTGACTTTCATTGAGATGATTTTGAAACAAAAATCATGTTCCACGGAAGAAAGAAAGCCAATGAATTGACATTTTCAATTTGACATGAACTATCCCCTTATCATATTGCAATTACTGTCAATCTTTTTTAAATGTCGTCATGGGCAGGTCTCACTTCTCGGTGGCCAGGTTCAGGTAGAGCTGGCTGATCTTCTCCAGTATCTCTCCCTCTAAGCTCTTGTCTCCCATCTGCCGGAGAAGTTCCAGCTGGTGCTTGTTGTAGATGATGCACTGGGCTTCGTCTGGACACACCTCTTCGTATAGCTGACACAGGTGACGTGCGGCTTGGAGCTGGCCTGTCGTCAAGCAAATGAGAATATAATTGACTGAGGCATGAAGGTATACAGTAAGTGTGGTGACCAGCAAACCTGATTATATGCCATCCAATAGAAGTAATTTGTGACACAGCAGAAAAGGAATGTCATTTAATAATTACTGCGTTAGACTAAACTGAGAAGGGTCATAGCTCTTACATATTGTTGTCCTAATAGTTTACTGCTTGCTCTCTTCATTTGTAAGTCGCTTTGGATAAACGGACTGAGCATTAACGGGTTATTTACCCCCAAATTTGTTTACCTGGAAATGCAAGCTCATGCGAAAAGTTTTGCATTTCGCAGTGTTCCAAAGTTAAAGTTTGGTGAATTCTGACCTGTGAATTCGAATCACATGAAGACATGTGACCAGTAGAAGATGGGTATGTCATGGTCGGACCTCTTGGCTAAGAGAAAGAACTATATTTTTGCAGTATAGTCAAGATTGTATATTGTTACATTTTGATGTATTACCATTTGTTAGTTGTCAGAGACGTCAGATTCAGTGGCCAAGAGTTGCGTCGCACAGTAAAGAACTTATCTGAAGCAGCAGAGAGGAGCAGCAACTGGCTGTGGTTGAGATGGAAAGATTCCAGCTGGCTATGTACAGGTCGCCATGCTACGGTTTAGTAGAATTCTTGAAAAACTCGCAGAGTCTGTTGGTTTATTTATATAGTTTAATTACAGGTATTACATTCCTGTGTTCATTGCATGAATGAGGGGTGGTGTTTGGGCAGATATTGTGTTTTGCTGTAGGTGTTTTGCCATACGGAACCGTTGCCACTGAAACAGCTTTAACAAAGACAGTGGGGCTCGACAGCCTTAGTCAAACGGGTTGGCGCTTATGGTTGGGTTGCGGAGAGATTGTGAGATTGTGGTTAGGTCACATGTGAACTACGAGGAAGGAGCAACCTCAGCAGTAGGGATGTAAAGGTCAGTAAGCTGGGCTGAGTTGAATGGGGGACGGAGGGGGGTGACTCTGGGACGCCCCAATTCACTGTCGAGCCCTCTTGAGGTGTCGTGGGCTAGTCGAAAACACTGAGGATGGAAGGTGCCCACTTGAAGACCCTAGAGATGTCCCCTACTCGGATCAATCCAGACGGTTGTGTAACTGGTCCACTAGGGCCTGTTCCTGGCGGCACACCAACACTGCGTGTTTTCTTTGTCTCCCTTATCAAACACACCTGATTCAACCCATCAGCTCATAATCAGGTGGGTTAATGAGCTGATGGGTTGAATCGGGTGTGTTTGATTAGGGAGACAAAGAAAACACGCAGTGTTGGTGTGCTGCCAGGAACAGGGTTGGGAAACACTGCACTAGGGAGACCACACTGTAGATGCAGCCGTTGTGTGCTGACGCGGCAAGTACACTGCAGCCGTTAACGCCGGACCGAAGGAGATTCACATCACCATATGGAAAGAAGCGTAAATGGATGGAGAAGCATAGTTTACTGCAAAGCTACGTCTTAGTTTGTGCTTATCTTGGCGAAACCCGAGTACAAATCAGCATGAAGTTTTAACATCTTCTCTCGCGTAATGGAAATCATGTTATATTTTGAATTCGTGTTTATAAAAGTTTGCGGGTTCGATTCTCAATACCGGCAGGAAATGACTGAGGTGCCTTTGAGCAAGGCATCTAATACCCAATAGCTTGTTTTCACGTGACGTCACGCCACTGTGTTGCCATGGCGTGAAATGCAAATGGAGGGCAGGAAGTGATTTACTGTATTTAGAAAGCACTATAACAAACTCAAAATGCCTGTGTTTTGAGTCATTTATAGTTACTTGAATCGCTTAAACCACAAGGAGTTTTTATCGTGTGCCAAAAGTTGTTGTTCATAAGGGGGGAAAATGCAAGAAATTGATCGAAAAACTCTGGAAAAACAGCTTGCAAACCTACATCTGCGGTCAGGAGGAGCCAAATGGGATAATGCTCGTGTGTCTAACGTTAGTGATCACTTCGTCAAAGGTGAGTTAATACAACTTAAGTGACTGTTTGTGTAACGTGTTTCCGAACTTTGTAAAGTCAAAGTCACGCTCCTCTTCATAACATAAGGATTACGTCCAACATATGTTTGATTTTTTGTTAATTTCTTTCTCTTGTATTTAGCGTGTGAAGTAGTACAATACGGACTTTCCGGACTTTCTTCACTCCCTGCCCTCCATCTGAATTCTGCACGTCATCATAATCACGTGACTGAAACACAGCTATTGCTCCCTGGGCGCCACAGCAAAATGGCTGCCCATTAGTTCAGAGGTGTGCAGTGTGCGTTTGTGTTCACTACTCACTACTCCTAATGTGTGTGCACTGACTTGGATGGATTAAATGTAGAGGACAATTTACAAATTTTGGCTCAGGCTTCACATGTCACTTAAAAAAATAAAATAAAAATGAAGATTTACAGTTAAAGGTGCTCTAAGCGATGTCAGGTGACGTGACTTCTTTTTGACGTTTAAAGTATTTTCAAACAAAACGGAGGCTAGATAGACCCTCCCTCCTCCTCATCTGCGCACTGACCCCCCAAACCCCACCCCCAGGGCCTTCTTGTCAGTTATTGGCTGGAACAGTTTGTTATGTTTCATGGAGCGGGTTGCCGCAGTTTGTTTTTGTTGCCATTTGTGGAGCCTGGGTTGTCTGCATAGACCGCGTTTTTTTACAGTGTGTTTTTAGGGGACAGACAGCTAGTAGATAGTGAGGAGATGTTTGCTGTATGTGACAAAAAAAAAAAATGCGTTGGCCTAAAAAAACCTAAAAAACAACAAAAAAAAAAATATGACTATAGAGAAATTATTACGTCAATATGTTCTAGATGTCCTTTGGTTTCACTTCCACTAATAGAGCTATGATAAACACTTACTGTCCATGTGATCGATGTACATGGCGGTCAACAGGGCCCATTCATAGTAGATCTTCCCATTCTCATGTTTTCCCTGGGAAATATAGTGTCTCCCTAACTCAAGAAGCACTGAAATAAAACTGAGTTCATGCCCTTCATCCTCAAGCTCAGAGAACAGCTCCACTGACTGAGTGAGGTATTCTTCTGCCAATCTTTTTGCCTTGATTTGCAAACACATGAATCCATAGTTGGCCAACGCTATGGCCCAGTTATGTCTGTCCTCAAACTCCTCGCATATCTCGATTGCAGCCCGGTAACTCTCAGCTGCCTGACGGATGTCCGCTGAATGTCTGTATGAAATGGCCCGCATGTTGTAAACCACACCTTCCAGTTGTGTTGTGCAGTGCTCTGGGAGTGATGACAGGACAGCATCCAGCACTTCCAGAGCGGTGCCGGGTTGCTGGTTGCAGATGTACAGCCACGCCATCCAAATGAGAGCAGCAGTCGTGTCTGACTGGCCAACGCTGGACATGCTGCTGTGGTCGAGGACGGTTAGCATGTAGCGAACAGCTCTCTCGGGCATGCCGTGTCTATGGAAGAGCCAGGACAAACACAGAGCGTGGACATGATCCAGCGCAGGCTCCTGGCCGGGTGACACTAAAGCAATGGCACGGGCCAGGTATGGAGCCACTTGTGTTGGGATGTCCACTCCATACAGCTCTGATGCGTTTTCCATCAACAGAGAGACACCACAAAGACAGTGTGAAGCGGTGGCTCCTACCTGTGAAAGAGAACGGATAAATGCACAAATCAATTTATTTTATTTGATTGCATTTTTTTATTCATTCATTTTTAGTCCATTTATTTTAATGCACTTTTTGTTGTATTAATTAATTAACTATTTAATTGAATTCAATTTTATCAAATTTAATAAAATGTATTACATTGTTTTTTAGTTATATAAAATTCTTTTTTATGCAATTTTAATGTACAATGTACAAAAAATAACAAATATATTAATTTTCAAATTAAATGTTAATTTATTAAATAAACTGTAATAATTGAATGAATCAACATTTGTTTATTTATTTATTTTTATTTTATAAATTTATTTTTTATTCATTTTTACATTTAAATACAGTTTTCTCTGTGACATGATGGTTCCTACCAGTGATCAAATAAATGCATAATTTAATGTATTTAATTTAATTTGATTTATTTACTAAATGTATTTTTATTTAAATATTTTTTTTTCAAATGAATAAACTTATTTAATTGTATTAATTAGCTTTGGATTAAATTAAATGAAATTATATATATATATATATATATATATATATATATATATATATATATATTATATTATATAAAATTAAATGTTGTATCTATGTATATACTGTATATATGAAGACTTCAGATGCAAAAGTCCGTCTAACATTTTTCTTTAATATTAATATATTTAGCAGGCTCCTAAGTACCTACATTTCTGACTGGGCTGAGGTTTAATGAGTTTGAAGTGAAAGTATTTGATGAACGTATACTATGTGCGGAGAGCATTTACTCAATATTATTATCTCATTTTTGACATAGGAGGCTTTTAGAGGCTTTTGCACATTCAATAATGTACATTTAGAGTTCTCTCTGAAAACACTATCAAGGCCTAGCACTGACCTGAAGTGATGCTCGCCGTGCGGAGCTTTCGGCCAAACGTGGCAGACCCTGTTCGCTGTAGAGTCGTGCTAACACCAGGAAAACATGGCTCATAGTCTCATCACATGCTTCAGGAACCTCGTCAGCAAGGATCAAAAGCCTTTCGATGAACGGGATTGCACTCATGCTGTCTTTAAGCTTCAGGTGGAGCTTTGCCAGGATGAAGCAGGCTCGGGCCTCGGCAGGCTGATTCTTGGCCAGGATGGCCTTTTTTAGTACATACTTCAATACCTCAGGGTCCTCACAGCCAAACAAACAATCAGGGACCGCCATCAACAAAGCAGACAAGCGCTCTGACGAAGTGAACAATTTGTCATGGTTCTTCTGTGTTAGGTAGATGAGTGCCAGGTTGGAGTAAATGGCGGAAAGCAGAAACATGTCTGTGAAACAATCCCTGGGTACATTCAAGGCTTCCTCATAATAAACCCGAGCTTGAGAGAACTTTGACCTCCCTGCACAAAGCTGTCCGAGAAGAAAACAGATCCGGCTCTGCGCCCACGAGACGTACTTCTTTCGTGCCAATTCTCGGGCCACACCTAAATACGCCACTATATCCTCCTCATCAGAGTGACCCTCGAAATGTGAGATGAGGAATTCTGGGTAAGCGGTGTACAGGAGCATAAACTCAGGCTGGTAGTCACGACTGCTCAAGAATGAGAGGAGAGCATGATGTCCGCCTGGACTGCTGCTGTCCTGCTCAGAGCTGACACAAAATCGAGGGGTGTCCAGGGATTCCTCTGTATCATTTGTTTTTATATCTATCTGGTGCTTGAGGCTGAATGAAGAGTCGTCCTTTCTTTGAGTCTCATCGACTTCACTCAAAATGTGGTTGACTTTCTGTTTTAGATTGTTCACTTCTTGAGTCTTGTCTGAAGTCAAGGAATAAAATAATAAATATATATTTTTTTAATAAAAATAAACAAACAGATCACTATTTTATTTAGCCCATATTTAAGGGATAGTTCACCCAAAACTGAACATTTTGCCATTTACTCACCCTCAAGTCGTTCCAAACCTATATCCAAACCTGTATTCCAAAGTTTTCTGTTGAACACACAAGAAGATATTTTAAAGAATTTTGGTAACCAGAGAGTAGACGGCACTCACTGACTTCCATAGTAGGGAAATGAATTCTATAGAAGTCAACTCTGGTTAACAACATTCTTTAAAATATATTCTTTTCAACAGAGGAAAGAAACTCATATGTAACAACATGAGGGTGAGTAGGACTAAATGATGAGTAATTAAAACACGGATGGATGGACTTACTTTGAACTGGTCCTGGAATTTCTTTCGCCAAATCTGTGGTATGTAAAACAAACATTTGTTAAAGGGGACAGATTAATAGAGAAATGGACATTTGAATGGTATTTACCTAGAGATATTTTTGGTGCAAAACTACTGAATGCCTGTGACAGTGAAACTTGTAGTCAGACATGTGTGGTAAATTTGAAGTCACAGAGAGAAAGTGAGTTGCAAACTTGTAGATTTAAAAAAAAAAAAATCTTTTTTTTATCTAAATAAAATTACAAACAAAATATTCATTTACAAAAAAATATATCAAAAAATAAGGTTTAAGGTTCCACTTTTACCTAAAACCAAAGATTTAGAATATTCCTAAATACATGAACCATTACCATTCAGTTTATTTATTGCTAAACTTATAAAGCTTTACAACTGTGTCATATCTTGCAATAATCTCTGGGAAATAACTCCACAGCCATATCAGTGTCCAAATAAACATTTTGCACCCTAAACTGATATTTCTATTTGTCATGTTCTTTCTTTGACCTTATGTTGCTCTCAATGCTCTGTGTGATCATTACAAATGCATGATCTACTTCTGACTTGAACTATTGAAAATGAAACCTTTAAACTTTGTTGGATCATGTTAAAACATGACATTCAGGCATTTTCATCAGATTTGCATGACAAAAGTTTGGAATCACTATGAATGAAGAGATAATGTTAAACTTTTATAGCAATCCTGCAAGGTCAATTTCCACACTTCATTAAACAGCACAACCATTTTACACTGTGATTATATATATATATATATATATATATATATATATATATATATATATATATGATAAAAAATATTTCACAATATTAGATAAATCTTGGTACCTTTCACCACCTTAATACCAAACTTTTGAACAGTAGTGCTTGACATGACTTGTCCAGGACTTCGAATTTACTAATGCACATGTGTGGCTATATAAATTTCACTGTCATAGGCGTTTTACACCAAAAATATCTACAGTAAGCTATATTTAAAAGCCAATTCACATTTCCTGTCACGGTAAGCTACTTTATTTCGTTACTCTTTAGCGCCTCAAGTGGCTGAATTAATGTTAAACACTTCAGGTGCTTCGTTTCTAGAACTGATTGAACGGCTGAAGAAAACGACACATCTTTGTTCTTTGTAAGTTCAAATCTGTCGTGAACCTGGCTGTATGGATTATGTGTCTAACTTGTATGTGAATGTGAACCACCAACAAGTTTAAAATAAAAATCGAAAGTATTATATTCCCACTACGGGCACAAATGTTTCAATGATCCCTGTCGTACGCGACATCGTGTATGCGCCTGCTTCTATTGATAATGACGTTGTGTTTTAGCAGTGAAAACAGCTGGACAGTGTGGCAGAGATGTCGAAGGCACATAAGAAGGCAGGCAGTGAGTCTGGGAGGATTGTAGCTCCACGATGGGAAGAACCTCAAGGTAAAACAGACACGACATAACATGCGCACGAACACACAATGGCACTGTTTACATTCGCCTTCTTTTTTACCTGTTAAATAGATTTCTGTAACCCTGACAAACTGCTGTTGTGCCCCTATGACCCACATCATCTGATCCGGGCCTGTCGGTTCCCCTACCACCTCATCAAATGCAGGAAGGTGTGTGTGCTGTGCAGAAACCGATCGCACAATTATTATTTGCATCTCCACATGTAAAGCAATAAGCTTTCTTTAGGCCATAATCCATTATGTATAGTTTAAATTTTAACATGCATAAGAAATTTAAGTTTAAAAGTTAATTTAATTAAGATTATTAAAAAGTTAGTGTGATGTCAATGAGGCTTAACCTACCTGTTATTGTTTAGTTCTTGAATAACACTGCCCAGATAGCACAAGCCTATTTGATGTGATTTTTACATCTGGAAGACGTATTTTTAAGAGTGTTTGCTCATCTGCAATGCGTCGTCTATAGGACGTCTCCTGTCAGATGTCAAATAGACGTTTAAGATGTCAGTTTAACATACATTCTAAATCATTACATCTTAAAGACATCTTCTAAACGTCTATTTGACATCTGAGAGGAAACGTCCTATAGACGTATTGCAGATGAGCAAAATACATCTTCCAGATGTAAAAATCACATCAAATAGACTTGAGCTATCTGGGTGCTAACTCAACTACAGTAGCAAACATACATGACTTTAAATTTAAAGTTTTTTTTTTTTAAACATAATAAAGTGCTAAAAAATGCTAATAGTCCAGATGTAGGCCCACAACATATGAATTGTCTACTTGTATGCAAATTAATGAGAAAATCTTTAGCACTCAATGACACATTATTAGATAGACGATGGATTGGAACCAAAAAGTTCTGGGCCCGTATTCTGAGTAAGGAAAAGACAAAAACTATCATCTTATTAGCCGCGTTTCCACTGCCGGGCTAGGGCTGGGCCAGAGCTAACAGCGAGCCGGGCCGAGCTAGTGGCCTCGGGCCTCAAGCACCGGGCTTGCGTTTCCACTGCCGGGCCAGTAGCCCCACAGCGCTGCCCCAGACCCCACCCCTAACACGCCTTTCAGGATCAAACGTCATAAAACCCAACCCATTTCAGCGGGTATTATGAATTAATTTATTTTTTAAATTAGGAAGATAGCATGTATATTAACTCAACTGCCGTAGTGGCTGCAATAGTGTCCCGAGACCAGTACAGGCGATTCTCCATTTCAAGCAGCGATTTTTTGCGCGATATAACAAGTAGGGCTGCGGGCACGTTTTCAAGTTATTCATTAATCGTTAACCGAGGCCCATCGGTTAATACTCGGTGCATAGTGTGCGCGCCGCAACCTCGAGATACAGAGTAAATTTTTAACACCTTTAATAACTGATTGGACCCCATTTGAAACGAAATTAATTTCTAGAAATAAAACGCAGCAAGTACGGAGCAGTTAAAGCCCCATTTCCATCACCCTTCAAACTGAAATTGCCAATTGAAAATAAGCAAAACGTCCATTTCACAAAAACTCCGTGTCTGCAAATAATAATAATAATAATAACCATCATCATCATCATTATTGTAACATTTTATTAGGCTGCATATGTAGAAGACGCCTTTATCCAAAAAAGGAACAGAGCACAAATAAACACAATATTTTTGACAAATATCAGCGCATACAGTGTGTGTGGAGCACGCACTGATGGCTGCGAGACGCCCATGTGAACAGTTTCATTGCATTTCTTTTAGTGGAAACAACTTAAAATACTCTTTAATTTCTGGTCATACAGAAAATAATAATACATTATTCGCAAATAAATTTATTTATAACAAGAAAACGTTGTGCTTTAACAATTAATCAAGACGCGCTTCATGATCTCCGTGAACTGAAGCGCGAGACCTGAAACAGCCACCGCATTCGAATTTGTTCGTTTTAAATTGGACATTTAAAGCTTTAGTCTACAGGGGTTTGTAGATTAAAGCTTTAAATGTCCAATTTAAAACGAACAAATTCGAATCGAAAGCCAATATCTTCTATGTTTATGTAACTTAATTTCTCTCTAAATGTGCATCCGGAGATGGAGATATGTTTTTAGCCGAAAATCATTTAGAAAACAATATTTTATTAATAAACAATTAATGCCTCGTTATTTTATATTATTTTATTATCAGACACATTTATTATAGCCTATAAATCACCCATAAATCCCCTTATAGGCGGTGGTTACGGCTCTTCTCATTCAGCACTGCGGGGAAAATATCATTTCCAGGTTCTAATTTGGCCTCAGAAAACCAGTAAAATATATATTTTTTTCATATTAATTTGTCAAATATTTTAAATGTTTAAGGGGCAAAAAAATCAAACAAATATCTGAAAATTCGTCGATATGTAGCTATAGCCTAACAATGCGCAGCATTTGGCATAGGCCTACAGTTCAAATTAAAATGTTATGCAATTTTAAACGGTTAATCGGTTAAACATGGACACCCCTATGTGCATCTTGCTTCAGATCATAACGTTCCATAACACCGATAAACTCCGCCTTTTACCTTGAGCACGCCTCTAGCCCGAGCTGGCCCCCTCTGGCCCAAGGTATTCGACGGGCCAGAAATCCTGGCCGTTGGCCCTGAGGAAGCCCCGATCAAGCCCCGGAAGTGACAGTGGAAACGCGACTGGCCCTGGCACGCACTAGCACGGCCCGGCCCTGGCCCGGCAGTGGAAACGCGGCTATTGAGAAGGCAGGGCTGACCCCGTTGCGATACACAATTTTTTGATGACTGATTGGTTGGTTGTTAAAGAAAGTGTGATTTTAAGTAAAGGGTCTATTCTAAGCCTTCACTTTGAAATGACATTTTACCTATTTGACAGTTCTCTCTCTCTCCCACACACACACACACACGCACACACTCTCCCCCCCCCCCCCCCACACACACACACACACTCTCTCTGTCTCCCCCACACACACACACACACACACACACACACACACACACACACACACACATTTAAATTCTTTTTTCTTTTTTTAAATATTTACCATGCTGTTAATTTCCTATAAGATATTGGATTGGCTTAGAATGATGAAAATTGTTCCGCTCTTTTCAATTACACTGATAGCTTGCATGTCTATGTAAGTGGTGGTTTGAATGTTGGTTTTAATGTAACAAACATGGAATCAAAACCAAGAAGGATGAGAAAGCCTGACTAGACAGAGGAACAGTGTTTACTGTTAGCCCAGTTAGTGGATGAACACAAGGCCATCCTTAAAGGAACATTCGGGCCGGGTGTCAATCTATAGGGTCTTATTAACTCACTGTCATCCATTGTCTGCAACACATTTCTTCTCCCTCTTCGTCTTTCTGCCATTTTCTCCTCTGCTAAGGAAACTCTTAAAAGTCCTATTATGTACTCCTAACAATTTGGACCTTAAAGAAGTCATGAACTGGACTTTTAAAATTTTTTATATTGTTTTCTGAGGTCAACTTATGATGTTCGCTTGGTTTTTACATTTAAAAAAAACATAAATATGAATAGGTAATAGGCTATTTTGTACTCTAGTTTTGAGCCCAGCTCAAAAACGCTCGGTTTTTATGGGTGTCTCACATTGAAGACTTGGAAGTAAACAAAAAAAAAATTACAAAACAAGTAAAAAAAGTGGATAACAGTTTTGCATATTATAATGAATTTCACTCTTGATCCGGTTTGTCATCACAAGGTAGGCATCTATGTTATTTATCTATGCGTGTATTGCGCAAATTGGGCAGGGGTAAACTGGCCGTGTTGAAGTTGGCGTCCATCTTCTTCTGCGGGGTGGTGTTTTATCCTCTTTGACGTCATAGTTCCCCACTTTGAAAAACTCTGAGCCTGGTGTCAATAAAAGCTTTTATTGGACTAACAAGGATGTTTTTAGTTCTGAAACTTACAGGATATTCTTATAATATGGTGACCTCTTAGATGTCAAAAGCTCAAGGAAAATTTTATTTCTCAGTTCATCCCCACTTTAAGACCTCTTTTAAGGGTTAAGATGCTTTCTGAATTAATTTTAAGAGTAAACGCCCACATTTTTAAGAATTTTCTTCGAATTTTGTCACTAGGAGCTACTCTTTGCATTAAGATTCTTTATGAATACGGGCCCTGAACTTTAAGTGTATATTAAAAAGTATGTGGTTGCAATGCAAGCACTGATAATGCAAATCTAGTTGTTAAATCAATGTTCGATGTTAAATCAATGACCGATAGTTTAAATTTTATTTTATTTAAACCCTATTTTATAAATTAAATTATTGATCTTCTGAATAATTGAATTGACCTATACTAATGTTTTTGGATCTAGTCTGGTTAAACCCTGCCCCTTTTTACAAACGACTGCAAGCTTGCATTCAGATCTGTCTCTACCTAATCAATAATTGATGGGAAAAAAAACACGTTTCTGTCCTATTTTTATTCTTTTTCAAAAATCTGACTGTTTTAGTCAAATGCACATCACAATATAGAAGAAAAGATCTGTCACTACCTCTGTTTCATCGTGATGTTGAAACTAGTGCTGTTAGATGTCTGTGATCTTAATATCATTTGTAGAATCACCCTGAGTTGATCAGTGAATTATGGACATGTCCATTCAATGCGCGCCACTTGATGAGAAAAGATGAGCTGTCCGATCACATCCTAACCTGTGTGGACCGATGCTCTGTTAGGGAGTCCTACGGTAAGATCTTTTTTATTTTCATGATATTTGATACTGCAGACACACACCATGCACAAATGAATCTGACATTCAGTTGTACACTGAACTGATCTCAGTCTCCTTTGCAATTTTAAAAGTCGCCAGTGAGAAGACTGATAGCAAGTTTCAAATCCCAGTGAGCACCTGGACTGCACCCGTATGTGATGAAGACTGGGATGAAGGTAAGACTCTGAGTTAAAGTCACCATGAAATCCAAATTTACATTACTTAGTTTTTAATGGAATATTGCAGTATTTATTTATTAATTTTTTTACTTTTTTTCACATTCACACACACTCTTAATCTTTAATAAAACAAACTTAAGAAAACAACCTCGCTCTTGCAACAACATCTCTATTGACGTGTTTTTCGGCAGGCTGGCACGATAACCTGTCTCTCACATGACATCACAGCAATAACAAACCAAAACGATCCAAACACTTTGATGGTACAAAATGTGCAAAGATTTGTTTGTATGGTGTATAAACATTAACATCTGATGTCTGCGTCTTACAGAAGTGGACAAGCATGCAACCGCAGCGCCATCTTTTGTCAGGGATGTGTCCAAATCGCTTCCTAAGGACAGGTCAGTGTAAAGCAGGGGTTCTCAAATCACTATCTGGCCCTCGTGATCCACTTTCCTGGAGAGTTTAGCTCCAACCTTGATCAGTCACCTGCCTATAACTATATGTAAACATGCCTGTTTCTAGTAATCCTGTATACCCTCATTCACTATTCCTTACATTAGTCCTCTAATATAGTTCACTTGAGGGAGTAAATGAAAATTCGGCAAATTCGGAAGGGCTGCCGCTTTTGCATAGACACGCATCACGATAATGAACATGTACACTAATGTTATTGTGGGCACTTCAAAATACAGTGAATGGCGCAGTGGATAAGGAACATGTCTTTGGTGTGAGAGACCCGGGTTAGAATCCACTGTGAGACACCAATACAAGACACTTAACCCTTAGTTGCTCCAGAGGCGTGCGACCAGTCGCTTTGGATAAAAGCATCAGCTAAATGAATAATGTAAATGTACTTTTCCCATCACCTGGGTAAAATGCACCACACTGCTGTATGCTCCATCTAAGAGGCATGTGTGCAAAAAAAGCCCAACATGGATGAGAAGCAATGTTTCAAACAGCCATTCCGATTTTTGTATTTGCAATGGTGTTCATCGCAGCACCAAATACTTTGACTTAATAGGCTATTTATTTTCAAACTACAAGATGCCCTAGATATTGATAGAAAATGTTCTGATTCCTTAATTATTCTTCGGTAACACTTTACAATAAGGCTCCATTTGTTAACATCAGTTAATTAATTAGTTAACATAAATGGACAATGAAAAAAAACAACAACTTCTAAAGTATTTATTAATCTACATTTAAACATTTAATAACACATTATTAAAATCAAAGTAACTTTTTTTTAACGGACATGAGTTACTGTAACGTCTGAACTAACAATGTTTTTATTTTTTATCAATTAAGGTTAACAAAGAATAACTTCTGTAAAAGATTCATTTAGCCATTGTTAATGTTAGTTAGTGACTATAATCTGTTCGAAACATTTGTTTGCTTGATATTTTATTGTGTATTGCTTTAGTGTATTTAAATGTTCAGAGTTCTTTTTGTTCTATTAAAAAAGTTATTAAACCTTGTTAAAGTATAACAACACTTATTTCAATATTGTGACCATATATTATGATAAAAGCTTCAGCAATTATCGCAACATGAAAATTTTATACCGTCACATAGCTACTTTTGCAGTAGTAGTAAGATCTGTCATGGAGACTAG
The DNA here is from genome assembly GCF_988280905.1 of Pimephales promelas. Lineage (NCBI taxonomy): Eukaryota > Metazoa > Chordata > Actinopteri > Cypriniformes > Leuciscidae > Pimephales > Pimephales promelas. The sequence continues at coordinate 19,037,209 of NC_142769.1, forward strand.
CATGTGTAAACCTTAAATAAACAATTTAATAACCAATTAAAAAGGAATTTATACCTGTATATTATTACGGTTTGGAAAATGGATGGATGGATTCTGGCATCTTCTGTCAAGTGACTGTCACAGTGCATTATATATTTTCTAGCTGTTAAGCAAACATTGGTTGTACACTCGTTATTGTGGTGCATTGTGGGATTGATAACGTCCACTATGGTTTTGAACATCACTACAAATGGCTATCCCTTCAAATAGTGCCCTATTTAAGGGTATAGATTGATTTCGGACAAGTCTCTTGATTAGCTTTTTCAGGTGTGTTTGGAGGGTTGGAGCAAAACTCTGCAGGAAAGTGGAACTCGAGGCCCAGAGATGAGAAGCCCTGATGTAGGGCTAACAATGTTACCGAGGCTGTGTCTCATTTTGAAGGCTGCGTCCTCCGGAGGTCGCATTTGTCGTAGGACCGTTGTTCCTCGTGAAGCATAAATAGTTTTCTGACTTTGTATGTAATGGTTTCTTTTCTGAAATGAGGCAGCTTCAATTACATATTTGGCCGACACATGCAACCTCCAGTGAGCAGCTTGAATCATATGCCAGTGGATAAGAGATAAGAGATAGTTAAAAATGTGCAGTGTTGGGGTTACTCCAGGACCAGGGTTGGGAACCACTGTTTTATACCATAGCATTTAGACTTCTAGTTAATGTAGTTGGTAATAGACCATCATTTTGATCAGATTGGTTAAAGCCAAACAATGGAATCATGAACTCCTTATCTCTCTTTATATTAGGGAGAACAACTGCATTTCCAGAAATGTGATTTCTGGTCTCAGGGCACCACGAATTCTTCCCTGGACGAGCAGCTGTACTGATTTTTGAGCTTTTTAATACATCCACCATGTCAAGACTACTAATTTTCATTCACAATGAATACTGATAGTGTTGGTTGCTTGTTTTGGCATTTTATTGTGTAGGTCACTAGTTCTTGTAGTAATAAATTAGTTCCCTAATCTTTAGTTCAGTTTCCCAAAGGTGGAACAATAGAGGTGGTTTAGGTTCTGTTTACACCACACAAAAGAAAAGCTTACGACCAGGATATTTAGAAGGCTTCATTTGACGTGTTTTGTGTTGTCATAGTTGCTTTGTGGCTGTAATTCTACCTCTGTGGTCTCTTATGAATGCCATCCTATTTTTTCCTTGACAAATGCTTATACGAGAGCAGATACTGTAGTATCATTTATAAATGTTAAGATTCAAAAACCTGTGAGCCTTACCAAGTTTGTAGTTTGTGCCGACGTCACTCTGGCATATTTTCTTCAATAAAGAAATAGTCTCCTCTTTAATTTTGTCCTGATCCAAGGTAATAATTTGTTTGTCCTCGTCTTTCAAGAATATGTCAGATGATCTATGATGGAAGTTATCACGAGTTAAACTGTTACGTTTTAGACATTCTACTATAAGTAACTGCAACTTCATGTCAGCTAACTCTCATTAGAGTATCAGGAGACTGTTAGGGTTCAGGTTAGTAGAATAAGTTGACATAGTTGTAAAGTAACAGCATCAAAGATGTTAGCATATATAGACGCTTTCATCAGACGCGTTGCCATGGTGACGAGCTGGCCCACCGTTCTGTTTGTTTATTAGTGTTTACTGGATAATATGGCATTGACTACAAATGCAGTGAAAGTTAAGGTGATGAGCAAGTTGTTGAGCTGTGGGGTGCAACCTACCTGACCTAGGGAGCAAACGCAATTTTTAAAAATAAAAATGTCAAGGTTTCCTATGAGGGAGACGGCGGTATTAAAATAGCCTATGTTTATCTGAGTGATAACCGGTACAGTGTTTCCCATACATTTAGTAGTGGCAGCCCACCACATTATCAGCGCTGACCGCCACATATTGATTTCCGTGTTTTTAACAATTTACGATGGGAAAAGTAATTGACTGCAGAGTTGCGTGCAGCGTATACTCGCACGCTCTCACTCTCTCTCTCTCGCAAACACATTGACAGCGGACCAGTCTGTGTATTGAATGGTTAGTATCATAAACAGCGCTTCACAGATCCATCCAACATGCTGTCAATGTGGAGACCCACCTTAAAAAAAGGTTAGCAAGCATGTAAGAAGCCTAGCTAACAAGGAGAGCTATGTTAACCTTATCAAACCCCGCCGTCGCGCTCGCCACAGTTTTTTTTTAACACTGCGGTAAATCAGACACGTCGGTAGAAAAACTGTTGTCTCCAATTTTTGTTCAACGGGTCTGGTAATGTCACATTTCAGTTTGGCCAGGTAACGTTAACATTTATTTTCTTTGACTGGCAAGAAATACCAGCTACTAGGTTATTTACTTGTTATGGGTTATGGATTGTCTCCGCAAGTCTGCCGGAAGTTAAGTTTGGGCCAGATTAATGCACATGCGCAGTACCGTTTGTTTATGTTGTCACTGCTGAAAGCGTCTATAATGCAGCTTTAATGAGAGTTAGTTGACATTTGTAGTTACAAAATAAAGTGTTACCACACTTCGAAGTCAGACAGAAAACAACTAAATATTCATAAAATCACACAAGCACACTTACTCACAAAATGAACCGGTTGCTTTGACCAGGTTGGTTTTGACAAGTCCAATATCCCCAGTTTTCTCAGATTTTCCCATAAACCATTCAAAACAGGCCACCAGCAGGCCCAGGATGATGATGCGTTCACCAGCCTGGAAACTCAGTTCATCTGGCCCGTCAGCCTCATACTCCTCTGTGGTCTCACAGACCCCTACTGCTGTGAGAGATATTGTTACAAGTGGGGTAGAGGTACAAGTGGACTGGGAAGATGACAATGCTGCACTTTAGTGCAAAAATATAATTGCTAAAAGAAAATATCTACAGCTTTAAGTCTCAAAGAATCCAATTGATTATATACTGTAAAATCTCAACCTTCTACATATAAATCGTAGAGTAGAGCCTTTTTTTCTAATTATTTCAACTTTAAAGCCTCTTGCTTTACTTTTCTATTCGTATACAATTATGCTATTTGTACTAATTAACTTGCAAGTGACACATGTAATGTGCATATGTGTAAGAAATAAGGTTGTTTTCCCCTTTTTTAATAATTTCAATACTCAATTCAAAGTTGCCAATCTTGTACATCTAATGCAATTTAGTTTTTATTTATCTTTAGTATTCTATGATAGTTGTTGAAATTAAAATAAATAAATACTATTATCCTGAAAAATGCATTAAATGGGCTATATGCACGCATAAGTTTCGCATTTGACGCAAGGATGCTCGTCCATTTCCGGTTGTGGAGATTTAAGTGGAGGAGAACCGAGGAAAACGAGATTATGGCAGAGTCTTCAAAATTTACTGTCCTCCCGTCTTTGAAACGAAACGTACATACGTTTAGATGTAATTTTATATAGTTATGTTTATTTAATATAATTTTAAAAAGAAGCATAAACACAACGAGGGGTGTCTGTTTTTATCTGTTTTTGTGACTAAGGTTTCTTTATTATAACCATGGATATAATATATAAAATTCAATATAAATTCTCGGTATTGCATTGAACTCTACGATCGGCGGAAGTTATCGAGCATCCTTAATCTTTCACCGGAAATACCGCCGTGCATAGAGCCCATTGATCAGAAGTGAGAGGAAAGACTTTTACTATACTAATAAGATAATAAGAAATGTTTCTTAAGCACCAAATAATTTTATCAGATTTCTGAAGGATCATGTGACATTGAAGAGTGATGATGCTGAAAAATCAGCGTTGCCGTTACTGAAATAAATAACAGCCTACATTGCATTATTTCACATTATAAAACGGTTGGTTCCAATCCTTGATTCTGATTGGTCAATAGCTGTACTTCATTCATGATAATCCTATTTATCACTGCAGTTCCTATGTTGTTTTTATTTGAGCTTTCATGCAGATTACACATTGGAACATTGTTGCTGTTCCCGGTCAGGGACTATTTTTTTTAAGTGGAAGGAAGGCTTTTAGTGATTTTGCTTTATGAAAGTTGCACAAATACATATTTGTTTACTTTAATATTTGTATTATGTGGTAACTATTTTATAAAAGCAATAAGGTATTCAAGGCAAGTGCTGTTTTGTGAATAACTAATGACGCAAAGCGGAGAATACAGCACAGCCTCTCGTACCTTATTGCTTACATATTAGTGTTTTTACTGTATTTATGATCAAATAAATGCAGCTTTAATGGCACATAAAAGCCTTCTTTTAAAAGAATACCACCCCCAATATTTTGAATGGTAACGTGTATACAGTATATACAAAATAAAGTACAATTATTTAAAAGTTTTCTCACCAATCAGTAATGGAAGGTCACTAGTGTCTTTTCCACCACCCACTAATACAGTCTCTGGGCAGGACTTTAGAAACCACCTTGGGAAGTAAAGAAAATTAATTGTTCTTAGTTATGGGTGCTCTGTTGATTTTATGACTATAAGTTCAAATGAAATATAGAAGGTGACACATACTCATGAAAGGGTAAGACTGGCTCCAGAGCTGGTTTTGGTTTGGTTCCTCTAGACCCATCTGCCAGTGAAAGCACTGTCCACCCTGACCCTAGAAATGGAGGCTCAAACAGGGCGATATCCCCCTTCTCCAAATAAAGGTCGCTACCTGAAGTAGAGCTATCAAACATCTGATTTGCTGTGCAGCATCCAAAGAAAGACCCTCAAAAGTAAACAAGACATTTTTATTATAAATAACTTTAGCGAGCTTTAATCTCATTCATTAAGTATAGTGTTCATAAGTAGGGTTGGGTATCGTTTGAATTTGAACGATTCTGATTCCGATTCCTTATTTCGATTCCGGTTCCTAACGATTCTCGATTCCGATTCTTTTAAGAGGCAGGGTCAAAAAATAGTAGCTAATCTTGCTAACCAACGGCCTTTCTGAAGGAAATACTCCTTCTGTAAAAATACTCCTTTTGTCACAAATTTTGCATTTTGCCGAGATTTTGTTATTTTTAGAAAAGTGAAGCCACACTTTGGATCGCCGACCTAAGGTTCTCATGTTCGACTCGCGTGGTAATACCAACATTTCCGGTAGACGCTTCTTCGTTGGTGTTGTTCAGCGGTTTCTTCTTCCGCTCGGCGGACTGTGAATATCAAAACTAGGAATCGAAATTTTAACTTTTGAACGATTCCGGGAAAAACGAAAAGTTAGTCTCGGTTCCAATCGATACTCGATTCTCGATACCCAACCCTATTTATAAGCAATATGTATTACCTTCTTGCATTAGAAAGCCTTTATACATCAGATTTAGTGTCTCTTCTTTAATTGAGATCTCAATTCCTGAATGCTGATCAAGAGAGATTAACCAGAACTCCTGATCCATGAGAAGGTTTTCCATACACTGACCCAAGAAGCCTGGAGGAAACGTCATATGAGATATTAAGCTTTAATATACACTACTAGTCAAAAGTTCAGAATCACCAAGATGTTTTTGAATGATTTCTGAAGTGTCGTGTGACACTGAAAACTGGAGTAATGGAGTATAACAGGAATAAATTACATTTTAAAATAGATTTTGAAAAAAAAAAATCAAAATATTATGTTTTCGATGTATTTTTGATGAAATAGATTCTTTCACGAACATTAAAAAAATCTCAATTCCAAACTTTTGGCCTGGTATTGTGTGCCGTACTCAGTGTTTGCAAAAAAACAATTGCCATTATTAATAAACACAGTATGATACAACATTTTTGAGACACTGAAACAAGAACGGACCCATTCTGTGGTATGTGCTGAACTTCCATATTTCTTCAAGGGTTTTAAAAGTGATAAATATAGTCCTTTCTTCACTGTTGATGGATACAAAGTGAGCGGACAGTTCCTGCAAGACAGGGAAACCAGTGTGTTAAATGTGTGTGTTTAAGGTTTTGGATATTTTATGTATTCCAAATAGGGATGCCCATACAGAGATTAAGGTCGTGACCCTTGAGAGGTCAGCTTCCAGCACACAAAGTTTCCTGCTGAGCACTTCCTGTGTGCCCTCATCGGCAGGAAGTCCATCTGGCCCCTCCACCAAAGCCAGCTGCATAGCCAACACTGCAACAGGAAACACATGCAACATTATATCTACCACTGCATCCAACATTAACGGATCAGCCGCCACATGGAAAACATTTCAGTCAGCACTAGTAAATGTGTATGGAAAATGGATTTAGCTGGTGATGTAATAAACCTATCTGGCCTTTATACTGCTGTAAATCCCAGGTGTAGTTCTACTATATTCAGTTATAAAAAAAACCTGAAAGATTAATTTCTAGACTAGAGCAATATTCATGGTTCAATCCACATTTTAGATTTGGGATTTTACCATAGTCATGTGATGTTTCACTGCTGTGTGTAACAGAGCGGGTTAATAAGTGACAGTCAATGGGCTTTGTAAAGTACAATGATCTCTAAAAGTTACTTTTTTTTGGAGTGTCACCAGAGGCCAGAGTTCAATTAGATGGATAGATCACCAAACAATTAAAATTCTGTCATCATTTACCCACCCTTTCTTCTGTGAAACATAAACAAAGTTATTTTGAGGAATGACTCTGGCTGCATGCGAAATCGCATACACTGTAAAAAATATGTTCAAGATTTGTTATCACAACATATCTTCTTTTGTCAAATCAACTTAAATAATTTATTTAGTTCAGATAACATATAATTTTGAGTTTTTGATGGTTAAATTAATCTCCTTCATTGTATTAACTCACTTTTTCCAGTTCAATGAACTTAAAATTTTAAGGCAACCAGGTTACTTACTTTTTTAAGTTAAACCATCAATATTTTTTTACAGTGTACTGTATTTCCCTTCTAGCATGTGAAAGAGTATCTCCATTCCTGTCACATAACAGTTCAGTATGTTGCCATCCACCTATTTTATATGAATTTTGGGATATCATATAAAAACGCTGCATGGAAATGCAGAGATTAATACAAATGGATAAATTTTACGAATATGCACAAATAAAATGTGCTATACAAATAAACTAAACTAACCTAGAATTTTAATTGATATTGTGTTATTACTGTATATAAGGTAAATGGAGGTCTTTTACACTAAACAAGATGTATTCCCGTCAGCCATAGTGTATTAAATTAGTTCATTTATAAGAGCTGGGGTTACCTGTTGGTATATTATCATCAGAAGCTCCTGAAGTTCCTTTGACACTTCCTCTTGAGGTCTTATAACCTGAAAAGTAATTTGCACACTCTCTTAATCTTGAGCCTTACAATGATGTGGATCATTTCTGTTCCTTAGCGTCTGAAGGAAAAAAAATATGTATAGGCCTTCATCCGACTTTCAGAAAAACTGTGGTGAAGTCTACATTTAAACTTTATTAATTATTACTTAATTATACAGGAAACTATGATGGAAATAAATAACTATGTTAGCCATGGCTTATTAACATGGAGGTAACATGCATGACAACTAATTATGCTATTTGATGTTTTATTACTAATAATTTTGTTTGTGCTGTTGCTTTCCCACCCAAAAATGTTAATATCACTTCCTGGCTTAGTTACAGGTTGCCTATTTTACAAAAGACTAACAGGATGGAATGTGAAATGAAGGACAGACAAGGCCAGTGAAATGATGATTACTAATTAAAACAATATTAGATAGATAACATGTTTTTTTTTTTTTTTTTGCATTTTAAGAAAGAAAGAGAGAGAGAGAGAGAGAGAGAGAGAGAGAGAGAGAGAGAGAGAGAGAGAGAGAGAGAGAGAGAGAGAGAGAGAGAGAGAGAGAGAGAGAGACTATACAATATAATAATGTCTTACAAACTTGTTAAGAATTCGTTTTTTTTTTTCTCTCTCTCTCTCTCTCTCGTTTAATTCTCTATGTTGGTCGTTCAGCTCTAGCCCTACCTTTAAATGAAGACTCCATACTATCCCGTTCATTGTGTGTATACTCATCAGACAGCTCTCTACGTATCGTCCGAATTCTGTCCGGATCGGACCCCACGTCGTTCCTGGTTTTGGACGAGTTTCTACGAGTAGCGGCTGACATCCCGTCACAGTTCCGAGCGGAGGAGCGAATGACTGCGCCGCGCGCTCTTCTCTCAGTCACGCGCTCATCGCACTGACACCATATAAAAGCGCACAGGTGGCAGAACTGATTTTAAGAGCGTGTTACATCATTACTAGACTGCTGTGAGTGACTCCTGTTGTCCTTCTAAACGGTAAAGGTGGTGGAGACAGTGAACGTCCAGAAAAAAACCTCTTGAAAAGAGACTGGCAACAGGTCCATCTCACGCCTGTCGGAGGTGTTAGTCCATGTGATTTTGGCATTAGTAAGTTTTTAAAAATAAATGTGACCTTGACACGCACACGTTTTAGCAAAAGTTAATAATCACAAACTGAGTAAACAATAAGTTTAAAGAAGCAAAGTATCGCTCTGTAGCCTATTATGAGTGTAAACTTGTATGTCTCTGTGTAGGCTATTGGATGAACTCAAAAGACTTCAGAGGAAGAGTGTCAACATTTCCCTTTCCTCTCTGGTTGCCCAGACTGAGGGAAAGCTAGGGGTTTTAAAACCCCTTTTATTGTATTTTTTTATGTTGGGGTCAAGCCCTAACCTTAACTGGATTGTAACACACAATTCTCCTGCTATGAAAAAAAGAGCAACCTTTAACATTAACACTTCACACAGTGGGGCCAAAAAGTATTTAGTCAGCCACTGATTGTACAAGTTCTCCTACTTAGAATAATGAGAGAGGTCTGTAATTTTCATCATAGGTAGGCCTACACTTCAACTATGTGTCAACTAATCACATTGTGTGATTTTTAAATAATTTATTTGTAAATTATGGTGGAAAATAAATATTTCCTGTATCTCACGATACATGGCCGGCCCCCGTTCATTCTTCCCTCAACACGGATCAGTTTTCCTGTCCCCTTTGCAGAAAAACAGCTCCAAAGCATGATCCCCAGGTCGAGGGAGATTATCAGTGGTCTTGTATGTCTTCCATTTCCACAGTTGATTTCTTCACACCAAGCTGCTTGCCTATTGTAGTTTGGTAAATGGACTGCATTTATATAGCACTTTCATAGACCTAATGGCCACCACAGCGCTTAACATATTGCCTCACATTCACCCATTCACCAATGTATGAATGTGTGTGTGTGCGGTGTCAGCCATGCAAGGCATCCAGCTCGTCGGGAGCAGCTGTGGTTAGATGTCTTACGCATGGACACCTCGACACTTGGTCAGGTGGAACCGAGGATTGAACCACCAACCTTTTGGTTTGTAGACAATCTACATGAGCCACTGCCGCCCCAGAGTTTCACTCTTCCCAGCCTGGTGCAGGTCTACAATTTTCTTCCTGGTGTCCTTCGACAGCTCTTTGGTCTTGGCCATGGTTGAGTTTGGAGTGTGACTGTTTTTGAATCTATAATACAGGTACCAGTTGAGGACATAAGAGCTTCTTAAAGAAGTTGTTACAGGTCTGTGAAATCTTGCTGGTTTGTGGGTGACCAAATACTTATTTTCCACCATAATTTACAAATAAATTCTTTAAAAATCCTACAATGTGATTTCCTGGATTTTTTCCCCCTCATTTTGTCTTTCATAGTTGAAGTGTACCTATGAAAATTACAGACCTCTCTCATTATTCTAAGTAGGAGAACTTGCACAATCAGTGGCTGACTAAATGCTTTTTGGCCCCACTGTACACACACACACACACACACACACACACAAATAAATAAAAAATAAACCTGAGAACCTGGGGTTTTTAATCGTATTTAAGAAATGTTTTTTTTTTTTTAACATTAAAGACGCCAATAAATCAAAATGGACAATTTTGCAGTGTTTATTATAAATTAGGGCTGCCAAACGATTAATCGCGATTAATCACATCCAAAATAAAAGTTTGTGTTTAAATAATATATGTGGGTGCACTTTGTATAATTATTTTATATTTAAATACACTGTATATATCTAAGAAACATTTTCATGTATATACTGGATATAATTTTTTTATATATAATAAAATAATCCATATAATCACTACATTTTATTAGTAAGATCATCAGTTACATTTTACATATTACTGGCGTGAGGGCGGGGAAACCTGTCACTCATATGAGATCACAGTATAGCAACCCACAATGATGCAATCAATTCCTGATGAACAAAATGAAGTCATACCTTATACGCTTTCTTCTCCGAGAAGCCGTTTCACTCAGATACGTCATAATATGGAAGAAAAGACAATCACAACTTCCATTTCATGACGACTATAAAGTCACCATGTATCAAATCAAAATGAACAATTCTTATTTAATATTTTTTACATCCTTTTGCACTGTTTATTATAAATTATTTATCCACACATCATTTTTTTTAAATTCTTGTGCACTTGCTCATCTTTAATCAACAGCATTAACCTCCCCTCCCCCTCCAAACAACCTATTCATGACATTTGTCTCAGCAGAGGGTGGAATACATTCACAACATTTAATATTTTATGTTCACGCCATATCAGTCAGTTCAATTATGCCGTTGTACGATATAGTTGGACATTAGAGTTTTATATAAACTTAGCATTACACATCCGTGTTTCTGGTCATCATGAACGTTGCATAGGAAGTTATCAAGGTGATTCCTAGGTGTTTGAGATTGCCTTCCATTTTGGAGGACACAGCTTACGTTGATACGAGCAGCTGACATCTCTGCGGTGGTCTGGGAGCCTCAGAGGTGGTCCTACTGGCAGTTGCACTCCCTGTTACACGGATGGCCATTTTGTGTGTTTGGGTCACACACTCTCAAGCCCATGAGTCTGCTCCAGAGCCTGCTTCAGCCCAAAAGTCTCTTGTTTGCACTGATAAGACCATGGAGGTTGTCCCTAATTCTCCATGACCAGTTTATGAACTTCAAAGAACACCAGCCTGGAACACCCTGCCAGTCTAACACGGTCTCATCCCAAAAAGTCATATAACTGACGTCTTGGGACGTCTTTTGACCATACGTCAATTTCCGCCTTTTTAGGGCCCCCTTAAACGTCGGTAGATGGCGATCCTGGGCCGTCATACAACTGACGCTTTACCTTTAACGTCACTTAGGTAACGGGTTAGGTTTAGGTCTGGGGTAGAGTTAGGATCCCATACCTCATCTACCGACATTTAAGGGGGCCCTAAAAAGGCGAATATTGACGTATGGTCAAAAGACGTCCCAAAACGTCAGTTATATGACGTCTTGGGATGAGACCGGGTTGGCCAGTCCCGTTATGACCGTGGAGGACACCCCCGAGCATGCCTGCTTTGACATGACCCCTGAGGCCAACCCTAACCTTTCTGTATTCTGTGTTCCATTGTCACCTGATCAGTCGTAGTGGTCTCCAGTAATGCCAGATCTGCCCTGGGGATCTTCAGCTCCGACGTGGTGGTCTTTGGCCCCACCAGCTCTGTTGTGGTGGTCACCAGTGATGCCTGCTCCACCGCGGTGGTCCTCGGCTACGGTTTGATGATCTTCTGCTCCAACATGGGGAACTTAGCCCTTTCTACTCTGCTGTGGTGGTCTTCAGTCCCATCAGCACCAGCCAATTACCCCTTGTGTATTTAAACCCCAGTGTTTCTTGTGTTCCTTGTAAATGTCTTGTCTTACATGCATTTTATGTTTGGTTCTCTCATTCAGCTCCCTGGCTTCCTGGTTCTCCGTGTTGGTGTTGTTAATATGTTTACTTTTTTAAACTCACTGCATTTGGATCCAGCTCTCCTTTATTTATTTAGTTCACTCAACGTAACTGTGGTCATAAAGGAATGGACATGACAGCAACAATATCAGGTAGAGCAAGTGTAACAGAGGCCAGCTAGTAGTTGCTGTGCAAGTAAACCTCACTCCCCGATCTCAATAGGCGCTCTAGCGACAGACGCTAGAGGCTGATGTCTTAAGCCTCCTTGTTAGCGCGCCTGACTCTCATGCCGGAGACCCGGGTGTGAGGGTTTACACAAGCTATGCTCATTTGGTACTAAGGGGCCCAGAAAGGTGAAAAATATTCAGTTAACCATTACACCATCACCACCAGCCTGAACCGTTGATACAAGGCAGGATAGATTCATTTTGTTTACACCAAATTCTGACTCTATACCATCTGAATGTTGCGGCAGAAATCGAGACTCATCAGACCCAGGCAATGTTTTTCCAATCTTCTATTGTCCAATTTTGGTGAGTCGTGTGAATTTTAGCCTCAGTTTCTTGTTCTTAGCTGACAAGATGGCACCTGGTCCACAACAAGCAGATTTACGAGTTACTGCGTTTGAATCAGCTCAGACCAGTCTGGCCATTCTCCTCTGACATCAGATTCTGGCATCAGCAAGGTATTTTCATCACATGTTCATCACAGAACTGCTGCTCACTGGATATTTTATGTTCTCTGAAAATCCCAGATCAGCAGTTTCTGAAATACTCACACCGTCTGACAGCAACAACCATGCCATGTTCAAAGTCACATAAATCACCTTTCTTTCCCATTCTGATGCTCAATTTGAACTTTAGCAAATCGTCTTAATCTTCAACATATAAAAGGATTAAGTTGCTACAATGTGATTGAGTGATTAGATACTTGTTGTGTTAACCAGCAGTTAATCAGATAACTTTAGTGGTCAAAATACAGAATACATTGTGAGTGTCACAATGCAGAAGAAAAGACTATCACAACTTCTGTTTAATGCTGAATTTAACTGTAAAATTAGGGCTATTGTAATACTGTAAAGCACTTTAAACAGAAGAAGTGTGGAAAACCACCCATACAAAGCTCAAATAGCTCAAACAGTATAGAATGGTGCTAACAAAGTCCATGGGTTTAAATCCCAGAATTGAACATGCACGAACTGATGATTTACACATTCAGTGCAGTGTCAGTTTCTAGAGTCTGCCAAATAACTGTAACAGTTTTTTTTTGTTTTTTTTTTTGGTCTGTGCATCTGCCTTTAAACGAGCAGTGTATGCTTATATGGACATAGAAAGAAAAAAAAAAAAAAACAAGTCAAATGTGGTGATGCCAATTATATTAATGAGACCTTTTGGTTTCTAAACGATGTCTGGGTAGCCTAATGTCAGATTTTAATTTTATTTTAACTAAGCACTATATATTTTAAATTCAATTGGGCGTGACGTTTCTCTATTATTCAGACGATATCAACGCTTTACCGGAGTTAGTGGTGTTGTTCTACGCTGGTCGTAATAGACCCAATCTCAATCTTTTAAGAGATAAAAATTAGTTCATAAAGATATAAAATTTTACTATTAGTTTATCATAAACCTTTCTTTGTAATTACAATTTTTAAGTCTTGATTCCTGAGGTTTAAATTGGGCATTTGCGTTTCTGAAGCGCCCTCTGGTGGAAGCTGCGTTATCATCCTGCTTAGCTACTGTTTTAATGGTCTACAAAACTGATGCCAAAAATTGAACGTTGAATTAGGATTAGAATATGCTTTCATAAAAGCTTTCAAATACTGAAACTGCACATCGAATATTCGCTATTTTCTACGTTAATCACAGTAAATTGCGAGCAAATTATCTTCGAAAACAACATCGTTTTTCGAACAACAGAATGTTCTAGCGCCACCGTTTAAGAGATTAAACCGAAGATATCCAAAACATTTGAATGCTGTTTTATTACCAGGGTAAAGGAACCGTTAAACAACAGTACAATAGTGTACAGGCCTACGGCATAAATGCTAAAGTAGCCTATGTCTGAATCATGTACAGTAAGCTGGCAGTTCTGGTACCTGCTTCTGCTGTGTGTAGTGCGCACGCGCGTTGTATGTGACTGATTACAGATGGGATGGTTGTGAGTGTGAGTAGCTTTCAGACAGCGGGAGTCGGGACTGCCTGCGGGACAGACCGCGAGGAGGACACCGGCCGCGATTAGCGTCAAAGAGCCAGTCGCTGTCATCTTAACCGGACGGCCGAGCCACACACACAATAGAGCGGTAAGACTCAAGACATTGTGGGAATTTATGGACTCGCCGCTTTATATTAAAGCAGCTTTGGTGGAAGAAAATAAGCGCGTCCGACTGTCAGTTTATTCTACTATCTGTTAATGTAAATTTGATTGACAGTGAGCTAGTCTGCGACTAATCACCCGGTTCAAATCAGTGAAATAAAACTGAAATGCATTTAAAACAAGTTTATAGTAAGATATTCGGGACTTTATTGTCCTTAGGTAGCGGACAACGCTCGCGACAACAGTTGGTCAAATTCTTTCACACGTTCACTGTACAGATCATTCATTTTATGTCAGCTATCTTGCTGTACACCAACTTTCATAGAACGTTAATTAAATCAAATCATTTAAGTATAAAAGATCTGTGTAAAATATACTATTTAAAATAGTTTTTGATGGCGACTGCTGTCAACGATAAAGGGTGTGTCTCTATCAGTCCTGAAAACAGCAGTACGTCGTCAACGTTCCCGTACGTGTCGTTTCTCGAGCTTTGACCTCTTATTACTTTCTCTTTCAGTTTATGGGATTGATGCTCTCTCGTTGTGCTACAGGTGTGTTGGCAAATATCACGGACATTTTTAACACGGATCCACGACACTTGTGGATGTAATTTAAGGAAAGGAACGGTCACAACAATTACCAGTAGCTAAGTCTTGCAGTCCAGTTGTTATGCTGTTTAGAAAAGTTATATTAGGCAAATTATCATACAACATGACACTGCTATCACTATTTTGCATGTCTTGTCAATTACCTCAACTCAAGCGTCATGGTTTAGTAAATATATATATATATATATATACATATATACTGTATATATATATATATATATATATATATATATATATATATGGTATTTATTACAGACAAGATCATCTCTGTAGTGTGTTATTTATAGTTCATGTTTTATAATGTACAAATGCACTAAACTGCAACTTAATCATTACAAATGTGTAATTACAAATATATTTAAATACATTACATACAAGTGTCAATAGAAACTATAAATGTTTGTCAGAACATACAACAGTACACTTTAACTATATTTCAAAGACAATATACGTAAATAAGGTGTGTAAAACATATGTAAGGATCCACTGAAGGCAAGTTGAAGCGAGAGAACTCAAGTGCAGTTTATTCAACAATAACATATAACAGGATCAAAACAACACAAAAGCATGACGTGGCATGAAACAAAACCGTGGACATAGACTTGCACAACAGAGGATCACAGGAAACAATACTTAACAAAGACACACGGCAAACATGAGGGCACAGATACACAGATTAATGACAAGACAAGGGACACTTGTGAACAATGAACAGACGATTAACAAATGACAAGACAGCAGGATCACATGACAAACATGGAACATGACATGAACAAAACCAAAACGTGACAATATAATACATTTTCAGTTGTGTCTGAAAACATATTCAGATCACACTCAAGTACAAAACTCTTGAATAGTACTCTTTTCACAAGGGTTTGAATCTGGTCTCTACGTATAGGCTACTTGCTGATCTGGGGTTGGCTCTTACTCTTGCTTTCTTGAACATGAGAGAATAAACAATGTGAATGTGATTATCCATTCATGCTGAGTAACTGGTTGTGACCGGCTAGTCCTGAATACAATGTGCAATGCGCAATTCATTAGTCACATCAGCAATACCTCCATATCCATGTGAGAATAAAATGACATGAATATAATGGCAATTGCATGATCTTAGCCATTGGTTAGTTTTGGACTTGATGCGGTTTACTCGAAAGAGTTTAACTGATTGTCAGCGATCAGATAATGTCATTGTTGTCTAGTTGCTTTCTATGTGTTGCATGTAATCAATAACACTCTTCAGCATAGATGAGATCAATGCAGGAAGCATAACTCATAAATCCATTAATACTCTGACTGGCTAGCCTTATAGCCTGGTATCTTCTTCTAATGTGGCTTTTCAATGATCTGTTGGTGTGAAATTGTTTTATTTGTATCATATATGTAAATGTGCAGTACACAACCTTTCAAAAGTTTGGGGTCAGTTCAGTACAATATATTTTTTGAAAGAAATTAATACTTTTATTAAGAAAGGATGCATTAAATTGATCAAAAGTGAATGCAAATACTTTTAAATTGGTAAAAAAAAAAAAAAAAAAAAAATGTTACCTGAGCAGCAAATCAGTGTATTATAATGATTCCTGCAGGATCATATGACTGAAGACTGGAGAAATTATGCTGAAAATTCAGCTTTGTCATTACAGGAATAAATTACATTTTAAAATATATTAAAATAGAAAACAGTTTTAGATTGTCAAAATATTTCTGTCATGTGTCTGATGGTAGCAGCGCACAGAGAAAACGAATAGGACATAAACAATAGTATTTATTAGACTATACAAAACATTGGAATAATCACAGGAACAATATCACACAATACATAAACTAGAACCACAGGAGAAACTGAAACATGGCTTAAATACAAATTGAGCTAAATGAAACACAGGTGAAGCTCATCATTACCTAAAGCGTAATATCATACAGGTATAACTTCCTTTTAAAATAATTATTAAATTGACTAATTTCGGTTTATACATGTTAGTTTCCATGACAGAGTTCAAGATAAATCTTCTCATTACTACTGGAGCTGCCAATTTGCTAAGTTTCAATTCTCAATGATTATTACGTAAACAGCAAGCAAAAACTACGGAAAAGCGGCAGCCCTTCAGGCGTGCTCAGTGTCCGAATTCACTCACTTGTTTTCATTCACTCCTTCAAGTGGACTGTATTGGTGGAGAATAGTGAATGAGGGAGGGTATATGATTTCAAACACAGCTAGACCTCAAACTAAGGCTTAATCAGTAACTTAGGAAACAGAAATGAATCACAAGCAGTAAACGGAAGGAGAACAGCAAATAAACAGTCCATAGAGCAAAATAAAACCCTAACAATTTCACAATATTACTATTAGTTTTGTAGTATATTATTTTATCAAATAAATTCAGCATTGGTGAGCAAAAGAGGCTTCTTTAAAAAAAAAAACAAAAAAAAACATTAAGAAGTCTTACAAACCCCAAACTTTTTAATGGAGGTCTCTCAAAACCAAATCCAAAACTGTGACTTTGTATTGTTTTTAAGATGGCGGATGAAGAACTGGTAAAGAAGATGGTACGGGCGGTGCTCCAGTCCAGTAAGAGTGGCGTGTCACTGTCCGACCTGCAGGTAGAGTATAAAGACTTGACGGGTGAGCACATACCGTATAAACAGATGGGATATGCCACACTGGATGCCCTCCTGCACAGCATGCCTTTGGTCGTGAAACTGGAAAAAGGGCAGTCTGGAGAGGTAAGACTCTCACTTACCTTTTCAAATTCACTAATTCAGCAGGTAAATGTGAATACTAAAATGTTAAATGGTTTAAAACCCATAGGTGGTGTGCCATGCTACCACGGGGAACGAGATGGCCCACATTACTAAGTTTGCAGCCCGACAGCGCACGGCCAAGAAGACCGGCCGACCTCAGGTGGTGAACTGTCAAATGAGAGTCAAACTTGCAGCTCCTCTTGTACTAAACGGTGAGATCACTCGCATCAGTTTTGTTTATTTAATGGTGGACCGACTAAACACATCATGTATGATAGACTAGACCAGAAGACTTCATATAGATGATGTATGCTAAAGGTTTTTACTTAAAGGGATACTCCACCTTTTTTGGAAATTGGCTCATTTTACAACTCCCCAGAGTTAAACAGTTGAGTTTCACCGTTTTCGAATCAATTCAGCCGATTTCCTGATATTTAGAAGAATATCAGTAATCAGACAGTTTCTGGTCTCATTGACTTCCATAGTATATATTTTTTCCTACTATGGAAGTCAATGAGACCAGAAAATGTCTGGTTACTGACATTCTTCTAAATATCAGAAAATCGGCTGAATGGATTTGAAAACAGTAAAACTCAACTGTTTAACTCTGGGGGAGAGGTAAAATGAGCCTATTTCCAAAAAGAGTGGAGAATCCCTTTAAAGTACATTATAAACCATTATGTTTGAATTATCTTTTGCCGTGCTTTAAAGAAGTACACTTATTTTGATAACCACTTATTGAAGTTCTTGATTATAACTGTAGTGTGTTATTCAATAAAGCTAATATATTATTTTAAATGTACTAAATCATTACAAATGTGTAATTACAAATGTATTTAAAATACATGACATACACCTTTCAATAGAAATCAATAGGGGTGTAACGATACACATATTCGTATTGAACCTAAGAAAAGTCAAGTATAGCTCCATCATTGCTCAAAGTAAAAAAAAAAAAATCATACTTTATGATGTTAGGTTTAATAAAAATATAATTTAAAAAAACGTACCCAATCATAACTGTAACCAAAGCGTACCGAAAAAAACCGTAAACGTACCGAACCGTACCAAACCGTGACCGAACCGTGAATTTTGTGAACCGTTACACCCCTAGAAATCAAGTATATTAAGTTTTTTTCTTGTTTATATTTCAGTTTTGTTGCACAATTGCGACTGTGTAGACGCATCACTTCTTTTAATGTGTTAACCAGAAGACATTATATAGAGGGCATTATCTAATGTCCTGTGCATCTTGTGTCTTTTTTGGTTGTGCATATGGCCTATTTAAACTCCTCTGAGGATGTGAGCACAGTTCTGGATGTACTAAGAATATAGCTCTGCATTAGATCATTCAGATCTAACAACAGTTTGCAACTGGTCTGGGAACTGCAAACTCACAGTCAGCTCCGGCTCTTTTAAACTCACACTGTCCCTTGATCAGCTGCTTGCCGTGATACAGCAGAAAGCAGGCATCTGTATTGACCTAGAGAGAGAGAAAGCGGTAGAGAGAGGGAGGTCTGGAGACTGCGGTGTTGTGGAGAGGTACAATAGAGCCTGCGTGGCTGTTCAGGGGAGGATGATCTGAAACGGTTTCTTTTTTTCTTTCTTCCCTCATCCTCTATTTAAGCACTCAACCGCTGCTGATGTGGTTCTCTCTTCTTAGCTCATTGTCTGCTGTCTTGTAGAAACTATCAGCCTGTGGAATCTAGACAGTGATATAAGTGTTAAATTGCTGCCACCTCGACGTCTCGCACTTTTAGAAAGCAGTCAGCTGGAAGGTACGATGTCATTCTGTGACAGTCAGGTTAGTGGTATGATGTCATGCTGAGACAGTATGGGTTTTAAGTCATCATCTCTGGTTGACTGATACTATGTAAATGTGCTGTTGTCGTATTCCATATGCTTTGTTTTCAAGAATGTATATAGAGGAGAGTAATATTTTTGTTTCATGTCCTCATTTCTAGTGATAATGCTGCTGTGCAGTGGGTTTCCAGAAACTTCATGGTTCTTTTGTTGTAGAATGTGCAGAGTAATACCTCTAGATTATCTGATAAAGTGCACTGATTGTTTGTGAAGCACACTGACATACTGACGTTTGTTCTAGCTTACAATCCTGTTTGATATTAAGGTATCAACTAGATTTAAGCTTAACAAAGTGACATAGCTAATGTTTTATAGTTGGTCGGATGACTTTTAAAGTAGAGCCCGACAATAAAGGATTTTGAAGGCCGATACCGATACAAATATTTGATGGTTGTAAAATCCGATATTCCGATATCGGCCGATATTTTTTATTTTATTTTTTTCAGTAACGCACAACAAAACATTAACAGATTTCCCTAACATTAGTTATTGGTAGTTATATATGAGTTTCAATTTAAATAATATGATAATGCATTTTAAAAAGAAACTTGTTTCTTTTATTGTCGCAACAGAACAGAGGAGGAACCAAACCTCATTAATTAATTAACAAAGCTCATTAAATTCCACTGATAATAGTGGCTTTAGCTAGCTTTGTGGTTAGCTAGAACGTTTTGCGCGTTATAAACGAGTGTTGCCAACAGGGACGATGTAGAGTGCCCTCTGGTGGACAAACTATACAAGTCCAACACTCCAACTTGACATGGTTGAAGCGTGTTTGGTCCGTTTTTATTTTATTTTTGAAATATTAATTTATCGGCCAATATAACTGCCGATACCGATAGTTTGGAAAATGCCGATATATCGGCCTGGCTCTATTTTAAAGGGATATTTCACCCCAAAATCTAAAAAATCTGTTATAGTTTGATGTCCCTGATGTATTTTCACAACATGTATGTTTTTCTTTCTTCCATGAAACAAAAAATCAGAAATGGAGCACAAAGGGTGCTCCACCATACAAGTGCACCATACAAGTGGTTCATATGATTCATGCACAATATTCCAAGTCTTATGAAGCTATATTACAGTTTTTGTAACAAACAGAGAGATATCTAAGCCATAATTCACTGAAAATCTTGACATTCACCTGACATAGCTCTCCTTCATTAGAGAAGCAGTTATATCTGATTCGTGAACAATTTGTTCTTTTTAGTTCTTCTTTGGATTTCTTTTTAGTGAACCCATTGAACTGGTTCACTAAACCAGCATGAATTGGACTGATCTGGTCTCAGGTTACACTCCAATCACCCATTGAATGAAAAGATTTTGCATCCAGTGTAAACACAGTGTGATATCCTGTAATAATACTACTGTCCATGTGAGAAAGTGTGCTTTAAAGGAGAACTCCGGCGAACAATGAACCTTTGGTCTAATAAAACATCGGTACCTAGTCAATCGTTCTCTGAGATTTGTTTTCATGATAATCCATTGTAAAGAGTTTTATCTCTAAAAACTGTTTAGCGTATAATGCTAGTACTGGGGGCATTGACTAAGTAAAAGAAATCGCTAGTTTATACCACTAACAAGGCTCAAAATAGCCCCACACTAACGCAGTAACATAATGAGGCTCCATACATGCAAAACGAAGCATTGAGAACTTTGTAAGTGTACAGACCGTTTAATAAGAAGATACTTTATGAAGACAGTTCACTTCGTGTATACAGACAGGAGCCATCTTAAAAAATAGTCTCGATAAGTCGATCCCCGAACGTCGTGCTGAGTGATCTGAGCTGTATGAAGTTCAGCGAACTTCTGAACTGTATGAACCGCGTTCGGGGATCGACTTATCTATCTTTTAAGATGGCACCTGTCTGTATACACGAAGTGAACTGTCTTCATAAAGTATCTTCTTATTAAACGGTCTGTACACTTACAAAGTTCTCAATGCTTCGTTTTGCATGTAGGGACCCTCATTATGTTACTGCGTTAGTGTGGGGCTATTTTGAGCCTTGTTAGTGGTATAAAGTAGCGATTTCTTTTTACTTAGTCAATGCCCCCATTACTAGCATTATACGCTAAACAGTTTTTAGAGATAAAACTCTTTACATTCGATTATCAAGAAAACAAATATCAGATAACGATTGACTAGGTACCGATGTTTTATTAGACCAAAGGTTCATTGTTCGCCGGAGTTCTCCTTTAATGGCGGTATCTTGACAGAAATTGTTAGTACAAGTAAGGAAAGACACTAAGGAGACACTGTATCATACACTGTTACTGGGTTACAGGAGACTCAAATTCTGTCTTGTGGATGTGGCCTAATAGTGTATTATTTTGAGATATGATTATACTTTTTTGATTTATATATTGTCTCATCTCCTTCATAGCAAAGCCAAGGACATCTCTGAGACAGCCCGATCATCGAGGACGTGTGTGGCGAGGTGGAAGTCATGGAGGGGGTCATGGAGACACTCGAACAGGAAGCATGAAGGACGCCCAGCCTGATGGGAAAGGCGGCAGACTCCACAACACACCCCCAAACACACCCACAAGAAAACCCTCCCTTCCTTCAGAAAGGTGAAAGACTCAAAAGAAAAAAAAGCATGCCAATTGGAATTGATAGGTAAAACGTATATTATAGCCAGATTAAGAGATTAATTCACGTTTAATTAGAAAGAAAATGAAAATTCATATATCGAAAGATCCATGTATAATATACATATATAATAAAAGAAGTGCTCCCATTGTGTGAGCAGCCTTTTGCTGAGCTGGTAGCTGAGAATACAAATCAAGTCCTAATGAGTAAACAGAAATGCCAAGCTCTTTATTTCTTCACAGACTCTTAATTTTCCAGTTAAGCAACTGGTTGTCTCTAGCTGTTGATGGTGTCGGATTTAATTGGCAATAACAGAGCATTTCAGCAGTGCTTGTTCAGCAATCGAATGGAGGATGTTGCCTGTGTGTGTGTGTGAGAGATCACTTCAGCCAAAAATCATTGAGAGCAAACAACTGACCTCACTCTTTAGAATTGTGTTCTGTATCGCTTACTGTGGCACACACACAATGGCTGTGAGGGTACAGATGAGGGTGGCAGAGTTAAGCGGGTGTACTGGGGTTTGTTAATCCTCCCTCCATTCTCTCACAGATTAGCCATTCTAAACCAGTCCAAAATGAATCAGCACTTTCCCTTTGGCACAGCGTGAGGGGGATTTTGGTTCATCTGACACCTAGAATCATATGCAATAAGACCTCCACACCCCTGCTTTATCACGCTGCAGCACTTTGCCAAAATGTCTGCTTGTATTAGTTGTATGTTGCGGCTGTCCGTTGAGTTTATGAAAACTGTTTTAGGCTATTGTGCTGTATTCGGCCGGCCAATTATTTAACGATTAGGGGGATAACCAAGCAATAATGCAGTATTAGGAAGCAAATTTGTATTCACTAAGTAGTATTTGCTATAATAGTATTATTTCTGTAACATAATTCTATTTTGCATCATTTTCCTCTCATCCTGTAGCTTTTAAAGGGATAGTTCCCCAAAAAACAAGTGGCCTGAGTAAAAAATATGGACCGAGGGTCCTTCTTTTGGACCAAAATCAGAACTGGGTTATTTTTGTAACCTTATTAGGTCTGAGTTTGGTTCTTGGCTCTTTTATAATATTTGATACACTCCATCAACAAATGAAATCTAAGGGGAAAGACACTAAAAAGCCGCTCACACCAAGAACGATAACTATTAAGAGAACTACTGTATAGCGATAACTGTATAATTGTCCTCACCAGCGGACACAATCATTATGTTTATTCTAAGCATGCTCTGCAGTTTAGCTCTTTAAAGCAGGATGGACTCTGATTGGCTCTCATTATTTTTATTGTTCATCAATTGAAAAAAAAAAACGTTCGAAAAGTAATGCGAATGATATCGTTCCTCTCTGCCGTTATAGTTGTGGTGTGGACTCTGCTATTCTTTTTCTATTTATTTTGAAAGATTTTTAGAACTATATCTTTATCGTTATCGTTATAGTTATCATCACTGGTGTGAACGGGCCTTAAGTTGTAATCGTTCTCGTATATAATCGTTCCAAAAGGGCATCTTTTATCCACAAATTTTATATTTTACAGATATTACCTGTTCTACAATCTCTTGTTGTTTTTCTTTTGTTGTTTTTTTTGTAGATCAGACAAAAGGATGACCCTTCCTTCCAGATTTCAGAAAGAAGTCCATACCCATCTCTCCCGAAATTCACAGCAGAGCAATGGTGAGTATCCGTTGGGTGGAAAAGTGTTAGATATGCAAACCGCCTAAACATTATTATTCACAAGAAGCTCCTTCAAAGGTTATTCTGGAGTTATTCAATTATACTGGAGTCCATAGCAACTTCCTCTCCCAGAAAACATTTCAGGCATGGGATGTTCATTAAGGATGAAAAGAAAACAGTCGTCTTCTGCCTCGAGCATGAAAAAGCTCCTGCTGTTACACAGAGGGACATCGCAGGTCAACATGCATTCAGTTCTGAATTCTGATGTTGCTGTTAGTTATATCTTAAAGCGATAGTTCACCTCA
Organism: Pimephales promelas; assembly: GCF_988280905.1. Taxonomy (NCBI): domain Eukaryota; kingdom Metazoa; phylum Chordata; class Actinopteri; order Cypriniformes; family Leuciscidae; genus Pimephales; species Pimephales promelas. Next base: position 19,060,952 of record NC_142769.1, read on the forward strand.
GAAAATTGTCTGAAATAGAAAGTCATATTTGTCTGAAAAAAATGACCCTTTTATGTACATAAATAATCTTTATTTGTGGGGATTTACTGCAAATTCACTCTGCAATCAAAATATCAAGCATCTGTTTTTAGTTTTAGTTTATGGTTTGTCAATTCAGAATTGTTACTAAGCTGCAAAATGTATGTTGTTGATATTTCTAGCTCCTTCTAACCTCAATGAAAACACAACTCCAGCAAAACCCAGACTGCCTCATTCTGCGCCTTACAGTCCCAAGCTGGTGCAGTCCCGTCTTAAAGAGGTTCTTAACAAGCACAGCAATGGCCTCTGGGTATCCAAGCTGCCTCAGCTGTATCGAGAGCATTATAAACAAGATCTACCCAGCGAAGCCCTTAAAGATCTGGAAAATTGGACTCACATTTGTACTGTAAGTTTATAGATATATCCTGTTTAGCCCATAGTTAGCACTATGTATTAATTGTGGAATTAAAGGGATCAAGTCATGAGAATATGCTTATGAAATTGTAAAAAATGGTAACTTTCAAAACATAAAATGTCCTCGGCAGACCAAAAAGACCATGTATTAAAACTAAAGGCGTTTTCACACTTGACTCGTTTGGAGTGCCTGTTTCAGAACTTGCCATGTTTTCTCCATTCCCTTCTGTTTGTTTATGAACGTTTAATGCGCCAATCACACTTGGATCCACACCAAAATACTCAGTCCAAAATCAAGTTCTGAGAGCGGAAGTTCTCTGGAGCGGTTCTCTTGGAGTACCATAGCAATCCAACTCAACAGACTAACCAAACAAGCTTTATGCATTATGTAAAAGAACGGTAGTGTCTAATTCTGTGGGTGAGCACATTACTGCTTTATATTAAAATGTCCAATACGGGTGAAGAATACAAGAACGCTGTCCCGGTAAAGCACTAATTTATGCTCTAACGGATAAATTATATATGATATAAATATTAGAGTGGGAATCAAGGCTTATTTACATTTATACTGTAAGTGCATATGTAATGACAGCTATTCGGAGCTAATATTTCAGTCCATCTTAGACAGTCTAGGACAGTTTTGCTTACTTGTGACCAGTGTTGGGTGTAACTAATTACTAAGTAATTAGTTACTGTAATTTAATTACTTTTCCCTTGAAAATGTAAAGTAAGGGATTACTCTTAATTTATCTGTAATTTAATTACAGTTACTTCTGATGTAATTCGTCTGCATTTTATGAGGTGTCTAAATATGACGACCGCACTTGTACAAATTCGTATGAATTATTGTAAAATATGTATGAAAAAAGTGTGAAATGTCATGAGATCAGACATAAAACAATAGTGGGTTTAACATCAAAATGTATTGTCTGATGCTAAAAAGTATGTTTTTATAATGTAACCTTCTCCATCTTGGTCTGTTTAAGGATAATTCGTGCAATTTTATAGTATTTATTTGAAAGAATTAAAACAGATTCATGTCTATCCTTGTATTATTCAGCTGGTTGAGATTGATATGGGATTTTTAAAGTAATTAGTAATTAAAAGTAATTAAATACTTTTTAGAGAGAGTAATCTAATTACACTGTTGAAGAGGTAATTAGTAACTAGTAATTAATTACGTTTTTAGAGTAACTTACCCAACACTGCTTGTGACATGCATAAACACATTTTGTGATACTCTGAAATGTAGCCTTTACCATAACATGTAAACCGAATAAAGGTGACAGTGCACAGCAAACTATCTACAGGTCTGAAAACATCCTGAGACTCAAAAACATCATTTTGAAATCAGAAATCCAAACCCAGTAATCCAAAACCCACGTTTCCCTGTTCTGTTGTTGATCCTGGCTGCGTTTAGCACTTACAGCTCTACACATTTTGGGTACGAGAGAGAATGGAAATAGGTCAGGAAAAATAAATGGACTATTTTTGGCTCAAAAAGCTCAACTAACATTATAATAGGGCTCCCAAAAAGATACATTTATTATAATAAATTAGGTCTGTGTAGTCCTTTGAATAATAATGCTGTCTTTTTGTTTGGTTTACAGGTTGAGAAACCATGCAGCAGCAAACCTCAAGAGTTGCTCCTGTACCCTGCTAAAGAAACTAGCCAGATTACACCACCTAGTGCTGCTACACCCTCCACACATGACAAATCCCCATCTCATCACAAAAAACCTCAGATTCAAAAAACCTCCAAATCAAGCTCTCCGGCGTCCCCCAAGGCTCTATCCTCGGACCTCAAGCAGAAGCTTGGAGAGTTGCTCTTGAAATACAGCAGTGGTCTGTGGGCCCACGCTCTGCCTAAACTATATCAGGACACATATAAATGTAAGCTGCCAGAGTTTGTGCTGGACCATCTCACCCTGCTTTCAGATATATGCACGATTGACTACCCCATGCCAGACAACCCCAAAAGAGCAATTCTGTATGCAAAAGTAGTGGAGGATGAGAACCGTAACCAGTCGGGATTGTCTGGCTCAGAGACGGCAGAGACAACAGAGCTCCGTTTGAGCTGCCAGACTGTTCCCCCTCTTGTCATTCCTAGAGAGGAGTACCCTTCTGTTCTGGTGGTTGAAGCAAGTGACACAAACAGCGTCATTCTGAGGTGCGTTTTAAGGTCACAATCCTTAAAGGGTTAGTTCACCCAAAAATGAAAATTCTGTCAGTATTTACTCACCCTCATGTTGTTCCAACCCCGTAAGACCTTCGTTCATCTTCGGAACACAAATTAAGATATTTAAGATATTAAGATCGCTCCTGCATACAGTAGGGACATTGAGGGACTGGCTCTTGCTGTCCCCGAAAAGTCATTAAAGACATCGTTAAAATAGTCCAAGTGAATCAAACGACGAGAACACTTTGGTGCGCAAAAAAACAACAAAAATAACGACTTTATTTCAACTATTCACTTCCTTTTCCATGAGCCTGTAAGTCAGTTAACGTAGTGTGATTGCGTAGAGCTACGTCACACGTAGGCTCACTATTGGCCGACGCTGGTCATGTGTGTGTGATGCGTGTGACGTACAATAACAGAAGCCTACCCTATTAAACTAGTAACCTGACTCGCGCAGAGGGAGAAATAAACGAATAGTTGAAATAAAGTCGTCATTTTTGTTGTTTTTTTGCGCACAAAAGTGTTCTCGTCGTTTGATAAACTTAAGATTGAGCCCCTGTAGTCACTTGGACTATTTTAACAATGTCTTAAATGACTTTTCGGGGACAGCAAGAGCCAGTCCCTCAAGAAGCCTACGGACTAGTATGCAGGAGCGATCTTAATATCTTAAATATCTTAATTTGTGTTCCGAAGACGAACGAAGGTCTTACGGGGTTGGAACAACGTGAGGGTGAGTAAATACTGACAGAATTTTCATTTTTGGGTGAACTAACCCTTTAAGCAGTTCATGAGAGGTTTGACTCTTCTCATGCCTGATATAAAACTAGAAAACAGATACCATTGTTACAAATTTTGCATTTTGGTAATAAACAGAGTGGCACATTTTCTTTCCTCAAGAAAAAAAAACACTTCTCTTCTTTAAATCAACTAATAATGTTTCAATTCATCTCAGAAGAGGTTGGATTGGATCAGAGAATTTTTGGAAAAGCTGGGGAGAAAAAAAAAGTTTGGAACTGTAAAAGTTAGCGGGCACTGTTGTACTTACTGTTGTAAAGTGTGTGTTCGTGTGTGTGTGTTTATTTGTAGGTACATAGGTGAAGGTTACTCCAAGGCGCAGGAAAAGTTAGAAGATGAAATGAGAGAGTTCTATAGGCAGGAGAACACCAAGATGGTGCTGACCTCACCATTACCAGGTCAGCTGACAGCCGCACGTGCTGAGGAAGAGGAGGAGATCACCCGGGCACAAGTGTGTGAGGTCATAGCCGACAAGGTCAAGGTGCGTTATTGTTGTTATTGCGTTATTAAGATCACAAATGAGTATTGTAGTATAGTGTAGTGGTTCTCAACCTTTTTAACTTTTAACCTTTTTTTCTTATTGTCCAAGACAATATTCAAAGTAGCGCCATATAAGATATGTTTGATGTTTCTGCTGTAATGACAAAGCTGCTGGTTTTCAAATAATTTCCATGACTTCCAAGTCTAGAAGTCATACTTTTAAAATTCTGAGTGACAGTCGTTGGTGTATTTCATCTTGTTTTTTTTTCTTATTAAAAATCATTTTAAGCTATCTAGTGGCCCTCGTTTGCTGAGCCCCCCTAGTGGGTCCCGGTCCCCTGGTTGAGAACCACTGGTCTAGTGCCGTTTACAGTGTATTGTTAAAAAACTGAGGCTGTTTTGATCTGTGATCATTTTGTGTAATATATTTATTTATCATAAATAAGGTAATGCTGTTTTAATAATTATTACTGCACTTTTATGTTGATTTTTAAACAGGTGTACTACGTGGATTATGGCTTTTCCGAAGTTATCAGCAAGAGCAAACTATTTGAGTTACATCAAAAGTTTTATAGATTACCTTTCCAAGCTACCAAATGTAAACTGGCAGGTAAAATTTGCATTCAGAACTCTCTGTGACAAAATAAAGTAGTTTCACATCTGATCTGTTCTAATGTTTCTGTTATATTAACGTTTCAGGCCTGGAGTCATTCAGTCATGAGCAGGCAGTACTGAAGAGGTTTGACTCTATGGCCACTGGCAAGATCTTATTGGCTGAGATATTAGAGCGCGAGGAAGTGCCTCTGGTGGTGTTGTATGACACATCACAAGATGATGATATCAACATCAATGCTGCCTGTATGAAAGCTCTGCAAGACAGATCCTTAGAGAGTCCCTTAAAGGTAACCAAAAATACAAGTGTTTGATATTACAATCAATGAAACACCCTCTTATCCAAAATATGCTGTGCTGGCGCCATGGGACAGATGTCAGAGTACATAAAGAGTACCATGGTAGTCCAAAAGTAGCATGTACAAAAATCTTGAAAATATCATCATACAGTACTTATACTATTATGTACTTATACCAATAGAGTGCTGAAGTGAAGACGTCACTATTTAGGACAACTCGGAAGCTAGCAGCGGATGGGTTCCCTCGATCGAAAAGCTATGCATTTTCCCCATAGACTTTTGGAAAATCACAAAAAATAAGATCTGTGTTTAACAAAGAGTTGTGACCCTTACACTTTTTGTCTATCAAGATAATCTTTACAAGTTAATCAAAAATTTATACATTTTGAAGCCTATATGAAGTTTTAAAAAAAACACAAGCACACACAATAAAGTTTAAAAACCACAAGCAGGTTATAACTGGTGTGTTTTATGTCAGATGAAAACGTGAAAATATTTAGAGGCTTTGGGTGATTTAGCAAAAACCCATTCAAAAAACCCATAGACTTTAGAGCGAGGGAACCGGAAGTGCTAAAATGCTAACTCACTTCCGCGTTTTGGCCTACAGAGTGACGTCGTAACTTCGACACTATATTATATCAGCACTTTTGGAAAGACATTTGGCCAATCAAATTTTAGGAATGGATCTGCTGTATTATCAATACACTACCAATCAAAAAACTGAGGAAACTGTGGTGTGTCTGTCTGTGTCTGTCTTTGTCTGTGTTTGTCTGTTGTGGTACTCAAGAAACAGTTCGTATTATTTATTTATGTTGAAAACATTTGTGCTGCTTAATATTTTTGTGAAAACCGTGATCATTTTTTTCTTTCTTTTACATTCTACTTTTTTAACATTACAAATGTCTATATTGTCACTTTTGATCAATTTAATGCAACTTTGCTGAATAAATTCAGTATTCATTCATATTTATTAGTTTTAATTTCTTTCATAATCATACTAAAGCCACAAAAAAAATGTCAAGTTATATTCTTGGGCTTTTAACATATAAATAACATGTACCGGTATTTGTATTCTGTCGTAGGTGAACAGTGCCTATATGAATGTGAGTGTGACCAGTGTTTGTTCAGATGGGACGATCTACTGTCAGGTGCCCTCCAGAGGCCTGACTAAACTCAACGAAATTCTGGAGAAGACTGAAAACTACTTCCACTCCCAGGTAACACAAATGGCAACAAGCATAATCTCCAAATGTGTAGCTTCAAATATGTTGCTAGGGACTTCTTCAGAGGAGGCGAGGAGGCCAAAATAGACAGATTGGGATTATGGGATTAGCAGGCGTCAAGTACATAATCCCTAGTAAATAGTTACCTGCTGGCACGGATTGTGTGATAGAACTCATTACAGTGTATATATCAGATTGATTTAAATGGTAATTGTTCATTGTTTACTGCAGCATATTGCATATAGCACACTGTAGAGTACCGTGATGCCCATTTTTATGATATGTATCCTCCTGTTGTATGGCAGATAGGATATGCTCACGTGTATTTTTCCCTATGAAAGGTCACGTCAGAGTCACTGGTTTCACGGCCTTTCTGCGGCAAAAATTGTTTGGCTAGATTTAAAGGCAAATGGTCCCGGGTGGAGGTGAGTCTGCTATCAATTCCAGAGTGAAATATATATATATATATATATATATATATTTACTGCACCAGATTTTAAAACATTTACTTAAACTAGTTAATGACTACTGCAATCCTGTAAGTAAATTTCACTGAAAATAGAATTGTTCCCTCATGCATCATGAATGCTGCTTTCACATTGTGTTGGAATTGCTGACATTGTGAGATCACAATTCAGAGATTTTGCTGACTCAGACATTTGTTATGTCAAAATGGTTCTCTAGCTTTGTTGGTTATGACATCAAAATGCTGCATTAGTGCATAAATTAATATCTAATACTAGCTTTAAAATATTTGGAAAGATCAGTAAGATTTTTTGAAAGAAAATTATACAAAATTCATCTAAAATGTTCATATTATCAAAGAATCCTGACTTTATGTATGGTTATCCCCAAATATTGGTAATAAACAACATTGATCAACATCAATGTTTCTTGATTTCTTAATGCACCTAATCAGCATATTAGAACGAGGATCATGTGACGCTGAAGACTGGAGTAATAATGCTAAAAATGCAGCTTTGATCACAGGAATAAATTTCATTTTAAAATAAATTAAAATCCATTTTAATTTTATTTTTCATTTTCATTTAAATTTCATTTTAAAATGAATTAAAATTCATTTTAATTTATTTTTCATTTTTAAATTTCATTTAAAATTAATTTTCATTTTAGAATAAATCAAAACTGTTCAAATGGAAAGCATCTATTTTAAATAATATTTCACAATATTACTTATTTACTGTAGTTTTTATCAAATAAATGCAGTCTTGATGAAAATAGGAGACTTCATTAAAAACATAAAAAATTCGTACTGACCCTAAACTTTTGGGCCGTTCTTTATATATATAATATACTATAAAAATGACATATCAAACATAAAAATAGCAAACTACTAATCTTTTAAGTATTGAAGCCACTATAATTTTGTTAGTTGTTGCATGATGGTGTAATGGTCAAATGAGAGAAGTTCAAAAAATTATGAGTTTCCTACCTGTAATTATGAGTTTGACAAAGACAAAGTCAGTGATCTCCTGATTATAGTAATTAACATATTGTGAATGTGAGTGCAGATTACATTTAAATTCACTAAATCATTGTCTGGTTCCTTAAATGAAAATAATAATTATTGTTGAAATAATCTGAGGTGATCTCTTTAAACTTCTCACAAATATCATTCCTGATGTGTCCACACTATAACTGTGTCCACTGTGGTTTTGTCCTAGATAACTAACCTGCATGGCAGCCGGGTGCTGGACATCTTGTTTGTGGACATAGGCGTCCAAGCGTCGGTAGAGGTCATTGAGTTGAGAGAGATCCCCCCTTCTTTACTACGTGACCTCATGTCCACCCCGACCCAGGTCAGACAACAGCTAATGATGGCAAAGAGACGTTAACCACTAAGTGTAGTGGGTTGTGTCAGCAGTTTTGGGTTATTTTTAGTTACATTTGAATTAAGTGCCTGAAGGCGAATAGCCTGTTTGTAAACAGTAATTTTGGCCTCAAAATGTTCCAAATACGTTCCAAAATATGACTTTATGTTCAGTCTGCTTTTGTTTTATCATATTATCCACGGCTGTCCATGAGCAGCATTCACTTTAATTGTATGGAAAAATAGTGGCATAGACATTTTTCTATAAATATAATGAGAACAAAGAAGTCAAACTGGTTTGGAGCAAAATGAAAAATGACAAAATAGTACTTTTTTAAGAATTAAATATCAAATATATGCTACATAGCGTACACAGCAGTACACTTGTAAATATATATCAGCGCATATTCTTAAATATCACTGAACATATACATACATAAATACAAACAAATGAGAGAAAAAGAAAACACAGAACAACAAAGCCAATCAGGTGAGGTTTACCATTGCTTTAACAATTACTGTTTACTTAGTTGAGGATGTCTTTACGTTCTTTATATATTAAGCACTTTTCCGGTCAGTTCCCAGTTTTCATCTTTAGAATATATTTAAGTTCCTCCATAACCAGGATTTCTTCAATAATTCCAAACCATTGATTACACTTCAAAGTAGTAGGGCTGTGAAACGATTAATCGCGATTAATCGTGAATCGCAATTATAAACACTACACACATATACTGTATATTATGTAAACACAAACTTTTATTTTGGATGCGATTAATCGCGATTAATCATTTCACAGCCCTACGAGTAGTATCTTCCAGTTCCTAGTTTTGCAAGCCACAAGAAGAATCTTAAATACATTAGAATAGTAATTTGTGAGTGAACGTATAGTTGAATTGTTAGGTGATTAATATGTGAGTTTGTTTGTCTATGTTTGTCCCTCTGCAGGCACTGAAGTGTTGTTTGGCAGATCTGCCTGTGGGTGGAGGCTCATGGACTCCTGACGCCGTGCAGTGGCTGAGAGACACGGTTCTCCACTGCAGTGACTGCAGTTTGAAGGCCAGTTAAATACTAATGCTGCTCTGGTTTCACATTTACATTTCATCTCACTTCATTTGCACTTAAGATACAAGTATAAAACTGAGGCAAATTCCAGTAAAGAAAAAATGGGTTTAAAAAAAAGTGAAAAGGTTTCAAGCTACTTTTACAAAGTACTTTCTCACAAAACAAAAGATTCAAGTTATATAGCAATTATAGAAAAAAAACTAATATATATATATATATATATATATATATATATATATATATATATATAAAATGTTAGTTTAGATTGTACTTTGTAGTTTTTAAATTATATATATATATATATATATATATATATATATATATATATATATATATATATACAGTATATATATATAGCTTTAGTAATTTTTATTTTATTTTAGTTTTATTCCATTTTTGGACTTGAACATAAACATATTTATTTCGGTTAGTTCCCATGGCAATATTTAAAATTTTTGTTTAATATTTTAATTTTAAAATCTCCCTGTGGTGAAAATCCAGCTTTTTATGTTGTTTATATGTCTATGAGGGGTTTTTAAAAAGACAAACCACGTACAAATTGATAAGTCTGCACCATTGTGTGGAGTATTTTCTTTCTGACGTCACAAACTACCTTGTAACCAATCAAGTCAATGTGGGATCGTCAACGAGTGGATCTCTGAACTGGTACGAGTGAATGGAGGCGGGGCTAATTTGCATATTCATAGAACCACGTATACTAAATCAGGCAGGGGTGTAGAGTTATATTCAAGCTATTTAAGGCATGAAGAATTTTTTGTTTAAATATGTCATATTGATGATCAAAGATTACTACAGGGGGACTTTAAGTATCTAATATTTCTATTTTAGTTCTATTTCAGCTTTTTTAAAATTACATATATAATATTTTGAATGGTTTTAGTGAACAATAACAACACTGATATGAAGAGATATGTAAGTGGGTTACTGCATTCATGACGCATGGAAGTTTCCGCCACAGAATAAAAAAATTAAGAAACTTGCAGATTTTTTTTGCCTTTTTTCCTCAGAATCGGACTTTATAACAATTGCGATATCTAACAAATATATAAAAATATCTCGCTATTGTGACTTTATAACTCGCAATTGGGAGAAAAAAATCTATTTGTGAGAATAAAATATTTTTTTATTTTTTATTCAGTTGCAGAAACAAGCAGCTCATGAACCACAAAACTTTACTAAATTTAGAATTAGCAGTTTGAAGATGATGGCTTGTCGTGTTCAGGACTGTATAATATATCCGGCCGCTCACTGCTGCAATGACACCTAAAAGAACAGCAGAAAAGAAGCACTAAAAACACCTCATGCTTTTTTATTTTCTAGATCACTAAAGTGGATGAGAACAAACGTCTCGCTCATGTTTATCTTTTCACCAGCAAGAACTTCATTGACACAAGCTCCAGTTTAAACCAACAGCTGGCCGACTCTGATCTGTGGAACCACCAGAAGGATGTTTTCTTAAGCAGCCGAGGGCCTTCGAAAGCCCTCAACGCCCCGGCAATCAGTGCCACCATCCAGACCTCCAGCCTCAGCACTGATAAAGCCCCACACACACCCAAGAAGATGTCATCACCGCTGGGGAGCCAGGACACACCTCCAGGCTCTCCGCCTAAACAGCCGGCTCTTCCACCACTGCTGGAGTTGCCTGAGATTGGGCAGAATATGGATGTGTTTGTTTCAGTGGCGTGCCATCCTGGCCACTTTGTGCTACAGCCATGGCAGGATATGTACAAACTGGTGGTTTTGATGGGGGAGATGATTCTGCATTATAATAAGATGGAGGATAAACCGTTTAAAGTGGAGAAGAACCAGGTTTGTGCTGCCAAGGTGGAAAACAAGTAAGTGTCTGCATTTTGCTTGCGCGTCTAGGCCAGGGGTATCCTACATACAGTATATGCCTGAAAGTTTCTAGTGATCCTGGTTCAAGTGTATTTAATTTGCCATGAAATGGAAGCTACACTAGTCAATTATAGCGTTAAACAGCTTTTCGAAACTAGAAAAATGTAGGGCAGGGTTTTATATTGTCCAATCCGGATTTGATTGTATTGTTAGACCATTGTGGTTTGCTATTACTGTGATGTCATGTGTGAATGATAGTTTTTTCCGCCCTCACGGCAGTAGTTAAACATCAGAGTAGAGAAGTCATAGCAAGGGGAAGTTATTTTGTTAAACTAGGGCACATGAATAAAAAAAAAATAATGTGCATGGATATATAAACATTTATAATAAATTCTGCAATATTACATAAAAACATAAGAACTGTCAGTTTTGATTTAATGGTGACTTTAATTTGGGCTAGAGCTGATCTCTGCTAGGCTGTACACCTCTGGTATAGGTAGACGACGACCAGCATAAAGTCTGATGTAAACCCTGCGCTGAGACATTGGGTATTTCTGTGAGGTGTTCTGTGAGGTCATGTGACTGACACTCATCCTCTATTTTGTTTTGCAGCTGGTACCGTGTGTTGGTGAAAGGAGTTCTGACCAATGGTCTGGTCTCAGTGTTTCAGCTGGACTATGGCAAACATGAGCTGGTGAGCGGGACCCAGCTCCGGCCCCTCACCCAGGAGTTCTGCCAGCTCCCCTTCCAGGCCATCACTGCTCAGCTGGCTGGTACACTTCATTTCCTGTCAGAAAGGCTCTTTCAGTTATTGAAAAGGCTGTTTTAGACTTCTTGTTCATCAGCTCTCAAACCCCATCTATTCATTATCCATTCAGAAGAGACTTTTTTTCCATGATCCCATGCATTTCCTGTAAATGTTCCGTCAACAATATTCAATAAGCTCCACTGACCCAATCTTTAGCACTGAGCCCTGCTGGAGCAGCTCTAAATGTGCTGTGATATTTAATGAAAAGCAATAGAATGAACAGTGAAAGTAACAGAAGTTCATATAATACATTTTAGAAGGCTTAATTTAGCATGAAAATAACTGAAGGTTATATATATTTACTAAGCAAATTCAGCCAACTAAAATTATCCATATTCTTTTGATTTCTTTACCCAATATTATATAAATTACAAATGCTATGAAAATACAGGTATCGTTATTGGCAAGTACCAAAAATGAAAGTATCGTTTTGGACTCGTTTGCATCCCAAAAATGTATACTGTATATATTAGGGCTGTCAAACGATTAATCGCATCCAAAATAAAAGTTTGTGTTTACATAATATATGTGGGTGCACTGTGTATAATTATTTTGTATATATATGAAGAGTTCAGATGCAAAAGCCTCTAAATGCCATTTGAAATTTTCTTCTAAAATGACCATTTTTATCAAGCTTGTATATTTAAGTTCAGTAATTTCACTTAAATAACAATTAATAGGTAATCTTCATGGCCATTTAAGTGAAATCACTGAACTTAAATATACAAGCTTGATAAAAATGATCATTCTAGAAGAAAATTTCAAATGGCACTTAGAGGCTTTTGCATCTGAACTCTTCATATATATATATATATATATATATATATATATATATTATATATGTAAACACAAACATTTATTTTGGATGCGATTAATCGCGATTAATCATTTGACAGCCCTAATATATATATAAGGAATCATGTGACACTGAAATGTGTAATGCCTGCTAAAAATTCAACTTTGCCAGATCTTACTGTCCTCAACCTATTTTACTAGACTATATAAATAATAATAAAAATTTAGTTTTCAAAACTGTAATCCAATTAGTTTCTTTTAAATGGAATGAGTGAAATAAAAAAATACCTGGCAGGATAAAAGAAGCTGAAGGAGAACAACACTAGAAGAAGAAAGGGAATTGCTTTTGTAGATAGTTGACTGATTATTAAAGGAGTAATTCACTTTTAAAAAAACTTTTGCTGATAATTTACTCACCCCCATGTCATCCAAGATTTCCATGTCATTCTTTCTTCAGTCGAAAAGAAATTAAGGTTTTTGATGAAAACATTCCAGCATTTTTCTCCATATAATGAACTTCAGTGGGAACCAAACGGTTCAAGGCCCAAAAGACACTTTCAGTGCAAACTGCAAACTGTTCAAAGGGCTTTAAACGATTCCAGACGATGAATAAGGGTCTTATCAAGCGAAACGATCGCTCATTTAATAAATAAATAACAAAGTTTAAGTTTTATAAGCTCAAATGCTCACCTTGCTCTGTTCTGTGATGCACGTTCGTGACTCTCCTGTTCGAATCTTTTTTCGTGTCATTTGGTTCATTCAACGAACGAAAATGAATGAATTGACTCAGAAGATTTGTTGAATGATTGAATGAGTTCGAACAGGAGAGTCACGAATGTGCATCACAGAACAGAGCAAGGTGAGCATTTGAGCTTATAAAACTTAAACTTTGTTATTTATTTTTTTAAATGAGCGATCGTTTCGCTTGATAAGACCCCTATTCATCATCTGGAATCGTTTAAAGCCCTTTGAACAGTTTGCAGTTTGCACTGAAAGTGTCTTTTGGGCCTTGAACCGTTTGGTTCCCATTGAAGTGCATTATATGGAGAAAAATGCTGGAATGTTTTCATCAAAAACCTTCATTTCTTTTCGACTGAAGAAAGAATGACATGGACATCTTGGATGACATGGGGGTGAGTAAATTATCAGCAAAAGTTTTTTTTTTTAAAGTGAACTACTCCTTTAATACTCTTTTCCAAATTCAGGTCACTTACCAAAGTACTAACAGACTGTGTGCTGTATCACTCCTGTTTCCAAAGAGCCTTGTCAAAGTCCCTGACTCATATGGGCTGCATGCATGATGTGAATCTTGAAAGAGCTCACATCAGAACTGCTCCTTATTTTCATGCGGCGATTTCAACTATGACTTTTTGCATTCTGTTATGTAACGAAAACCAAAGTGCAGTAGATCTAAAAGTGTGTCTGATCTTTCCAGGTGTGAAACCCAGGCAGTGGTCTGAGGAAGCCTCCATTGTGTTCAGGAACCACGTTGAGAAGAAGCCCCTGGTAGCCCAGCTGGAATCGGTGCAGGAGGCGTCACAGCCCTGGGACCGGAAAGTGGTGATCTTCTTGGTGGACACTTCACAAGAAGAACGGGACATTTGGCTGCATGACATTATGGCTGAACTCACTGATGAAATGACCAACGCAGCGTAGAAACCCTGATCAAACTTTAGTGTTCTTGAAACATTCTTGTAAGGTTATTCATTAGTATGCTATAGATTAAAGGTTTATTTTTCCAAAATGTGACTTGGACGCAGATTTGCGCAAGCAAATGTGAATCATAGAGTTGAAAGGTTCAACTTTTAGACAGACGTATTGCAATTTATAGCAATTTAAATATTAAACTAGCTGGTTAGCAGCACCTTTTCATGCTCTTTGCTCGCAGTGTTAACTGTGGTGGTGTATATTCTTGGCGAGAGAGTAGGTCATGCATTCCATAGGCTATTGCCTTTAATACAAAATACCTGTGGAGATCCATCGTCAGTGAATTCATGCTTTCATCTTCTAAGTTAAATCATGATCACTACAGCTGTACCAAACCCTGATGCGGTCAATCATTTTCCATAATGTATTTGAAAACTGTGTGAATACATTATGTAAGTTTGACTGTCCAGCAGATGATGTGCTATGTGGAGGCATGCTTCATGCTTTTAAGTGTAGCATGTTACAAAGCTGACAGATTACTACTTTATGGTCCAAAAGCGACTAACAACGCACAGTGCTCTAACTTGCACAAAGCTGATAGTGTCATTTCGAAACTGTTTACAAGATTTTTGGAGTCTATAATAGTGTAAAAGGCAAGAGGAACGGCACAAGCCGTCCACGATCTAGACGTATGTTTTTGGGCTCTGGATTTAGTGTTATTTATTAAGCTTTTATTTTATTTGTCTTACTAATAGTGTAGTGAAGCCATGGAATGTTTGGGGTTTGCTACAATGTGACCATCTAATGTATTTAAGGTATTTTAATAGTAATGGGATAGTTTTATTATGAATATGAGTATGAATATGAGTTAGACTTGAAAGCGACACCATTGTTGGCATGTAGAATTTAACTTGTGTTTTAACTAGATGCTTAATATTCTCGAGATAAAAGTGGAAAAAACACTGGTTGTAGCCCTATATTTAAATTTAATAGATTTTCTTTACCTTAAAAGTCAACATGGAATTAAAATTGAACCAATTTTCTTTATTAATATACCTTTCTGGTCTTACTGTGAAAAAAATGTCTTTGTAATCTTTTATCAAAATTAAATAGCTTGTTTCTTTAGCTGATGCT
The DNA here is from genome assembly GCF_988280905.1 of Pimephales promelas. Lineage (NCBI taxonomy): Eukaryota > Metazoa > Chordata > Actinopteri > Cypriniformes > Leuciscidae > Pimephales > Pimephales promelas. The sequence goes on from NC_142769.1 coordinate 19,076,109, forward strand.
TGGGGTGGGCGATATGGCAAACACACATGTATACATATATATGTGTATAAAATATATAATTTTCAGGCAGTATGACAATCTTATCACGATTCTTCTTCATGTTGGTGTAATTCAAATTTAAGTTTAAATTTAAGATGTAGCCTTACAAGGTAACAAAATCCCAGACCATTTAGGCCAAATTAAGGGAGGGCGATACAGCCAAAATATGATTTCACTTTATTTTATCTTTGTTATTAAAAATAAGAATAAATATGCAAATTACAAATAATAGGACTATACAAATATAAGATACAAATGATTTTTTTTACAGCTACCATTGGTGTATTTGACAGTATCATTCAAGAAATTGAATAAACAAATATAAAAATAAAATACTACATAGACTTCACTGTATGAATGAAATATACACTGATTCTTAATAAAGCTGCTAAAGTCATTCAGTCGAGAGCAGTGAGTGATTTTCTCATTGTCTGAACATAAAAGACACAGATAACAGCAGGTTTATTAGGCTGCTGTCACTTTAAGACCAAATACATTCTATACACGGACTCGCATCCGAACTTTTTACACTCACTTAAGTTCAAAAGATGTTTGTAAAACATAAAAGTTGTTGATGTTTACCTTGTATTCAACAGTTAAACGCAATAAGACGCGAAAGAGAACCTAGTCCATGACGGATTTTAGTGTGTGCGTTCTCAGAAAAGCGTATCTCGGAACAGCGTGAATAAAAAGTTTAACAGGCAAGGCTTTAAAACAATGCTAATACGTGATGATGAAGAAGTGGAATGTCACGCTGTGATGCTAAACGTGATATACGTGGCGTTGTAATTGGGACAGGGCGCGATACTACGATCCCTTTTTGTTAATCGTTCACGATCCATAATCGGTATATCGCACAGCCATAGCTGACGCCTTGACTTCCTGAAAAACAGAGATCACTTTTCACAGCCCACTTACTCGGCTTTTCACATTGTGAAAATAAATTCCACATTGTGAGAATTCAGTTAATTTCATTTTGACTTTATGTTAAGTACTGCAAGTAATGAAATGATAGATATCAGTAAGTGGATGATTATTCATATTATTAATTAATATTAAGTTACAGGACGATTATCAATATTAAACTTTAAAATAAAATTTAAATGTAAACTGACTTTTTTTCAACAATAACTATTTTAGTTATTGGCCTTTATTCAAGAACATACTGTACAGTTCTAGAAACGTCTGGAATCACAACATGAATCGTGGTTCTTTCATTTAATACATCAGTTTCTGTTAATAAAAAAAGTTTGAAAACAAGCAGCTTTGTCAATTAAAGCAGAAACACCAGAAATATCTTACAGTTTGTCTACACCAGGTCCTTATTATACGAGTCAAAAGAGGAAGTTGTAAACCCAGTCCTGTTGTTGAAAGTAGTGCGAATGCATGGAACGGAGTTCATCAGAAATGGAACAGGGCGTCAGTTTACTTTGCGGTGTCGTAACGTGGCGCCACATCCAGTGTAGACAGGATCACTGATTATAATGGGTTCTCGTTAACTAGTCTGGTGTAGATGTGGTTTTAGCCTAAAAATTTGTGTTGGACAACGAGGGGGCCTTCGAGTCAAAAAGGTTGAGAACCACCGATCTGCATCAATAACACGAGTCTTGTTTTAAGAACGATTTAGATTAATCAGCAGTGTTTATTCACATCATGCATTCATTCATATCCATTCAGCATCAAAATGTGAAAATTTAAATACAAACTAATGATATAGAGATTGAGGTTTAAGAGATCTGAAAGATGTTGGTTTTATCATAGAGGTGTAGTAATAGACAGTTGCATCCTTTGACACCTTCCCGACATCACTGCAGTTCGTCGAGCACTAGTCGGCAGCACTCGCCAACTTTAGCCGGCTCGGAGACCCTGGCGTATTTAGAAATCTGAGAGTTGACACCCAAAGATCGTGCAAGGTCCTTTGCGGTGTTGTCCCCGGCCACTGTGGTCCCCAGGGCCACCAGCAGCCTGAAGACGGCCTCTTTGTCCTGTACGACCTCTAAGGCAGTGCTAGCCACTGACAAGCACTGCGCCTTGGCCTCGATCTCAGCGGGTTGACCGTACAACCTTCCGGCGTAGTTGAGCAGCAGAGTAGCCAGTGCCACGTGGATGTTCTTGTTGCAGACGGCACGGAGGTCTCCGGCCCGGGACAGGACTGTGTCGCGGTGCCCCAAGAGTAGAGCGCGGCCGTGGGACCCAGAGAAACAGTTGCAGAGAGTGCGGAGCGCCAACATTTGATTTGCAGGCCTGCCTTCGGGGGTCATGAGACCCAGGAGATGGTTACAAAGGCTGGCACCCTCTGTCCCGCCACAAAGTTGGGCATTGACTTCAGGATGGCGCACAGCCAAGCGCAGGATGTCCAACACAGGAAAGACAATGTCTGAGGAGGGAGATGATGACTGATTAAATTGATTGAGCTTTACTATAATACTTACTACAATCTGTTTGATGGACTATTTTGATTTACAGAGAAACAGTCTTGGATTAAAGGGTTAGTTCACCCAAAAATTTTGTTCTGCTGAACACAAAGGAAGATATTTGGAAGAATGTTTTAATCAAACAGATCTTATTCCCCATTGACTACCATAGAAAAAAATACATACTATGGTAGTCAATGGGGAATGAGATCTGTTTGATTAAAACATTCTTCCAAATATCTTCCTTTGTGTTCAGCAGAACAAATAAACACATAGAGGTTTGGAACAACATGAGGGTGAGTAAATACTGACAGAATTTTCATTTTTGGGTGAACTATCCCTTTAAAGTCACGATGAAACAAAAGTAGCAACAGATCTTTTCTTCTGTATTAAGATATACATCAGAGTGCAATGAATTATTGAAAAAATATCTATAATAATTTGTTTAGTTTAGCTTATTTCCCAAATCAAATTCAAAGGAGATAGCACACCAGTGACCAGTTGCATAAACAGTTTACAAGTTAGGCCTGATGCAGACTAATACGTTTTCATTTGAAAAAGCATCTTTTTCTGTCTGTTTTGGCCTTCCGTGCACACTGAGATGGCGTTTTTATTGATGAAAACAAACTTTTTGAAAACGAACTGAAAACATTAGTGTGGACAGAGAGTGCCATTAAACGAAAACTATGTTTTCAAATGTATCCAGATTAATGTAGACATAGCCATAGTATCTAATGTGTTTCTTTAAAGGGATACCAGAGTTCAACAGTTGAGTTTTACCGTTTTCGAATCAATTCAGCAGATTTTCTGATATTTAGAAGAATATCAGTAACCAGACAGTTTCTGGTCTCATTGACTTCCATAGTAGGAAAAAAAATATACTATGGAAGTCAATGAGACCAGAAACTGTCTAGTTACTGATATTCTTCTAAATATCAAAAAAATCTGCTGAATTGATTCGAAAACGGTAAAACTGTTTAACTCTGGGGGAGTTGTAAAATGAGCCGATTTCCCAAAAAAGTGGAGTATCCCTTTAAGACTGGTCACATTAAAAAGTATATACAGTACACAACTGGCCCCAGGTTCAGAATCAAATGCTTCAAACTAATTAGTCAGAAGTGTCCAATCCTGCTTCTGGTCTTCCTGCAAAGTCTTTAACATACCTAAATAGTAGTTGTTTTTAATTCTAAAGGCCTTCATAATTGGTGTCATTTGGGTTATAGGTAGCTAAACTGTCCTGGACCTTGGCCCTCCAGGAGCAGGATTGGACACCTTTGCCCTCAGTGATACTTTACTACACATTGGTAGTATAGTAATTGTTTTATTATTATTTTTTATAAAAGTAATCTCAATGTCTTGCCTTCTGGCCAGTGGCTAGTCCTCCAGAGAACACTGATCTGATCTGCTGTGGGCTGTTCCTGACTCTTAGGGTCTGAAACTAGCATTAACAACTTCTCCAGACACTCCAATGCTGCGTCACTCAGCTTATGGTCCGCAGGAGCATTGTTGTTCAGCTCCCGGAGCTTACCTATACGGAATATTGGAGAAATGTTATGTGTGAATACAGTAGAGGTTATTGTCAGCAAGTATGACATTATCGATTTAGCATCCCGACCCTTCAGAGGGGCCCACTAATAAGGGCTGCCCACGGAGATGAAGTCAAAAACACTTTACACATACATACATGAACACATACATATATAGCAGGGTTTCTATAATTAAGTATAAAAATACTAATTTCCTGACATAAAAATTATTTTATTTTAGCTTTTTGTTATTTTTGTTTGGGTTGAGTTTGAAGTGCAAAAATAACTAAACTTAAAAACTAAATAGACATATTTGGAAAGAAATACAACAAAATTACTAAAAGTTTAAAGTCCCCCTGTGGGGAAATCAAGTTTTTAATATTGTTTATATGTCTACGAGCTGTTTTTAAAATGCTTTGAGACAAACCATGTCCAAATTAAAGAGTGTTTTCACCTTTCACCTCAAAAACTTGGTTTGACATCACAAACTACCACATTAACATGCGATTGTCAACGAGTTGATCTCTGAGCTCGTGTGAGTGAGTGGAGGTCGGGATAATTTACATATTCATAGAACCGCGTATACTAAATGATACAAAGGCTATAGTTATATTCAAGCTTTTTAAAGGGATACTCCAATTTTTTTGGAAATAGGCTCATTTTACAACTCCCCTAGAGTTAAACAGTTGAGTTTTACCATTTTCGAATCAATTCAGCCAATTTTCTGATATTTAGAAGAATATCAGTATACAGACAGTTTCTGGTCTCATTGACTTCCATAGTATAATTTTTTCTTCTATGGAAGTCAAAGAGACAAGAAACTGTCCTGTTACTGATATTCTTCTAAATATCAAAAAATCGGCTGAATGGATTCAAAAACAGTAAAACTCAACTGTTTAACTCTGGGGAAGTTGTAAAATGAGCCTATTTCCAAAAAAAAGTGGAGTATCCCTTTAAGGCATGAATAATTTTTTTTCAAGGAAAAAACATTTAAATGTCATTTTGGTGATCAAAGATGAGTTTAAACGGATAAATGATTGACGGAGTCCTTAAAATAAAATAAAAAAAAAACTAACTTTTGGTACTTTATGGCACTTATTTGCCATTTGTTTTGCCCAACCTCAAGTCTGTGGCCCATCTTGGAGCTGAAGCCCAGACTTTAAGTAAAATTCGGATGTAAAAGTGTCACTTACCAAGAATCTGAGTGATATTCGCCTGTTCAAACATAACTCCATCGGTGTTGGGGAAAAAGATGTTTGTTGTAGCTTTCTGGCGAGAGGAAGAGGAATAGGCACTGCCACCTGGAGAGGATCGAGAGGTACATCAGTGCACATGATCCATGTGTGAGTGTGACGCCGTGTATTTGCACATATCTATGTATTTTACCAGTAAAAGGATCAGCTCCGCCTGAAGGCGCTCTGTCTGTGGATTCTGACCCGGGTATATATCGACCAGCTCCTGCACAAACAAATACAAACATCTCTCATAATATACACCAACCTTTGGTTTCATATTCGAAAATAACAAGTGCTATTTAAAAATCTTACCTGTGAAAGGATCAACACCAAATCCTTGGCTGCCTTCTCCTGAACCTGGGATATACCGCCCTGCACCTGAAAACACAGGAGGAAAACAGTATAAAACACACTTCAGTCCTTACCTTCAACCGAACAAGGCGTGTGTGAACGTAAATATAAACCACACCAGAAATTTAGAAGTGATCCGGTTACCTGTGAAAGGGTCTGCGACCGAGGCGGGGGCTGGCCCAAGAGTGTGGCCTTTAGTGTTTTCGATGATGAAATTAGCCACCTGATCCAAGAACATGGGGCTCAGGTCATTCCTCTCCAGAAAGTTGTGAGCTACTAGCCAGGGGTCATCGGTCACATTATAAGGCAGCTTCATGGGTGGACCGCCCTCATTCACATCGATGGTGAAGACAAAATCGTACTCCTTTAGGCAGAGAAAGCTTACTTGATTAGCTATGGTTTAACCTCTGTTCAGCATCAATGATCGACATTAACAAAGATTAACTTCAAATCACAGACAGACCTGACAAAATCTACTAGTCTCACCTTGCCTTCATACATCACTCGCTTTGAACTTTGCTGAGAAGACCCGCCCACTACATCTCCAATCTTCATCCAGCGTCCGTCACTCACGCTCCACTGATACGCTTCAACATTAGAACCCTCCTTTATGAGCCGCGTCTGTCCATCACGATTCCCTAAAAGAAAACCATAATACAAGGAGAAAACATTTAGATTTTATATAAACATATAATCAGTGTGAGTGTTGTTAACTTAATCAGATAACTTTTTCCACTATTAATGCATTACATTTACATTTGCAACAAAATATCTAAGTTACTTTTTCAAACAAGTAATGCAAGTCCTCATTTTGAGAGAAATCGGGATTAAATGACTATTGTAGTTCTCGACTAAATGGGAGCATCTAACTGGCAAAAAACAGATTCTGAATTCATCAAAATGAATAAAATCAGTGAAATGTAAAATCAGAATACTATGCAAACCTCCAATAAGTATGTATGTGAAATAAAACAAATATTTTTATGCATTTAATCTCACTTTATTGACCAATGTGCTTGCTGCTGACCTTCAATGATTCAGTTAAACTGAAAGGATTGTTTGACCTGGAATTTGCATTTCCTTCAGGCTTATTGTTTAAAATTTGGTCAAAATATAGAACATTTGCACAAAATTAAAACTTTTTTAAAAAAACCAAACAAAACAAGCCCACCCCAGATGAGAAGTAACGCAAAAGTAATGTAATGCATTACTTTTCTTTAAAAGTTACTAAATAAAGCACGTATTTACTTTTTAAAGTAACTTTCCCCAACACTGCTTATAATATAATATAACTAGTGCTGTCGGCGTTAATGCGTTAACACATGCAATACATTTTAATGGGTTTAAAGCGTTAGAAATAATTAACGTAATTAACATAGCATCGTAACAGTAGTGAGAGAATGAGACTCATGTGATCTCCGATTTATTTGAATAAGAATACAGTAAAAACAGTAATATTGTAAAATATTATTACATTTTAAAATGTCATTTATTCCTGTAAATGGTAAAGCTGAATTTTCAGCATCATTACTCCAGTCTTCAGGTTCACATGATCCTTCAGAAATCATTGTAATATGCTGCTCAAGACCAATTTTACCAAATTAAAAAACAGTTGTGCTGCTTAATATTTTTTGTGTAAATGGGCATTTGTTACAGGATTCTGTGATTAATACAAAGTACAAAATAGCATTTATTTGAATTAAAACAATCTTTTATAACTACATAAATGTCTTTACTGTCACTTTTAATGAATGCCTTGGTGAATAAAAGTATGAATTTCTCTCAAAACTCCATAATCTTGAATGTATGGAAGCTTGTTTCTGCCACTGAATATAAAAATAAAATAAATAATTGTGACTTTTTTTTATCTCACAATTCTGACTTTTTTTCTCACAATTGCGAGTTTATATCTCGCAATTCTGACATTATTTCTCAGAATTGCGAGATAATAAGTCAGAAAATTTGCGAGATATAAAGTCAGAATTGCGAGATATAAAGTCAGAATTGCGTGATATAAAGTCAGAATTGCGAGATAAAAAGTCAGAATTGCGAGATATAAAGTCAGAATTGCGTGATATAAAGTCGCAATTGCGAGATATAAAGTCAAAATTGCGTGATATAAAGTCAGAATTGCGTGATATAAAGTCGCAATTGCGAGATATAAAGTCAAAATTGCGTGATATAAAGTCAGAATTGCGAGATATAAAGTCAGAATTGCGAGATATAAAGTCAGAATTGCGAGATAAAAAGTCAGAATTGCGAGATATAAAATCAGAATTGCGAGATATAGTCAGAATTGCGTGATCAAAGTCGCAATTGCGTGATATAGTCAGAATTGCGAGATATAAAGTCAGAATTGCGAGATATAAAGTCAGAATTGCGTGATATAAAGTCGCAATTGCATGTTATAAAGTCGCAATTCTGAGAAAAAAAGACAGAAGTGCGACTTTTTATCTCACTATTCTGACTTTTATTCTCACAATTGCGTGTTTACATTTCGCAATTCTGACTTTATAACACATAATTGCGAGTTTATATATCGAAATTCTGACCTCTTTTCTCAGAATTGTAAGATATAAACTCGCAATTGCGACTTATCAGGCCAATTCTAAGGCCAAGACTAACTTTTTCCCTCAGAATAGTTTAAATCTCACAATTCTGACTTTATATCATGCATTTCTGACTTTATAACACGCAATTGCGACTTTATATCACGAAATTCTGACTTAATATCTCGCAATTGAGACTTTATTTCACGCAATTCTGAGAAATAATGTCAGAATTGCGAAAAGTAAACTTGCAATTGTGAGAAAAAAAGTCAGAATTGTGAGATAAAAAGTCGCAATTACCTTTTATATTTTTCATTCTATGGCGGAAACAAGCTTCCATGGGTAGTCTATTTTATGTTTATATAGTTCATTTACAAACTAAAGATCCATTTTAAGCAAACACATCTGCTTAATGTTCTTGAACTCTGCATGTGTACAAGGCTTACCTGGTTCACTGAGGTGTTCTTTCCCAGGTAATTCCTCGATCTTGATGTCACCCAAGTCTCCAGTCTTGGGATCGATGATGGCTTTGGAGAGCTCATCCTCAAAAGCCTGCACATCCTCAGCACTTGCGACACGATCTTCGCTCTCAGTGAACACACGGATAATGCCATCGCTTCAAAAAAATGTGAAACGCTCAGACTCATGCAACTAGTTTCAATAAATGACACAGAAATAGCATGCATACCTGGCCCCCACAGCAATGTCTCCATTAGGCAGAATACAGCAGCACCACACTGACTGGGCAGGAAGACGGATAGTCTGGGAACATTCCCCTTTCCTCCAGACCCTCAGTGTCCTGTCCTCTCCTGTGCTTATGAAGTCTATGACAGGAAAAAAAGACAATATGAGAGATTTTATACACGAAAATGTAGCAAACACAACAGACCTAAAAGGTAATCACCTTGTCCGTTGGGAAAGACAGCAAGGCTGTAGATATAGTTCGTGTGACCGTAGTAAACCTGCACGCATTCACCAGTCACCATCCACCGTCTTATACTGGCGTCATTACTGCAGGAGAAAAACTCCACGTCGTTTATCACCGCGAGCCCTCGCACACAGTCCTCATGACCTGCAGGACACATATTAAAAATATCTCAGTCAAACATTGCATTTCACCCATGCCACAATCTTTACAAACAGTGACCCCTTCTGGAGAGCTGTAAAACACTTTCTATATTCAGCATCAATGTTGTCTTGTAAAAAGCATTAGAGGTATTGGTTGCGCCGATGTACCAGTGTAGGTGTTCTCACAGCGACCAGCTTTCCATAACTTGATGGTCTTGTCAGCTGATCCAGACAGCATTAAGCCCTGATCCGGTAAAATGAGCACGGCCCATACAGCAGCCGTGTGTCCCTGAGGAGAAGCATTAACAGAGGAAAACAGTCAGCACACATTCACACTGTACTGAAATCGATTGCAAGCAATATGATCTCCCTCTTAAAGAGACAGTGTTTTTTTTTTTTTTTATTGCAATTAACCGATAAAACTTGTGATTGCAAATGCGATAAAAAAAATAATAAAAAAAAACACTCCTGGTCCAATTTGGACAAAATATGTTTTTTTTTTTTTTTGTTATAATATCTCAAGATGACTATAATTATTATGGTAACACTTTACAATAAGTTCATTAGTTAACATGTACTAAGAATGAACAATAATTCTTCAGCATTTATTAATCTTAGTTAATATTAATTCCAACATTTACAAATATGTTATTAAAATCAAAGCTTGTATTAATTAACATTAGTTAATGCACTGTGAACTAACATGAACGCACAATGAACAGCTGGATTTGTATTAACTAACATTAACAAAGATTAATAAACACTGTAACTAATGCATTGCTCGTTGTTAGTTCGTGTTAGTTAATGCATTTATTAATGTTAACTAATGAACCTTATTGTAAAGTGTTACCAAATTATTAAACAAAAAAAAAAATGTAATGTTTTTTTTTTACTGTTAAAATTTTGGTAAAATATAATCAATTTATTAATAAATTAAAATTAATAAATTACCTAAACTTTCCATATTAATATATATTATTTTCATTTCTTCATTTTAAACCATATTTATTGCAGCATCCCTCCACCACTTCCACGTCTCACTTTTAAGGTTGTTCCTATCCTAGTCAAGGATAGGGTACTCTGTGTTCAGGGGAAATCCCAAGCTCGGAGCCCTCCCTTCGGACAGCACACTAAATATGCATACTTAAAGCAGCACTATGTTGTTTTTGTGTTGTTACCCTTGAGATGGTACATCGACTTCAATAGTTTGAATGACGTCTGTATCGCTTTTACTGGTACTCTGTAACTTCTGGGAACCCGAGCACAAAAAGAACTGCAAAATTCGACTGCTTTACGGCATACGTCACTTCCCCCACTTTCTCAAATTCCGGCGCGAGAGCCCAAGGAGCATTTTTTTTTTTTTTACCTCTGTATGTTGTCATGGCTGAATCAGCAAGTAAAACCAAATGTGAAGTGCGTCAGAAACAGAGTGCATGTGTGATCAGTTTACTGTTGGTAATGTGTTGTTTAGCTTCGCCCCTCGCTGCATTCAATGTAGACTGCATTGCTTTCTTTTGAGGGCGCTTAAGACACTCAAGCATCCACGTAGAGCCGGGGTGGGAAGCTCGCGCCAGCTCGAGACGTGACAGTATACTGATTACTGAGTTTGGTAAGGGCTACATTCTTGCAAGTAAATAATACATGATTAGACGGACAAAATAATCAGTCAGGATTATTATCTGGATTATGATACAACTATCCAATGTCTGCAGGCTGATAGTCATGTTTGTTACTTATTTTTCTGGTGAAAGTGTCTTGCCTCACACTATAATGCAAATCGATTTTTTCAAATTTGCAGATTCATATAAGGTAGCTTGTTATTATAATATTATTATAATGCTGAAGCTCAAGCGTGCTGCATATCACGAGAATGAACCTCATTGGTTCTTCCTAATGCTCAAACGCGCTGCGTTTGAACCTTGCTGAAGCTCAAACGTGTAACATGAGCAAGAAAGTGCTGCGAAACACAAGAATTAACCTCATTGGTTCCTGCTGAAGCTAAATTGTGCTGCGTAACACGAGAACATGCTTGAATTTCCGTTTACCACAACTGATATGTGAGTTGATGACTGTTTATATGTGAATAAAAACCTAAATTCAATCTGTTCATCATATAAGGCAATCGTGTCTCTTCAGAAAATTTGGACTAAACTGCTCAATTCATAGGGATTAGTTTTACTATTTCTTTATGCACATTTTAAAGCATCAAAGTAGTTGCGTAGCTGTCCATTGAGGGACAGAAATCTCGGAAATTTCCTCAAAAAGATCTTCATTTGCGTTCCAAAGATGAACGAAAGTCTTACGGGTTTGGTATGACATCAACATTTTTGGGTGAACTATCCCTTTAACTCTATACGATTGCATGTACAGTAAGTGTGAGCTCTTGAAAACAATTAGGGAAGATAGTCAGCACATGTTGTGCTCCCAAATAGATATTATAAGTGACCAAAACTCACATATATAGATGAGTTCATGTAAAGCAGCATTTACTGCGAACTGAGATGCTCCAAAACAATCAAAACATCAGATCATGAGCTCCTCACGTGTAAAAGAACACAGTGCCATATATTTGAATTGAACTTGAATTAAATCGCATCCTATGCAACCTGATAATCACACTAAGCCTAATTGCGATTACGGTTTTATTTTGATTAATAGCGCAGCCCTACTGTGGAGATAAGAAGAACCCTGGCATTTTACCTGTAAAGTCATCATGCACTTCTCTCCGAGCCAGACTTTGGCTGTAGTGTCCCATGAGCCACTCAGTATTGTGCCAAATTTGCCAGCTGAGAGTGTGCAGACTGTAAACACATACAAAAACACCAGGGATGGGTAAAGAAATCAAGAACATCTGCATGCAGTTAAACCACTGGAATGAATAATTAGCAGTGGACAGTACCTGTGTTTTTGTGACCCTTGAGGGTGAACAGAGGGTCTGGTCGGTCTAGAGAAAACACACAGATGTTGTTGTCGTGTCCTCCAGTAGCGATGAGCCCTCTGGGATATGTTTCATTCGGAGCGATGATACACACACAAGACACAAAGTTTGAGTGGCCGTTCATGCAGAGCATCTCAGTAAAGGCCTGGTTTTCACTGCAACAAAATAATGAAGAGTTAGCTATGTTAACAGTGTTTATGTCATTTTTAATAGGACTGATTTCATTATGCCTTTAAAATGAACCTTTTATACTCAACTATTCAAAAGTCTGTAGTTGGTAAGATTTTTAATTTTTTTAAAACGTTTTTAGTAAAGTTTTTTTTAAAGAAGTATCTTATTCAGCAAGGCTGCATTTGTTTGATCAAAAATAGAGAAATATTGTGAACTACAAAACAATCATTTTTCAATTTTAATACAATTTAAAATGGAATTCATCCTTGTGAGAGCAAACATGAAATGTCAGCGTAATTACTCCAGTCTTCAGTGTCAAATAATCCTTTGTAAAGCATTCTAATACACTAATTTGCTATTCAAAAAAATATTGTTATCAATATTGAAAACAGTTATTCTGCTTAATATGTGTGTGAAATATTTTCTTCTTGATTATCTGATGAATAAAACGTTTAAAAGAACAGCATTTATTTGAAGAAAATAATAATGACACCAAACTTTTGAGCTGTAGTGTTTTATTTATTTGTTTGTTTTACCAATGTTTTATTTTTGTCTAATTTAATATGAATCGAATCAAGAAGTTTAAAGGGACAGTTCCCCCAAAAATGACAATTCTGTCAACAATGTGTATGACTTTCTTCGGTGGATGACAAAAGGCTAAATGACACCCTCAGTCACCCTTTGCGGCCATTATATGAAAAAATATATATATATATTCAGAAAGAAAGAAAATCCAAAAAGTTTTGGAACAATAAGGCAGAGAGTAAATAATAACTTACACATTCCGGGTGAACTACTCCTTTAACATTAAGGTTACATTTTGGAGTAAGTTAGTATGTCAGGAAACCAACACCGGTCAGTTTCGTTTCAGTTATGATGCTCGTGAGTTGGCAAATTTCACTTGATTAGGCTGCCCATCTTAATACATTAACTATACAAATAATAAACCACTTAGCTTAGTCAACAACGGAAACAACAGTAAACCAGGTAACGATATTATACACAGCAGTAGCTAGTAGGAGGAGGAAGCTGTTGGTGGTGTACCTCGGGTTCGGTACCCAGACCCGACCGGTTCGGTCTCTGGACACGGACACAAAGGCTCCGTCCGGAAAGGCGGCAGTGGCGAGACCCCTGACATCCATCTCGTGCGCGGGCAGAGAGCAGCGCAGTCTGTATGAGTTACTACCGGACATTATTACTGATGAAAGACAGCGATCACTGCACGCACTGACACAGCAACACTACACACACTGCATGACGGGAGAACATTCGACAGAATAAAAGTCCCGCTATCAATTATTATTCTGCCATGCCGTTAGCACATAAATGTTACATTTTACGAGTATAATATCATATGTGTGTAAATAATATTTAAAACAATAATGATTTTGAATAGAGACTTTTGATAAAGAACAATGGTTGATTAAAATAAGACTTTGGACTTGTTTTTAACATATGAACTTCAACCCGGAAAAGCTAGATTGAGTTGATTTTTGTCCTCGGATGAGGTGAATCTGTCAAAATCATGTCCACAAATAAGAGGATAACGCTTATATTCGGAGGCTTTATTGCAGCGGTTGCTGTGGCTTTTTATCCGATATTTTTCCATCCTCTCACTCACTCTGAAGACTACAGTAAGTCTTTATCAGTCATTATGACACTGCTCATGTGTTGTTGTTGTTTTGTAAATTTATGTAGCAGTTAATCTAAAATAACATCACATTCTATTGCATTTTCTGACCCCGTAGTCTTATAATCATTATTTCAGTTTAGGTAGGGAAAGCATTAATGTACATTTTAGACCATTTGTGAAGAACGTATAACGTTACGTTTGCCCTCTTTAATCTTCGCTTATAATTAACTTAAAAAAAACATTCAAAAATTACATTGATTATTACTTCAAATAAAATAAACTTTTAATAAAATGAATTGTTTTTTTTAACGTATTTCATTTCTGCAAGCCTCCAAGACAACATTTCTCAATATTTAACTTAAGTTGAAGTACTACAATAACAAACTAAAAAACTAAATCTAATAAAAATCTATACAGACATATAAAAATAAAAACAAATAAAAATTACAAAAATACTCAAATTTAAATAAATAGTAAATTATAAAAATATAATCTAATTCAAAATATATATTTTTTAACTAATACATGTTTAAATTATACATCAAAATACCACACTGTGATAAGATTAAATTAAAACACATTTAAAAAAAATATTTTTAAACATTTAAAAAAATAATAATAAAATGGGAGCTCAAACAAACAAAAAGGAAATCCAAAAGTAAAGTGGAAGGTTTTTTTTTTTTTTACAAGATTCACCAAATAAAAAGTCTAAATTGTTGTGTTTACAGAGCAGGTCCAGAAGACAAATCGATCTGGAGTCAATCAAGCAGATGTGCAGCCTGTTGGTAAGTCATGCTCACACTTTATTATATCTGTTAAGTGTTGTGATTTTGATTTATTACACTGTTAGCAAGTAGGACTGTAAACATAAATGTGATACCTGGCTGACATCACACATGATTAGTAGTTTAAAGCTTTAAGTATGATCGTTTAGTAGCAGGAAAATAGATTCTAGTAGCCTACTACAATTTATTTGCATTAGGCCCATAATGCTATTTAATGGACAAGAATAGTTTCTTTATATGATTGTCCTGTTATGTGTCCTATTTGAATTAGGTGTGAAGATCTGGTCTGATCCCTACAAGCCAAAATCATGATTCCAGTGATTCATGTGTCGATGAAAATTGAATGAATATACATGAGGACTGATGTGTAACTCAGTTTGGGGGATTGTGTATTTGTGAAACACTTACAATAGCTATTTGCCACCATGATAATGAGGCTTTAAGTGTGTGTGTGTGTGTGTGTATGTGTGTTTTGTGTGGGAATGGGATTAAAGCTAGAATGACTGATCAACAACCTAAAAATGTTTTGCTTTGTTAGTCAGCACTTAAAATATTATATTCATGAATCACTTTAATGAGTTGTGTTAATTAATTCTGGTGTATGTACAGAGTTACATAATGTTCTTCTATATCTATTACGAATAAAATATATTAGAACTGTACTCTTCCTCAACCTGCCTATTTCTTTTGCAAAAATATGACCACTAGATGGCGGTCACACTTCATTCTCTGGGAAGAATATTATCAGACCTTTGGTTATAGTTCATCATGCTTGACATGAAAATGTATTACACAAGTAAGAAACCTCTATTAAAAACCTCAAATCTTACACAAAACCTTTGTTTTCTGTTAGTATTGCTATTTGCACACAGGAGACCTTTTTTTTTAATAGCCCCTTGTAAAATTGTATTTATTTCATACTAGGCATACTACAAATCCATTAACATACTGACATATTGCTTGAGACTTACTGAAATAAATATTATAATTAAACGTTATGTTGTACTTCTTTACGGCACAATACACATTTCTTAATATTACGCCTAAATGTGTTTTAATATCACTATTAGTAGTATGATCTCTGTATAAAATTAGACTTGCAATAGTTCCACTTCAGCTTATAAACTTAAAAGTAGTACACTTTTTAAAAAAATCTTTTGCTGATAATTTACTCACCCCCATGTCATCCAAGATGTCCATATCATTTTTTCTTCAGTCGAAAAGAAATGAAGGTTTTTGATGAAAACATTCCAGCATTTTTCTCCATATAATGAACTTCAATGGGAACCAAACGGTTCAAGTTCCAAAAGACAGTTTCAGTACTAACTGCAAACTGTTCAAAGGGCTTTAAACGATTTCAGACGATGAATAAGGGTCTTATCAAGCGAAACGATCACTCATTTAAAAAAATAAATAAAGTTTAAGTTTTAAAGTACTTAACTTTTAAAAGTTTATGAACAAATCTTTTCCCGAGTCAACTCGTTCATTTCATTCATTGAATGAATCAAATGACACGAAAAAAGATTCATTCATTTTGATGAACGAGTTTGAACAGGAGAGTCACGAATACTCATCACAGAACAGAGCAAGGTGACCATTTGAGCTTATAAAACTTAAACTTTATTTTATTTTTTTTTAAATGAGCGATCGTTTCGCTTGATAAGACCCTTATTCATCGTCTGGAATCGTTTAAAGCCCTTTGAAGAGTTTACAGTTTGCACTGAAACTGTCTTTTGGACCTTGAACCGTTTGGTTCCCATTGAAGTTCATTATACGGAGAAAAATCCTGGAATGTTTTCATCAAAAACCTTCATTTCTTTTCGACTGAAGAAAGAATGACATGGACATCTTGGATGACATGGGGGTGAGTAAATTATCAGCAAAAGTTTTTTTATTTTTATTTTTTTTTTTAAATGAACTACTCCTTTATACCTTTAGTTGGACCTCAGATCTATTTCCGGTTAACTAAAGTGTGTTAAGTCTAAAATTAGTTGTTAAAATTAGCAGACTTTACGTATACCATAAGTACAATTGCAGGGTATTACTATTTATATTAAAAAGATAAATATGTAAATGTATTTGTAGGATACAAAGCATAAAATGTATGTATTTCAAATACATTTAATTTTCAATAGGGACATTTTCACCGCTAAACTGCTTTAGTAATAGTTCTGTTGCTATTGTTCCCGATTAGATTTCTTATGTTACTTTGGCACTGAGAGTTGGAAGAGTCATTTGGCCCTCAAAAGTTTCAAAATCTGTAACCTGAGAGCAGCACACCTCGGCCAGGACCCTGTGCCAACCAAGACCTGTTGTCATGGCAGCGGGACCGGGACAGCACCTGTGCATCGACGAGGCCCAAGGCGCTGCCCCTTTTTACAGAGGCAGGCGATTAGTGTGTGATCTTGCACAGGCTAAACACAACGTTAAGTATGACACGATGATATCATCTTCAGCCACTTTACATATAGCAAATGAAATATTAAGTACACCAGGAAAATGTGTAACCTTTGCTATTTAACCATGTGTGAGTAACCTACAGTTGCTTTAGGTGCTTTGTCAATGGCATTGTGTCTGTTAAAATGAATGCACGTGAGAAAGGAACAGAGAATAGACCGAGGGGGTTTACTAAAGGATGCAGAGTCCTCTGTCCCGCGGGACCTGCCGCATATCCAAGAACTGACATAATATCTCCTCACTACCACAAAGAGCACATTGCTAGCCCTCACTCGAGAGCCTGCCAGCGCAGCAGCTGCCAAACGCAATAACACTTCAACCCCCCGCTCCCCATTAACTCAACCAACTCCATTGTTTATGGGATGTTGTTATTGTTGGTGGCCATTCAAAAAAAACAAAAGAAAAACTTGAGGGCCCCGGCCTTTCGGACAATCCGACGTAAAGAGAAGCGGAGGCTGAGAAAAGCGCAAAATTCCTCTCATTCCTCACAGATTCCTGAAACGACGACAAGGCCTTGGATGCGAGCAGAGGGGAAATGTTCAAAAACTGTGCTAAATCGACCAGAGCAACATTCTCGAAGTTACCCGACAGGCCTCTAAACAAGATCGACAGAATCCTCCACATCAGGCTGCGCGTGGAAAATCATTTTTAAGTGTGCACTTGTGGGCTTTCATCCTCCTTAAGGAATGGAGGTTTTCATTGGGTTTAGTTGTGAAAGAGTTAAACACTCATAGCAGGGAGTCAGATGGCTGTTTCATAAGTCACTGTCTCTGTTGCTGCGCTCTATTGTACAGCTGTCCACAGATTGTGCTGCTGATATGAACTCAAGAGACAAACTTGAAGCCTCTTTTGCACTTTTCTATCTTGCCAGAGTTTTTTTTTTTTTTTAACAGCAATGGGACGCACACCGACGCTCCAGCCAAAGCTATTGGTAAATGTCAGAAATGATTTCCATTGGGGAAAATAAGTGAAACCAAAATCAAACATGGATAGATGAGTTGGTGTTCGTATTTGAAAGTATTCCCTTACAAATAAGAAGTATACTTTTAAGTTTTTATTCAGTAAACTTGAGTAAAGCTCAAGTGTATTTTCTACATATTCTTGTTCGTACACTTAATATTGAGTAATATTATCGATTTGATTACACTGACATTGATGGATGAGAACAAATCTTGAACTGAATTAAGCTGGATGATGACACTATTGTCTTCTGTAGAGCTGCTTCATAGCTGATTCAACTTTGTTTCATATTTGATGAATTTTGCTGTTATTGAACTGGAGTGAATCAACATTGAAATGGCTGGATCTGAATAATGACAGTGTTGTCTTTTTAGAGCTGCATGGTTTATGGCAGAATTTGAATGAAGTTTACGATGATCATTAGTTTTCTGCTTATTACTGTGAAACTGCTTTGAAACAATCTGTAAGTGTATTTCAATACTTATGGGGCTAAAATGGTAAGTTTACTAGTGACACGGTTTTTTTTTTCTTTTCTGTAGCAACTATACTTTGAACTTAACTAAGTAAACTTATAATTATACTCTTAATCTACTAACTAAGCTATACTATACACTCACCTAAATGATTTTTAGGAACACGTGTTCAATTTCTCATTAATGCAATTGTCTAATCAACCAATCACATGGCAGTTGCTTCAATGCATTTAGGGGTGTGGTCCTGGTCAAGACAATCTCCTGAACACCAAACTGAATGGGAAATAAAGGTGATTTAAGCAATTTTGAGCGTGGGATGGTTTTTGGTGCCAGACGGGCCGGTCTGAGTATTTCACAATCTGCCCAGTTACTGGGATTTTCACACACAACCATTTCTAGGGTTTACAAAGAATGGTGTGAAAAGGGAAAAACTTCCAGTATGCGGCAGTCCTGTGGGCGAAAATGCTTTGTTGATGCTAGAGGTCAGAGGAGAATGGGCCTGATTGATTCAAGCTGATAGAAGAGCAACTTTGACTGAAATAACCACTCGTTACAACCGAGGTATGCAGCAAAGCATTTGTGAAGACACAACATGCACAACCTTGAGGCGGATGGGCTACAACAGCAGAAGACCCCACCAGGTACCACTCATCTCCACTACAAATAGGGAAAAGAGGCTACAATTTGCAAGAGCTGACCAAAATTGGACAGTTGAAGACTGGAAAATGTTGCCTGGTCTGATGAGTCTCGATTTCTGTTGAGACATTCAGATGGTAGAGTCAGAATTTGGCGTAAACTGTGGGGACAGAAAGCAATAATTTTCCATTCAAAGACAGTTGCATCTCATGTTTTTACTGTTGGTGTGTCAACAGCTGTAATGAATAAAACTGAATCACTGCCACTCTTTGATTTAGTTTCAGTGATGCCATTATATTTATACATTTTCCACAAGTTGGTATGATTCTTTAGGGTCTTCGTGTAATGTTTGTAACATAATTTGGTTAAAATTTCTCAATGGTTGTGTAAAACAACACCCCTTTTAACATTCTCAAAAACAGCTCTGTTCACAGCGACCCGTTTCGGCGCATGTCTCTTTAAATGATAATGAGCAATTGCTCACCCCTCCCCTTTCTTCCATGGGGTGTGTCGACACAAGAGCGTAAAAGTGCTGGCCTGGCAGAATACAAATGGCTGAGGGCGTAAATATGCTAATACGAGACAGTCCGTTATATGAGACAGCTAATACGACAGCTAATATGCTAATACGAGACAGTGGTCGTGGGCGTAGCATGAGCAGTATGACATCATATTGGCCAGAAAATCCAAATGGCTTGATTATTGAGAGTCTATAGGCTTTTTGAGGAGAAAAAAATAAAGGATTGAAAGGGTTTTTTTCATTGCATGGTGGTGTCCACACACTGCAAAGACACATTTATATGCAAACACCATATACAAGTGAATTTTGCATCCGATGACCCCTTAAATTACTTATTCGTTAGGTATTTTTGTTTTCCACACATTTACAGCTCCCATACTTCTCTCTCCTCGAGTAAACATGCACTTACACGCTGTTAAAGAAACACTTACCAAAGCATGACTCACATTCTTCATTCCCAATGATATTATTCTCAAAACAACATAATTGCACCAATTGTTTCACTCTTGGGTTACCAGCTGAAGTAGCCTTGTGGAAACAGACAGCATAAATATTTGGCAATGTCTGGGAAAATGAGCTTTGGGAGGTTTTGCTAGCTCAGATGGCACAGGCCAGCCATCGAGGGGCTTGTTGGGAACAGGAGGAGAATCTTCAGCATGAGCAACACAAGTGCAACTCATTAATGAAAAGCTAATGGGGTGTATATGTGTGTGTGTGTGTGTGTGTGTAACTGTTTACCACCTGTGCTGAATCACTGAGCAAAGCTGCAGTCGGAAGGAAGTGGCATCTCTGTAATCTAGAAATATATTTTTAATTTTTAATTTACATACACTGTTAAAAAAGTTGTACATTCAACTTGGATGTTTGTCATTTCTACTTAAAGGAGTAGTTCACTTTAAAAAAAAAAAAAACTTTTGCTGATAATTTACTCGCCCCCATGAAATGAAGGTTTTTGATGAAAACATTCCAGGATTTTATAATGGACTTATATAATGGACTTCAATGGGAACCAAACGGTTCAAGGTCCAAAAAACAGCTTCAGTGCAAACTGCAAACTGTTCAAGGGGCTTTAAACGATTCCAGAAGATGAATAAGGGTCTTATCAAGCGAAACGATCGCTCATTTAAAAAAAAAAGTAAGTTTTATAAGCTCAAATGGTCGCCTTGCTCTGTTCTGTGATGCGCGCTTGTGACTCTCCTGTTCGAACTCGTTCATCAAAATGAACGAATCTTTTTCTGAGTCAATTCATTCATTTCGTTCGTTGAATGAACCACATGACACGAAAAAAGATTCGTTAATTTTGATTAGCTCGATCAGGAGAGTCACGAACGCACATCACAGAACAGAGCAAGGTGACCAATTGAGCTTATAAAACTTAAACTTTGTTATCTTAAATGATAATTTTGCTTGATAAGACCCTTATTCATCGTCTGGAATTGTTTAAAGCCCTTTGAATAGTTTGCACTGAAACTGTCTTTTGGACCTTGAACCGTTTGGTTACCATTGAAGTCCATTATATGGAGAAAAATCCTGGAATGTTTTCATCAAAAACCTAAATTTCTTTTCGACTGAAGAAAGAATGACATGGACATCTTGGATGACATGGGGGTGAGTAAATTATCAGCAAAAGTTTTTTTTTAAAAGTGAATTACTCCTTTAAATTACATTAAACTGACTTTTAAATAAGTTGAATCTAAAACTATAGATCATATAATGTTTTACAGTGCAGAAGACAGCAATAGCAAATGAAAAATTTGTGTCATATTGCTAAGTGATCTTAAATTGGAAGATGACCAATCAGACTGTAGTCTTAGAACATTTCAGCCCGTTATCCTTTAACGTCATATAAAACGCTATATGACAAAACGGCGCTATACTACGCACATGGCACCCTTTATCGTTAATATAACACGCGAACCCAAGACGTTATATTAACGATAACGGGTGCCATGTGCGTAGTATAGCGCCGTTTTGTCATATAGCGTTCTATATGACGTTAAAGGATGAGAATGCGTTGAACATTTACATTTATTAATTTAACTGCATGCTTTTATCCAAAACAACTCACAATTGCTATATATATGTCAGAGGTCGCACGCCTCTGGAGCAACTAGGGTTTAAGTGTCTTGCTCAGGGACACATTGGTGTCTCACAGTAGATTCAAACCCGGGTCTCTCACACCATAGGCATGTGTCTTATCCACTGCGCCATCACTACTGCCATCACCACCCCTAGAAAGAAATGTTTGGCTTGACTGCCTCTCCTATAACCTGGCTGTCAGTTAAATAGCACAATATGAATTTAATAAGGCCCTTCAGATTAGTGTCAGTGGGGTAATAAACTGTGAGGGCCCTCAGGCTACATTTCTTTTCAGCTTGGCTCAAGGTGCTCCTTGAAAGCAAACTCCCATTAACAACTGACCATTTCAGCCTTGAAAACACATCAAATCCATATCAAAGGGTATTTCCAAAGGGTAAAGTTGTTTCAGAGGCTTTAATTCAGAAATCCTGGCATGGATTTTCAAAATTGGCCTCAAGAGCTAAATAACAATAAACAGGCAATATATCAGGTGTCTACGTAAAAATGGTGATGTTTGACGTGAAAAAAAAAACTAACCTCAATATGAATTGTGAATAAATATTCCAAGACGCTATTTAAAATATGCCCAACATCAGATTTTTTGATTTCTAAAATCTCTGCTTTGGACAACAGTGTGTTTTCATTGGTCGGTTGTTGAGTGACTGAACTGGTTTTTACTGCGCATATGATCCCCCACAGTGCATGGTCAAAAGTAAATATTCAAACCACACAATCCTGTCGGTTTAAGAGCTGAAGAATCTGAACCACAGTATTTATTATAATGCTGGAGATATGAGTAAGACATATGCAGGGACATTAGCAGAGTGCATATAGCGACTTTGTTCATGCAGCATATTGTCCGCTAACATAGCCAATAAATTAAGCCTTCGAAAGTACACACATGCAACCGCTGTCCTCCATGACATTTCATTAGAGTGCAACAGATGACAGCACAATATACGGCCTGGCAAGGACTGAGGATTCTGGGAAAAGTCGTGGAACTTTGGAAGAAGCAACGGAACACAATGCTGTCCACTGCTGGCTCGCAAGACCTTGGAAGAAGCCTTAATATGGTGCTCCATCATGAGGTTTGCTGTGGAGAAATTAACCTCTACAAGCACTGCGAAAAGCTATGTAGTGGTCATAAAAACCAAATAGCCTATGGTGGGGGTTTTCCTTTCAGCTTTTATTGATGATGGAGGTTAATTTTTAGGATCATAGCCATTGGAATAAGGACATTTTGAAAAAAAAAAGATGAAAATTAGTGATTAGTTAGACCCTAAGCTTTTCCTGCCTCAGGGTCACATGTAACTGGAGATTCAGTGGTTGTTCAGAAATGTTTAATTTCCCAATTTCTTAGATCATTCTGAAACATTAAATATTACAAAAGTTTTGTCATGTTTTGAGTTTGTTTCTGATCTATTTTCCTGTTCTGTGAATGTCTGAGAGGTGTTTACACGACACCGGTTTCAACTAAAAACATTAAACTTATATGTGTTTTGGCCGTTCATTTACACGACAATGGCTTTTTGGATGCCTGAAAACGCAAATTTTGAAAACGAGTTTCCATGTAAACAAAAAAAAACAAACAGTATTTACGACCCGCAAACAACTGCGTAAGTAAACTGAAATTACGGTGTACGTTTCTGTAATTATAGCATACTTTCTTGTAGGTAGCCTATAAGGGAACAATATCTTAAGTTTTGGGTAATAAAGGGGTAACAAGCAGATTTTCAAGCTGCAAATAACTTCGTAAGTAAACCGAAATTACGGTGTACATTTCTGTAATTATAGCGTACCTCTTTGTGGGTATAAGGGAACAATATGTTAAGTTTTGGATAATAAAGAGGTAACAAGCAGATATGCAAGCAAAATATTTATATTGTAATTATTTTAAAACTAACAGGTACATATTCTGTTCATATATTCAGGCAAAAAGTATACGTCTGTTGTATATAAAAGTTTTCATCACATTTCTGGCAAAATATGTTCTTGTGCAATTTTACAGGGTAATTTATTGACATCTGTGGGTGACTTAACATTAAGTAAT
Organism: Pimephales promelas; assembly: GCF_988280905.1. Taxonomy (NCBI): domain Eukaryota; kingdom Metazoa; phylum Chordata; class Actinopteri; order Cypriniformes; family Leuciscidae; genus Pimephales; species Pimephales promelas. Next base: position 19,099,993 of record NC_142769.1, read on the forward strand.
CTGGTAAGAAAAGCCAATAAATTATTTTTTTTATCATACTGTGCTTACATACAGCCATATATATATTTTTAATATATATATATATATATATATATATATTTATTATCGTAAAATCGGGTCATAAAATAAAGTGTCACCAAAAATTCTGTTAACACGAGAACGCTCGCGGGTGAAAACGTAAAATTATTTTATCGGATGTGGCTTTCGTTTACATGGCGACGGCGTTTTTGGGGCTTAAAAACGCAAAAAAGTGAAACCACCATCCAGAGTGGAAATCTTAAAAACGCTCCACGCCGCGTTTCCGTGTAAGGCCAATTTATACTTCTGCGTCGAGGGTACGCCGTAATGTGCGGCGTTGGCTACGCACGTAGGCGACGCCGTTATGAGCATTTATACTTCTGCGTTCAGGTCTTAGTTGCTCTGCAGTACTGCTCCGAAACGCTAGTTGGCGGCGGAGGGTTTTAATGTTCCACTGTGTTTAGATTCCTCGCGGCTAGGGTACTACAAGCAATAGCGACTGAAAGAGAGCAGATCATGTTGGAGTTGGAGCTTATTGAGGTGGAAAAACAGTTAATTTTAGTGAAATTACTAAAACTGAAAGGCAGAAATGAGAGAAGACGTCGGAGGAGATGGTACGTGTGGAAATGCGTGAGAAGGTACGTGCGGAAATGCGTTGGAGGAAATGCGATGCTACCAAGCCGACCAATCACGATCTTGCGGTCCGCGTCGTCGCGACGTGTAGTTACATTTTTGAAGAGGTGCGCGTCAGGCTACGGCGAAGGGTACGCGCTATGGGACGCGTCTGTGCGTATGCTACGCCGTATCTACCGCGCGTACCCTACGCAGAAGTATAAATTGGCCTTAAACGATAAAAGCGCAAAAGTCTGCTTGACAATGAAGGTTGTACGCAGGCACGACTTGGTGTTGTTGTGTGGCAGTGCTCCACATTGCCACCTAGCCGCCTGGAGTGCATACTACATCAAATTTTCACACACTTTCGCGTCACCATATGCATGCGGATTTCCCACCCAAAGCACTCTTCTAAACGAAGAATAAAAAGTGATAACGCAACACCACTTTTTCATTTTCTCTTCAGAATCGTTTCCGTGTTTATTCACCATCATCTAATGGCTTGGCAACAATCTACGGCGTTTTTAGTCATTTTTGCGGCTCCGTGTGAATTGGCTTTATGCACAGCTGCACTACTTCCTGACCTTAAGCCAGCTCCTTAGGTGTTTCTCAATGTCAAGGATACTTCCTTGGCAGGACGGGTCCTTCCAAGTCATTTCCTTCAGAGGCTAGGCGAGGGTCCTCTTTAGCATTCGGAGAACACGTAAATGGAACAGGCTAGCAAGTGCACGTCATTGCGTCATTACATCAGTGAAAGGTCCGCTTCGGCGCTGCAAAAATCATAGTGCTGGTGTACTGCACTGTTTGTTGACAGTCCTTATTTTGTCTTGTCAGTCCTCATAGAAATAAATAAATAAATAAAGTATAAGGGATAATGTATAACCAGGCGGTTGTTATAGTGAATACAACCCCGCAAACTCTAAAGCAGAGGGGTCTTGATTGAATCAGCCTGAAGGGGTTGTACCTACCAAACGGCTACCTACCAAATAAATCAATAATTTGACACAAAATATTTATTTAAAAAGGAGTTTATTCATTCAAAAACGATTATATTACCGGAGTGAACAGAACTAGCACTACGTCCATAGCAACATGATCTAGCTGTTAAAACACATGCAATGGTAAAATATGTGACCAACAAAAAAGGCTATAACGTTATATGAAGTAAAAATTAATCATCATTAATCACCAGTAAAAGGGAACAGCTTTAAATCCCCTCAGCAAATTTGAGCCAATATGTTAAATAGTTTAACAAACATTAAATAAATGGCTAAACTGAAATTATACTTGCTTACATTTGAAAGCATATTGCCGTTATCACTCCGACTCCGCTAACGGTCGACATTTTTTTATTTTTTGAACAAGATAGCAAAGCTGCGCATAGGATTGTGGGTGATTTAAGAGCGCGAAGGCTACACATATGCATCCTTTCCTGTGTATGGGATATTTTCCGAACGAAGGACTCAGTCCTTGGTTGAAATTCTGAGGATCCTCGACATTGGAACAGTCCTTCGACGGACGTCGATGACGTAGCATCCTCGAAATTCCGGCTTCCGAGGATCCTTCCTTGACATTGAGAAACGCCTCTTGTTTCCTTTCTGCCATTATTGGACAAATTGATTAATTCAGGTGTGCCGTTCTCTCCTGTTTGTTTCTGTGGTTACTGATTGAGTTAGTTCTGTTCAGGTGTGTCTAGATAATACGCCCTCTCTTGTTTTCTGTCTATTTAAACCCAGTGTTTTCTAGTTCATTGTCAGTTCTACGTTGTGATATGTTGGTTGTTCTGTTCCTGAGATTCAATTTTATTACAATTTAAAATAAGTTTACAATTTAAAATGGTGATTTTTTCCTGTGATAGCAGCATTTTCACCATCATTATTCCAGTCTTCAGTGTCACATGATCCTTCAGAAATCATTATAATACGATTTACTGCTCAATGTTAAAAAACAGTTGAGCTGCTTCATATTTTTGTGGATTTTTCTTTTTCAGGATCCTTTCATTTATAGAAAGATCAAAAAGAACATTATTTATTTTAATATAATTTTTTTGTAACATTGGAAAAGTCTTTATTGCACTTTCGATCTATTTAATGGCTTGCTTAAAGTTGCAACTGTTCAGATCTGATTTGTGTGCCACTCATGCTGCTCTTTCGGTTTCCGGATATCTGCATTGGCAAGGATGTTGCATTGGTAGGCATACGCCTTTGCCGCCTCCGCCGGTTTCAGCATGTTTCCTATAACAACATCTGACGTTTATGTTGTTATAGGAATAGTATATATCTGATATGCACAAAAATTGGATTTGGACTAACAGTCTGAACGTATAGCTTACAATATGTAAGAATTTTGTAATAATATATCCAAAAATCACTTGCACAGTGTGATATTTCCTGCAGTTGTGTACTTACAATATCCCAAAAGTCTCCAAAGATTTGTTTTATTTCACAGAAATTCCAATTTTAAATAAGTGGCCATCCTGGAAATAAATGTCAATGACACAATATCGGTGCTATCCTCAGTTTCCGTTCATACTGCCATAGCCATGACGTAACCATGGCAACAGACGTGGACAACTGTGTAGTTCGTAACGTTTAGCGGCATGCAGTTCTTGTTTCTTTCAAAGATAAAGCATGGCAAGCTGACTTTGGGACAAACAAGGAGAACTAAAATAAGGATCAATATCAGAGCCCTACGTTCGCAACTAACTTGGACTGGACTGAGCTTCACGATTAACGACTTGACAGTTTATTAGGCAGGTGACTAAATGTGCATAAAACATATCAATGTTATATAACGTTAGCTCAACATGATGCAATGTTAGAATATGGTCAGCACACTCTTAAAAGAGATTGAACCTTTTCTTCTTAGAGTGTATGTTATTCTAATGTTGATCTAGCTTACTGCTAGTTTCATTTAGCAAACAAACTAAAACATGGTAAAACATTATAACTTTCAACACACATTTAAATGCCGTTTAGTGTGATAGTGTTAACGTTAGACCAAGTGAAGCGGTTTCTATGCAAGCAGTTTTTATGTCTCGGTGACCAGTGAAAGTCTCTGAGTTCTGAGTCTCTGCCCATTCATTTAGATAGGAGCCTGGTTGTTAGTGTGAAATAGCTGCCCGGTGGCGTTGCCAAGATGGGGGCCAAGTGACATGACTTGCCTAAAAGGACTTTGGTAAAACAAACGAATTAACACGTAGTATAATGTTGCTTTTCCATTAATACCAGCTCGACTCGCCTCGGCTTGACTCGACTCGGCTCGCTTTTCGTTCCGTTTTCCATTGCAGACAGTACCTCCACAAATAGTACCCGGTTGTCATTGCAACACCTTTCGTTCCTCGTTGCCCTAACAAGCTCTCGCAGGATCCTCTCTTCGGCAACCAAACAAAGGAAAGTCTGCACCTCCTCGTTTGACCTCACGTCGTATTCTTCAGAGTTGCCATAGTAATAGTAGTTAATTTAGTTACTATCACTGGCCAAACTATTTCAAAATAGCGGGGTTATTCTGGATACTCCATCTGGCACGTAAGGCCCGAAATCCCGAAAGCAGGATCAGGTCCAACTTTTACACAGTGGAAAACCAAACAAAGGCGAGCTGAGCCAAGCCGAGTCTAGTCGAGTCGAGCTGGTACTGTGTAGTGGAAAAGCGCCATAACATTATAACTTTCAACACACATTTAAATGGCGTTTAGTGTGTTAGTGTAATGTAACGTTAGACCAAGTGAAGCAGCGCTGCGTTACCTCACAAGATTGATTCATCTAAGAAACTGACTTGTGTGAGTAATCCAGCACTTGTGGGTAGTTCGGTAGAATTAAATGTCCTTATTCCTTTATATCCACGGGACTCGCATGTGCTATCTGTCTCTATAGCAATTGCAACATGCTTCATACCACTGTAATGTTAAAAAACATGAATGTTTGCACTCATCCATAACCATTATTAGATCCATCAGCTTGACAGCAAGTCCCATCATTCAGCTCATCACTGCGTCATCAACCTACGCCTTTTTTATTGTTGGAAACTGCGCCCTCTTGTGGCGAGACAATCTTACATATTGAGCCTTTAAGTAAACGCAGCCCAGGGGTGTGTTTCCCAAAAGCATCGTTAGCCAACTATGGTCGCAAGTTCCGTCGTTATTAGCATAGTTCAACAAGTCGGATTCATTTCATGTGATTCTTTTTGTTATCGCTGTTCACACTTGCTAAATCTGATCGAATTTCAATTAGATATACACAAAAATCGGATTTGGGCTGGCAGTCTGAACGTAGCCTTTGTCATCTTACAATGAACACAGGCTAACCAGAATAGACCATTTTGCAAGATGTAAACAACACTGGTCCAGAAGCACTTCCTGTTTCAGTTTTTTAACACTACATAAAAGCTGGGATAAAATACAACCAACAGAACATTTAAAACTGAATAAAAAAGTTAAACAAATATCTTTAAGATGTTTTCTTTACATGTGAAATAAAGAAAACAGGAAGTGTTTCTGGACCAGTGTTTGCATCTTGTAAAATGGTCTATAGGGAACTCAGACCCAAAACACAATGAAACTAAGCAGCTGATCAACCACAATTTTCATATCGATGCATCCTGCATAATGCTCTTCCGTCTCATCAGAGCACTTGTGTATTTTAATTGGTGAGAACATCACAAAACACTGTCTGAGATGGACCATAAATGACTTTCCAACTATTGGAATAGGGGTTGTGAGCCAGTGAGACCAAAAAGTCGCTTTCCACGTTAATAGCTGGAATGTTGTTTCGGTCTCTATGGAAGTTCACAGCCGAAGCTGGAATAGCGTTAGGATCCGTACACTGATATATTTGTCTGACAACGTTGTTGTTTTCCTTGGAATTTTACTAGATTGACACTAACACTAGCGCTGCAAATTCCTGAGCGCGTTATAGGGAAATTTTCATTTGAAATGCTGCTCACAAGTGAAAGGGTATAATTAGAGTCATGTTTGGTAGAGACTTTAATTCCTGTCTTGAGACAGACTTCCCCCCCCCCCCATATATAGCTATAAATGTCAGTCCATACAGGTCGATTACATGGGCACTGAATGGCAAATAGATTGCGCGATATGATATTCGCTGTGATTATCGAAAAATTGTTGGCTGAACAAATGCAGGCGAATAAATGGCATCTGTACTTTTTCTGAACATGTCACCATGGCATGCTTGGCTCTCAGTGTGACCATCCTCCATCCTCTTCTGCCTTTTTCGGCCCAAACTGGGAGCGTGTGTTTGCGAGGCTGGCCGAGCCCCAAACCCGAGGTCTATACTGCTTCTGGCAGCGTACAGATTAAGGCTGCAATTATAGATCTGGGTTTGGACTCTGCTTTGTTTGAGAAAATGGAGGGAGGTTTGGTGGGGTGGGTGATGTCATCTCTGGTTTAGAGCCGCACAGACTGGGATCACAGCGCTGGTGTTGGCTTACTGCGCTGCGTCGAGGATGAGAGAGAACCAGACGGAGAGAATAGAAGGACGGCGTGAGTGTGTGCACTTTAAATAGATCTCAACTAAATTGATGGGGCTTATAATCAGGTTGGCTTTTTATGTGTTTGTGTGTATGAACGATATGAACTGCCGTATTATAACCGAGCTCTAACATAAGCTTATAACACTTAACAGTTTAGTTTTGTCTTTAAGTTTTATTCCCCCCCCCACCCAAAGATAATAAACAGAGATGTCAAATCAAATGGGTTAAACAAAGTCGCAGATCGCAGCACTCTCTACAAACAGGCCAAGCCGAAGTTAAAGGAACTGAGTGAAGACAACATTTTTTACGACCACTTGCAGGCACTGTTTTATGAGACATTGTTAAAAAATGTGGGCACGCAGAGAATTTACACAGCAATACCACTTTATTTGTTATCCTTTCTTTCAGCAATGTTTGGATGAATCGGGGCTGAATGAGAGAGCAGTTAAAATAACACAGAATAAGTGTACTTGGGTAATCTTTTTGGTTGTTGTGGGGAGAGAGGGCTTTGCCCATGTAAACTTGCGGAGGACAGTTGGCTGAGAGGTCCGGTACTGTAATGTGAGCTGTGGTTGGGGAATAACACGGTGGGGGCATTCGCAGCCCGCTTTTCTAATCTCCAATCTGCTGTAATTCACTGCCATGATTCACAAATGGAGTCTGGCTGGGTGAGGAGATGAGCCAAGCGGCAGACAAAAGAGGAAGAACCAACGTGTGCCAAAACAGTACAATGTACGGTGTACGGTGTTTAAAAATATGAATATTTTTGTTGAATTTATCTACTTACAAATGATAAAAAATTACCCATTTAGATTAAATAGATGGTCAGTATCATTTTCGGTAACACTTTATAACTACACGCTAATAATCATTAGTTAGGCATGAGTAAACAGTTTATTCATCATTCATAAAGCATTAATAGACATTAATAAGCCGTTTATAAATAGACCTATAAATGCTTTATTCTTGATTTAAAAGCATTTTAATAATTGTATTTTCATCCTTTATTAATGATTTTATCATTTCTAAATGAAGTGCATTATTTACAAACCAGTTATTTGTCAGTTGTCATTGGTTCATAAGATCACTTAGAGCATATAAGCAAATGATTAATTAGGTATTTAAATGTACATCATACATCTTATTATTCAGACATATAGTGATGGTTACCTAGAGTGTTAATAAATGCTTTATTAACATATATTTATGTTGTAATTCAGGGTTAATTCAGGTTGTTATAAAGCATTTAGTAGTGGTCAGTTAGCTATGTTCGTGAGATCATCTAAAGTGAGGACTATTCATGCATTGTAAAGCATTTATAAAGGAGATTTAAAGGCTGTTAAATATTTCCTTGTTCTGTATCACTGTGTTGTGTTTGTTACATTTTACTGTTTAGGAGATTATTGAGCCTTTAAATCTCCTTTATGAATGCTTTACAAGGCATGAATTGTCCTCACTTTAGAAGAGCTCACAAACATAGTTAACTTACCACTACTAAATACTTTAACTACCTGTATTTTCTACATTTACTTACACTTTCTAAGTGATCTTATGAATGACAACTCCTAAATAACTGGTTTGTATAAATAATGCTACTTCATTTAGAAATTATTAACTGATCATTAACAAAGTATGAAAATACAATGAAAATACATTATAGATATGCTTATAAATCAAGAAAAAAAGCATTATAGCTGTATTTATAAACTGCTTTATGAATGATGAATAAACTGTTTACTCATGCTTAACTAATGATTAACGTGCAGTTATTATAAAGTGTTATTTTCTAGGTGTTCCCATCATGTATTTTCATGTATTCATTAATAATTAACAATTAAGTACCTGTTTTATCGTTGTTAGGTTTAGTATTGCCATTTTGTGGCATTTGGAGTTAACATTTTGAATGTTATTGTCATTGTGTGTTGTGTATCAAGTATTGAGGTCTCTGTGTTCAGTTGCTGTATGTTGTGTGCACGATTTATTGTATTATTTACTTATAGTAAAGCATACACTTTAAAAGTGTGGTTTAATTTGGTGTTATTGTTTTAGTAAAGTTTATTGCAAAGGAAACTTCAACTAAATAGATATTAGGGTACTCAACCTTTTAGTGGCCAAGTTTAAATGACTTATTTTCTTTGTTAATTTTACTTAACTTAGTTTACTTAGAGTTTACTTAATTCCATATGTGAAATTGACTTTAAAAATATGTGTGAAAAACTTGAGAAGTAGGCCTACATTTGAAAAAAAAAAAATGAATAAATAAATAAATATATATATATATATATATATATATATATATATATATAATTTCAGTGTAGTGTTTGAGGCCTTCAACTCCAAGTTACTTGTGGGCGAACATTGTTTTGGTCTTCAATTTTCTGAGGTTTGAGGCCTGTGGTTACATCTTGTTATCAGTTATCAGAGAATGTCACAAATGACATCACAATTTGCCCCACCTAAAAGAAATAAAGCAATATCCGTGTGAATAATGTATTTTGAGCAGTTAACTGACTGCCACTGCTGTTTTTTGACTCATTGAAATGAATTGTTTTAAAATAAACTACATTAAAAAAAGTAAACCAATGCTGAATGCAAACATTTAATTATGAAATGTCACCATCACTTAAAAGTAATCCGATGTTAATTCAAGCTTTAGTACAGGTTCTGTGACTTTGTTCCTCCTTGCTTCAAAACTCTGTATGAAATTTATTTGCGTTAACAGCGGATGATTTCTCAGATAGTTGAAGAATTGTATTAACTCAGCTAATCTGCTATAAATGCTGATTTGACTTGAGTGCAATGTAATGGAAAAGCTGCGCAATATGCACAATTTCACAAGCCTACTATTCATTAAAAATATTAGAAAGCACATAGTCTACACTGCACCGTATGCGGTAGTGCAAACATGTCCTGATTTTGCTGAGTTCATGGATCAACATATTTTGTTGATCCTGGAACAACATTTCAGTCTGAACATTTTGTTGTAACCATATCCCTATTCCGAAACCTAAATCTACTCATAACTTTTCCCTAAAAAGCAAAATGAAATGTGAATAACACAGATGTAAAAACACCTAACCCTGAGTGTAAGTCTAAACGTAATAAACTGTAAACTTGTTCCTCAAATCCGATTGTTTGACTGGAATGTGGTTCTAGAATCAACAAATATGTCGATCCAGGAACCTGATGCACTTGGTGAAATCAGGTTTTGCTACTTAACTACTGTTTTTCTACACTGTCAAAACACGATTTATGCGTCTATTGGATCAGTGTCCATGTCTGTTTGTATATTAGGTGTGAGGTGAGTACCGGCTCAATTTCCAGGCGTCTCCTGGCCCTCTTTCTGCAACACTGGCACCAGATTGACACTCATACCAGTGTGTATCATTGCAGACGAGGAGATGAGGAGTGAGGCAGTTTAGTGTGGGTCCACTGAATGTTACAGGCTTTCGGCTGGCACATTACATTCACCGAATGATGCAACCTAGGATGTTTTCAATTTCACAACCTGATTTGGCTAAACGAGTCTATTTCAGAGACTTTCCAGCTAGACTCAATGGAAGCCAATATAGGAACTGAGCACTAAACTGCATTAAGTAGATCCAGGGAGACCGAGAAAATGTAAAAGGGAATCAAAACACTGGACAACAAACAGACTGTATCAGGATTTGGCACCATCCATCCAACATGTCGATCTCAGTTTTTCCATGTTATGGTTAATGCGCCCAAATACCCCTTCTCTGACAAACTTTAGGAGGAAAAAATTAAATGTTGAGAGATGTCCATTTTCCTCTTTTAATTTTTTTTCTCTTTTCTATTAAGAAGAATACGACATCTTAGAAATGCTCGATGCTCTGTGGACAGTTGGACTCCACATGTTGTTGGTTCAGGAGATCACTGTTTCAGAGAGAAAGAAGTAATAAAGGTACAAGCACGATTGAGCTCACAAAACAAAAGTTAGAATATTCAAATGAAGAGAAATTAAATTGACAGTATAGACTTTTACATTGTTAAAATTTCAAACAAATTCGGTTCTTTAAAATGTTCGATTTGTCCTGTGAATACCTTTCTCTATCTTATTCGTTTTTTTATTTAGATATACATTTAGATATTCTAAAAGAGAACTACTTTATTTTTTTAACATTTTTTTTTTAGATAAGTATCAGGTTTTGCATGATGATTATCAAACTATAGCAATTGGTTAGAAAGGGAACACAATGTAAACATTTTTGTTACTCAGTATTTGATCATTCAAATAATTAAACAATATAAATAACAAAATAACATTTTACAATAAATTGGTATTTTTTATTCAATTCAATTCAATAAGTAATAAAAACTTCAGAAGGGAAGTGTGTTGCATTTGAGCAAGAGTCTCTTTTGTAATTTTTAATTATTTATGTGTGTGTGTGTGTGTGTGTGTGTGTGTGTGTCGGGGGGGGGGGGGGGGTCTTTTCACTCTTGATGTTTTAGAGTGTCAGGTCTTCATTGCTGTAGATTTTTTTCCTGCACAGTTTCTGATCTTCAACAAAAGTTTCTCTGATTTTTCCTGTTTTTTTTTCTTTTTTTCTTTCTTTTCGTATTTCCCATTCATATCGGTCATTTTTGACCAGGGGGAGGCTAAGTGTGACTTTTTTTCCAACCCTTTAACAAATCAGATTCATCTCCTTGATTTTGTTGTGTGTTCATATACAACAAAAGTCACCCCATCCGATTAAGCAAAAAAAAAAAATTAAACAATTCAACAAAAAAACGTAAACGTTTTCGGTCATTTTCAGATGAAGAAGCCCAGATGCATTAACAACTGTTAACAAATGAGAACTTATTGTAAAGTGTAACCCAAACTTTTATTGGATACTAATTGCATTAAGTGTTCCTTAAAATGTCTTTCCAAAGACACAATTGTTTCATAATATTATTTGTTTCTTTCTGTATATGGTATCCACACTTTTTAATGTGTGCTTGCCAGTGTTGTGCAAGTTACTTCCAAACTGTAATACATTAGGTATTACTTGTTACTGTTATTTAAAAGTAATTCATTACCTTACAATATTACTGTCTCAGAATTGTAATGCGTTACATTACTCATGTATTACTTTTGAGTTACTTTCTCCAAAATAACTAAGTAGTACTTAACTTTGGGGCTGTAACGATAAGCAATATGAAACCGAAATCGCGATTCGCCACACGACTCAGATCCACGAACCTACAGAATCGAGACACACCTCTTCCGACTCCAGCGTTATTCTCCTTACCGTCCATATCCAATGCTGCCTTATCTTAAAATTAGGCTATTAGTATTATTTGAAGTTAACATTATAAAATATGTAGACCTACACCACAAAACTAGGAGGCAAAATATATATTTTTTTGTAATTCTGTTAATTACACTGCGCAAATCGGATGAGGAAGGGTTGGCATTTTAGTTTTCGTGTTCGCATTTATGAGGAAAAAACAATGTTACAGACATTGTTACAGACCGCTCTGAACTGGCACAAAAAGACTGCTTTAAAACTTTCACATAGTCTGTTGCCTTTAAGAAGTAAAATACACTGTAATACAACTGTAATACAAGCCTGACTGAACATGTAACGAGTAAAATATTACTGAAAATTGATTTGTAATGCCTTACACTACAGCGTTACAGCAAAAAGTAATATGTTACTGTAATGTATTACTTTTGTAATGCGTTACTCCCAACACTGGTGCTTGCACATACTACACAGATTTAGTCTTTCCTTTAAAGGGAACTGGAAAAATTATATTGAAGACAATAAATCAAATTTATTTTAATTCTTATTTATTTTTCTTTTAGCAATCATTTTGCAAGTGTTAGACAACCAAGCTTTGTATGGTGATTTACTTATCACCTTTCTCTTCATTTCTTTGATAATTCAGTAAAGTTCAAATAAAATTTTCAAGGTTACGAAGATTTTCTTTCTGTCTTCCTCTCCCTCTCTTTTTGTTGCTCAGGTGATTTACCGGCTGTTGTTTGTGTCACCAGCTGTCTTTGACCTTTTGCCCTATGACCTTTCAACCTGCTATCTGTTCTTGACAACACAGGCTACACTATCCCATGTTGCCACAACACACACCACACACACTCCCCATCACTTCTGATACATTAAAACTACAGAGATGTTTCTTCTAATCATACGTCAAACGGAAGCATGTTAACACAAACAAGTGCACATGCAAGCTCAACATTTCAGACCCATATCTTGGCCTAGCACATTTGGAGAGTTCAATTCATTTCAAGAAAATGAATATTTTGTTAATAATTCCACTTTTTTTCCCATTCATGTCATAGTGAGTTATTATCGTCCTCATATATTTTATATCTGAAACAAATCCCAGAATTCATTATCACATTGATCAGTGAACAATTAATCTCAATAATGGATCAAGACATCAAATCAGGACAAAAAGGTTCACAAGCAAATGTTTCTTTAGAAAATAACAACACCCGACAGGGGATGATTTGGCCATTTTGTTTTGTTTTGCCTTCCCAGACTTGGCCGCTGAGAAGATTAAGAGATTTGGTGCGAGATTATTCTCTCTCCCATCAACGCTCTCCATCAAATAAGCGAATAAGTGGTTTGTAAACAAGCCCAAAACAAAGGCTTTTGCCAAAACCTTTCAGATCTCAACAATGGATAGTGCATGTCTTACGATATAGAAAATGAGGCATTAAATCATCAGGGGCGAATGCTGCACTGACATTGCTGATTTGCATCCGGACGTGTGTGTGTGTTTGTGTGTGTGTATGCGGATCAGTCCTGTGAGGCATATGTTGTCATGCAGGTTCCCAATAAATAAAGCTTATCCTGTGTGTCCTTGAAATTTCTCAACCCGAAGTGACAAGCCAAAAGCTTATAAGGACAGTCTGACCTACATGGGTGGGTCATTAAAATTTAGAGTGGAGTCCTAATTAATCTCAAATGTGGTTGAGATAGACACCCAAACAGTATCATAAATCATTGTGATTAAGAAAGAGAGAGAACAACAGATGATGTCATGAATGTGGAGAGTTTTTGCACACACACACACACACACACACACACACACCCTTGACATCCCTCCCCGCCCACACACACGCCTTGCCACGCGAATAGAAGCGTGTGTGTGCGAGAGCTTGAAAGAGAGGGAGGAGGTGCCTCTGAATATAACAGCACGGCTGGCAACGCCAAGCTCAAATGTAAAGGCGACTGGATGGCCTTTTGTAATGTATATTAACTTGTGACGGTCATTCACCTGACAGGCCATTGTTCTCCACGACCCGGCAGCCTCCTCCCTCCCTCCCTCCCTCCATCCTTTCTTCCTTTCGAGCAGGTTGGGTGTATTGTGTGCAGAGAAGCACGCAGCGATGGTCCGTTGCCTGTTGGGGGGGGGGAGGGGGGGGGGGGTTAGGCAAAGGGTTGAGACGCCGACCCCAGTGAGTGGGGGTGACCTAAGCAGATGGCGGGGCAGGCTGTCCACTCAGCCAGAATTAATAACGTGTGCCATGTCACATTGTCTGAGAAAACGTTCCCCCTCTCGCCCCACCATGTCTCTCTCTCTCTCTCAATTTCAGTTTACTTTATTGACAAGACCAAACCTGTACATTTGGATTGCAAAAGCAGTCATATATACACTGAAAAAATTCAACTCAACAAAATTCACTGAACTCACTGTACACACAAAAGGCCTATTCTCTCAAAAATTGTTCACAAATCTGTCTAAATCCAGACTGATCTCATGAAATGGCGTATGTATGACACGCCAAATCGTATTTCCATTTTTGGCGTGCTATCAACAAGCATAATCGCTTTTCAGCATGTTTATGAACGCGGTTGACTTAACGTTACATTACTGTATATATAAATATATGAGCTACCCCAACCCCGTCCCTAAACCTACCCGGTTAATAGCATTTATGAGTCTTCCCCTACCATCCTAGGAAAAAAATATCGCTGCCCAGATGTAGATCTACATTTTGCTTCATTTCGCTCGGAGATTTAACAGCGCAGACATACGCGCGGAATCACTCGGACATTTAACGGCGTAGACATACGCGCGGATTCACTCGGACATTTAACGGCGTAGACAAACGCGCGGATTCACTCGGACATTTAACGGCGTAGACATACGCGCGGATTCACTCGGACATTTAACGGCGTAGACAAACGCGCGGATTCACTCGGACATTTAACGGCGTAGACAAACACGCATACACACGGATAGCTCAAGATGCTTATAGATCATGCCATTTGACTTGAAAGTTGCGTGTATGTTTACGCAAATGTCATGATGTCATGTTGATAAATCTGTGTTAGTAAGTGCTTCTCCTTTGCCAAGATAATCCATCCACCTCACAGGTGTGGCATATCAAGATGATTATTGCACAGGTGTGCCTTAAGCCAAGTTCACACTACAGGATTTTAAGTCCGATTTATGCCCGATTTGCAAATCGTTGAGCTCGCCGACAAGTCAGGGTGTTATCGCGTGCAAATCGCGGGGGATTAGCGGACGATGAACGCTTGCCAATCTGTTAGTATGTAAGAGCCATTTTTTTTTTCTCAGAGCAGATCGTCACGCAATGAGTGTGCAGCACTAGTTTCTGTCTGACGTCCATATTCGCGTGTTGTGTTCTTCTCTGCAGTTTCGCGTCATTTCTGGTTAATTTTATTCCGTGGTTTTCGAGACAAAACATGGTTTGTAGACAAGATAGAATCGTTGGGTGACAGAGTTGTTGTATTTTCATTTTTGGCATGCTATTAACACGCATAATCGCTTTTCAGCGTGTTTATGAACGCCGTTGACTTAACGTTACATTACTGTATATATAAATATATGAGCTACCCCAACTCCATCCCTAAACCTACCCGGTTAATAGCATTTATGAGTCTTCCCCTACCATCCTAGGAAAAAAATATCGCTCCCCAGATGTAGATCTACATTTTGCTTCGTTTCGCGCGGACATTTAACGGCGTAGACATACGCGCGGAATCACTCGGACATTTAACGGCGTAGACATACACGCATACACGCGGATAGCTCACGATGCTTATAGATAACATGGCATTTGACTTGAAAGTGCCGTGTATGTTTACGCAAATGTCATGATGTCATGTTGATAAATCTGTGTTAGTGAGCACTTCTCCTTTGCCAAGATAATCCATCCACCTCACAGGTGTGGCATATCAAGATGATTATTGCACAGGTGTGCCTTAAGCCAAGTTCACACTACAGGATTTTAAGTCCGATTTATGCCCGATTTGCAAATCGTTGAGCTCGCCGACAAGTCAGGGTGTTTTAGCATGCAATTCGCAGGGGATTAGCGGACGAAGAACACTTGCCAATCTGTTAGTATGAAAGAGCCAGCAACGCAGCGAAAACGCTCGCAGACGCCTCGCCTAGCCCAGAAAAATATCTAGCCTGCTAGATATCCAGAGCCGTCGCGCGACTCAACCTCAGTGATGTCATGAGTACAGCCAATCATAACAACGCATGGGTCGAGGACACCAGGTAAATCTTAGTTTTTCTTTTCTTTTTTGCATTTTTTTTTCTCAGAGCAGATCAAGTCAGGGTGTTATCGCGTGCAAATCGCGGGGGATTAGCGGACGATGAACGCTTGCCAATCTGTTAGTATGTAAGAGCCATTTTTTTTTCTCAGAGCAGATCGTCACGCAATGAGTGTGCAGCACTAGTTACTGTCTGACGTCCATATTCGCGTGTTGTGTTCTTCTTAGCAGTTTCGCGTCATTTCTGGTTCATTTTATTCCGTGGTTTTCGAGACAAAACATGGTTTGTAGACAAGATAGAATCGTTGGGTGACAGAGTTGTTGTCAACTCGTTATTTATTTGATTATTTTCAGGATTTAGACCGTACCATAGTACTGAAACAGCTCTCATTGAGTCACAAATGATTTGCTCTTATCATTCGGCCGTGGTTGTATCTGTATGTAGTGCGTTGTCAACTCGTGTAGTGAGTTACCTCCTGTTTGTGGATCAATCACGTTGTGTTGTGTGGTGTGAACAGCTAAACAACTTGAACAAGCAAGTCATGTAGTGTGAACCGCACAGTTCAGCCCGACGTTTTAAAATCATGTAGTGTGAACAAGGCTTTAGGCTGTCCACAATAAAAGGCCACTCTAAAATGTGTTGTTTTACTGTATTGGGGGAGTCCAGGGGCATCTGAAAACCAGTCGGTATCTGGTGTGACCACCATTTGCCTCACACAGTGCAACACATCTCCTTCGCATTGAATTTATCAGGTTGTTGATTGTGGCCTGTGGAATGTTGGTCCACTCCTCTTCAATGGCTGTGCGAAGTTGCTGGATATTGGCAAGTACTGGAACACGCTGTCAAATACGCTGATCCGGAGGATCCAAAACATGCACATGTCCGGTGAGTATGCTGGCCATGCAAGAACTGGGATGGAATTGTGTACAGAGCCTTGCAACATGGGACCGTGCATTATCATGCTGCAACATTTTTTTTATCTAGTCTACATAAAAAGTAAAATAACGATAATGGAATATACAAGAAATACTACAAAACATTATGTTTGGAGAAGATCTCTCTCTGAAAAGAGTAAAAAAGTCACCTTTAATTAAAAACTGTAAAAAAAAAAGTACAATCAACTTGGGTGTTTAAGTCATTTCAACCAAAATTACATTAAACATTGCATTGAGTTAAACCAATGTAAAAGCATATGTTGTCATAACTGATATAGTTTTATTAGTGAGTATAGAACTTTATACGATACAGATTGTTTCAAATCAGACACAGTGAAAAGAAAATAATAATTCATGCAAACACAATTCAATTCTGCTGTAAAGCAGCTCTAAAAAACAATAGTTAACAGTCAATATTCAGCTGAAATCAGTTCAGTGTTGAATCAGTTGAGTTTAGTAACTGTGTAAAGTTAATAAATTATGGAATGTGTTCAATCGATCTAAACTAAAGCAGCCCTGGAAAAAAACAGTGATTTCATCGTCCAGCTCAGTTCTGTTCTCATTTGATAGTGTTGGTGCATTCAAGTCACTAATATTGCTGAATATTAAAGGAGTAGTTTACTTTTCAAAAAAAACTTTTGCTGATAATTCACCCGCATGTCACCCAAGATGTTCGTGTCATTCTTTCTTCAGTCGAAAAGAAATTAAGGTTTTTGATGAAAACATTCCAGGATTTTTCTCCATATAATGCACTTCAATGGGAACCAAAGGGTTCAAGGTCCAAAAGACAGTTTCAGTGCAAACTTCAAACTGTTCAAAGGGCTTTAAATGATTCCAGGCAATGAATAAGGATCTTATCAAGCGAAACGATCGCTCATTTAAAAAAATAACAAAGTTTAAGTTTTATAAGCTCAAATGGTCGCCTTGCTCTGTTCTGTGATGAGCGTTCATGACTCTTTTGTTCGAACTCGTTCATCAAAATCATTGAATGAACCAAATGACTCTGAAAAAGATTTGTTCATTTTGATGAACAAGTTCGAAAAGGAGTCACGAACGTGCATCACAGAACAGAGCAAGGCGACCATTTGAGCTAAAACTTAAACTTTGTTATTTATTAATTAAATGAGTGATCGTTTCGCTTGATAAGACTCTTATTCATCGTCTGGAATCGTTTAAAGCCCTTTGAACAGTTTGCACTGAAACTGTCTTTTGGACTTTGAACCGTTTGGTTCCCACTGAAGTCCATTTTCATCAAAAACCTTAATTTCTTTTTGACTGAAGAAAGAATGACATGACATGGATATCTTGGATGACATGGGGGTGAGTAAATTATCAGCAAAAGCTTTTTCAAAAGTGAACTACTCCATTAAGTGTGCCCAAATAAGCAAGCCAGAAAAGGGACAGTGGCAAGGAACCCAAACTTCACCAAGAGAATGGAGATACTTCCAGCTCAGCTCAGTCAACAAAACAAAATAATTACCTATACAATTAGTTAATAATTTTGTTTGGAGTTTTCCTTCCCAAACATTTTTAATTATCCAATTCCTTCAACTTTTTTTCTTTAAAAAACAAACAAACACACAAAATATACTTTTATTTTCACCTCTCATTTGTGTTGGCTGTTCCTCTTTTCTATCTCCCCTTCTTCCTCTCCGTGCAAAGGGGAAGTTTTGTGCCCACCACTGAAATTTCCGGGGCCTCTTTTGGGATCAGGAGAGCTTCAGCCAGAAAGCTCATAGACAGGGACAGCGATCATAATCACCACAGCTCTTCCTGTCCAACAGCAGGGTCAAGGTCTTCACACACAGTATGTGCTGTGTGTGTGACTTCTGGGAGAAAAACAGAGCAATATGAGGCACATGCGTTTAAGGCTGCTGTTACCCATTATGACTCCTGTCGTAGTTAAGAATCACTCTTCATTAGATAATGATTGGTTCATATCTTCACTAATCATGAGCTCATCTTGAAGTTGAACTATTAATCAGGTATTATGATTATTCATGCCCTGTTATTGTAAAGTGTTACCAATTTATTCATATGATGAAAAAGTGGAAATTTCATCACTCCAGTCTTCGGTGTCACTTTATCCTTTCAGAAATCATTTTAATACGATGATTGGTGCTAAAGAAACATTTTGTATTATTACCACCATTTTCAGTATTCTTTGATGACTAAATGAATATACATCTTTACAGTTTTTGCAGTCAATGCACCATTGCTAAATAATAAAAAAAGATGATTTCATAAAGCAAAACTTCAGTTTTCTATTATGTGAGGCTTGTAGATTGCATTGTTTTATAATATGTATTACTGTATTGCATGTGATTGTATGTATTCCAGACCAGCATTTTAATTAAATTACAGACCTTTTCACTGTAAGATGTTTTCCATTTAAAGATAAATGGGCCTTTATGAGGGGGATAATAACTGAGTACATATCTTTTAATGAAACATCATAAATCCTGGGTTTCATCGACATGTATGTGATTATGCTGTCACTGTGTGCTTCACAGCTTGATATGACACTGGCCTTGTTGCACAGTTAGACAGATGACAAGAGGCCTGTGTGAGCCTGTTTTAATGACTGGAACACGACAGAATAAAGCTTGCAGTGTGCAGTTATATGTTCACACCATTGTTACTTCTGTGCAAAGCAGACCGAGTATCAAGACGTCTGTGCAAGCCATAGACATGCTGAGATGCTACATCTCCAAAATGTAAAAACAGGCCAGTTCTGATACATCGTTCAGCTCCATGGCTCGCTTTTTTTTTTCATTTCGTCTAACTGACACAGTAACCATGCAAATACACAGATTTGAGCTGCACTGACCACAATACTGCATATTAAGCCCTGATGTTCAAACCACGTCCTGATGACAAACACAATTCCATTCACAGCGGTTTTCAGAAATAAATAAATGAGATTGAAAACATCTAAATGTTCGACTGTATTATTCCTGCACATGCTTGTATTTTCTAGAGCATGACGTTACCCAAAGTGAACATTAATTTACAAGTCACCACATGTTTGGATTTAGTTCCTTCATGATTTTGGAATAATAGTCAGCTAGTAGTCACAATTATAAAGAAAAAAATGTTGAATAGACTGCACAATTTTTACATAGACTATAATGATATCTGAACAGCATTGGTCCTGTAGAGCCATGGAAAGGTTATAAAAAAAAAAATCTAAATAAACAACCAGGACCTTCTTGAATGTCTGAATTGGCAGTTAATGAAGTCAGATCATCAACTCTTCATGGCCACAATAAAGGATAAAGGTCCTTTAAACTATTGGCTTCCTAATTTAAAGTGGAAAGTTTTACAGATCATTTAAAGATAGGACAAAAGCAGAACAGATGAATCCACCATAGAAAGAAGAACTAATCCAACCACGTTACAGATGGAGAATTATAAAATGCCATGACACTTTTAGGCAAGCCAGTTTTCAGTTCTTGTCAGATTCAACATTTGCTAACCATGCATGTCCAACCACTGTAATAACAAGTTTGTTATTTTTTAAAGAAAAAAAAAAACTGTATAAATGCTATAGAAAAAACCTAGCTGGTTAACCATATAAGTTACCTTACCAGTGAACATTTGTAAATGGGTTAACAAGGCGTTATGTAATATTCCTAAAGTAATGTGAAATTGATTATTGTATAATTTATTGTAAAAAAACAGTAAAAGGACATTCCCATAACTCTGCGTGTGACGCATTACATATGATTATATTGTATTTAAAGGAGAACTCCAGTGCAAAATGAACCTTTGGTCTAATAAAACTTTGGTACCTAGTACACTGTTCTCTGAGATTTGTTTTCATGATAATCGAATGTAAAGAGTTTTATCTCTAAAAACTGTTTAATGCTAGTATATGGGGGCATATAATAAGTAAAAAGAAATAGATTCTTAATACCACTAACAAGGCTCAAAATAGCCCCACACTAACGCAGTAACATAATGAGGGTCCCTACAAGTCGATCCCCGAACACCGTTCATACAGTTCAGAAGATCCCTTGGCACGTCGTTCGTGGTTCGACTTGTCGAGACTGTTTTTTCAAAGATGGCTGCTGCCTGTATACACAAAGTGGA
Organism: Pimephales promelas; assembly: GCF_988280905.1. NCBI lineage: Eukaryota > Metazoa > Chordata > Actinopteri > Cypriniformes > Leuciscidae > Pimephales > Pimephales promelas. Next base: position 19,120,644 of record NC_142769.1, read on the forward strand.
CTGTCTTTATAAAGTATCTTCTTATTAAACGGTCTGTACACTTACAAAGTTTTCAATGCTTCGTTTTGCATGTAGGGACCCTCGTTATGTTACTGTGTTAGTGTGGGGCTATTTTGATCCTTGTTAGTGGTATAAACTAGCGATTTCTTTTTACTTATATGCCCCCATATACTAGCGTATACGCTAAACAGTTTTTAGAGATAAAACTCTTTACATTCGATTATCAACAAATCTCATAGAACGGTTGACTAGGTACCAATGTGTTATTAGACCAAAGGTTCATTTTGCGCCGGAGTTCTCCTTTAAATAGTAATTTTTTTATCAGTAATGTACATTAGAGTGTTTTGTAGTTAATGTTCATTGCATTATTTTAATGTCATACCATAATGGGGGTGTTTTGTCTTTGTTTGCAAGACCCTGTGCATCGACCAGTATTGGTCATGTTTTATGGACAGGCGACTTATGAACTCACTGTGTGACTTTCCATTTTATTACCTGTATTATTCTGTTGGTTATCTGTAAATTTTAAGGTCAAGGTATATATTTTGGTAGTTTTAAGGTAAAAGTAGGCTTATTGATATTATATCCCTTTAGCAACAATTGTCTCAATATTTTTCATAGTAAATTTCTGGCAACCACAGAAGCTGTTAATTTGTTTGTTTGTTTTTTTACAGTAAATTTAACAGGATATAAGTGTTCACATTTTTTTTTCCTCGATCGCAAGTGCATTTACATATTCTTTTTTGGATCAAATAGGTTTGAAGTTGCACATAGGCCTTGGGTCTTTCCTCTTTGCCACATTATTTTGAGGATTATCCCATGAATTTCTCAGATTTGTGCATCTAAAAGCTCAAGGTTAAACCTGAACTCACTGAGATACCGCATTCAGTCATTCACTTTAATCAACTGTTTTCCATATGTATTTGCAACAACAACAAATGGAAAACCAGACTTCTAATTATGGGCTTAATAACTGTCAGTTTATTAAATTTTTGGTTTCATGAGATATTTTTAAAATGTCGAGCACCCGTTAAATAGGATAATGATTTGTGTGTGTGTAAAATTCTCTTCAGATGCCGTCATCTTAGCTCATATACTCCCACTAAAAGAGGTAATATTCCATATTTACATTCATGGACGTGCACTCGGGAATGACACTCAAAGCCCAGAGCCTTAAACTCATCTTTTAATTTCACTTGAGACTCACTAAACTGTTTTTAAGCTGTTCTCGGACTTACTACAATGGATTTTCCATTCGCTTCTCACTTTAGAGAGAGAAAGGCACTGATTTGGGCCATGGCTGCCTGTGAAGCCAGCAACGCCTGGTTCTTTTGAAGATGACTCTCCATTTGTCAAACTGCCTATTTCTTGTGGGTTTTTTCCCTAGAGTTTATTGGTGTATGCATGTGTGTTTGTGCCCCCCGAGGCGAGCACACTAATACAGCTGACTGCTTGAACTACAGGTCAGTCCAGCCCAGCAAAATGTCAGTGGTGTCTTGTGATGCCCGTTGGCATTCATTATCAGATACAGAAATATAATCAGATTACTCAAAGCACCCTCACTTTTGAAATGCTGCCGGTTTTCCTCATGGTGTGTGGGTGGTCCTGGTAAACATCAGGTTATGATATGGATAGTAATTATTGAGCTTATTATTATTATTGGGTCCTCATGAGGAAAACACCTTGTAAATGATGTTTGTTGAAAATGTAAAAATGCAGAAGGTTTTCTGTAAGTGATGTGTTTAGGAGTAGGAGTAGGGTTAGGGCATAGAGTTTGTACAGTATAAAAATCATTATGTCTATAGAAAATCACTATAAAACATGGAAACCCATGTGTGTGTTTGGAGAAGTGGGTCCATCCAACACCATATCATGACCAATTCGTACGAATTCGTGTGATTTGTCTATTCGTGTGTAAGTTTAAGGGCGGGGTCAGGGGTAGGTCATTCATACGGATTCATACGAATAGCAAAATAAAGATTCGTATGAATTAGCCACCTCGTAAAATACGTACGAATTGCAGAGAGATTGGGTTGGCACCACAATTCAAATAACCCCAGAAAGAAAGCAAAATGTAACTTTGGTGTGCAAATGATATCCCTCTCTCCATTAAGAATGTGACTCTCCACATTACCCGCATTGGGAAAGCTGAATTTGTCTCTCCTATCAAGTTGCTCCCTCCTCAGAGACTGCTCAGAGGGCTGTTTCCACTATGATGAGTGTGTACTAAGTGAATATTGAAAATCCGTAAGGCCTAGGCCTTAATCCACACACTATACAGGTCTGTGGTTATAAGGTATCATCTGGTTGGGAGACTTGCCTTTGGAGACCAGTCTTTCTCTTGGCAAAACACACAGGCAGTCATCAACACTGGATTTACGGGCGGCACACTTGTGGTTTAGTCGTGATTGCTTGAATTGGCGGCACATGCTGTCTGCTTCATCGAGCTCCTGAGATGGGTCTCTTTCATTGAAAATAATCACTTGGGACCTGCAAGACAGATGATAGAACAATACCGGAGAGGGAGGAAGAAAAAGCGAGGGAGAAAAAAGTGAAGTGAAATTATGAATCAACACCATATGGGTTGAGAAAGAATAGAAAGGAGATGGTGAAACTGTTGAGCTACGCAAACACATTAAAATGAACAATGTTTCAAGAGCGATAAAAATAATAGTTGTTACTTAGGGCAAACTTTGGCAAAGTCTCAAAGACTTTTCCAACAAACTGGACAGCCTACGGTGTGCACAGGAAGAGGAAAGAGTTATGGGGATTCCTAAAGGAAATGTTAAATCATATTTGTGTGCGTCCATAAAACATGTTATTAGTTTTATAGCACGTTGGGGTCAAAGTTTAAAACCAATAGTTAAACTTGGAAACACTCACTCCCTATCATAATTTCACATATCTCGAGGCTTTTGTTACAATGGTTGTGAGGCTCTGAAACACTTGCACTTCTGCAGTCATTTACTGGTTTCATCTGTAAAAGATTTCAGAAACTTTACAGTTTTCATAAAAACTCTAAGAGTAACTGGAGGTTACTTACTCGGATCATAAAAAAAGACGGGGGAAAGGAATGGAAAAATGGCTTTGGTGCATGAGGCTTCCTCCCTTGAATCCTTTGGCTGAAGGCTCAGTGCCAGATTGTGTGTAACCTGTTTTTTTTTTAATCCCCAATCTCTTTTTCTCTGCCGTGACCTATCCATAGTACTCGTGTCGCTCTTTTCCACTGTCTTGCTTCTCACATTTTCTTTCTTTAAGCTCCTTTTCCTCTCAGTCCTCCTCCACTCTCTCTCACTGTCTTGTCAGACCAATAAAAATCAATAATACTTCTGAAAGATTGGAAAACTGTGGATTAAAGTCAGTTTGAGGTCAGGTGTGAGATTCCTGAGTTTGAGTCAGACTGCTTTTTAATATTCCTGAACAGTTCACGCATCTCACAGCCAAGCAGCACAAAAGGCATCAAATGAGCCGTCAAGTGTGTTTAGAGATCATGAAATAATCAGGTGATAAAGTAGAATTCTAGCTTCAGAACAACAGGATTATAAAGAAAGGTGATGGGATGTTTGAAAAACAGTACGTTTTTGCACGTTTTCATACAATCTTGCACTCTTATGGGAGGAACGGACATGAATTCAGACTAATCAATGAATTTCCTGCTTTACAGCCATGGTCAGCATTTACTTTCATTCTTAGTAAAAGAGCAGTATGCATTCACATTCTGCTAGCTATGCCATGACAGAAAGACAAATAAGAAGGTGAGAAACTGATGACAAAACTTGTGTAAAAGATTCTGGTATTTAGTACTTATTTAGTTACTTTCTATTGTTTAGAACAGAGGTTTTTTCAAAAAAGGGTCAAGGGCCCCCTTGGAGGTCGCTAAGGTGTCCGTGGAAAGGTCTAAAGAAACAGCGTACATTTAAACAAAAAAGAAAATAAGATTCAACCCAACCAACTATTAATTAAATAAATCAAATAAATACAACATTAACTGAATTGAATCAACTAAAATGAATACATATCTAAACATTTTATACATCTAGTACAGCACAGTAATATATTTACAGTGCATATAATTATTAGGCAAGTTCATATTGTGACAGTATTTTTTTCCAAGCACATTTTACCAAATGAAAACCACAAAACCAATTACTAAGATTGAATATAATCAATAGCCATGTAAGTGTTGATGCGGGCTTAAAGTGAAAAACGCCTAATATTCACATGTGCAAAATGATTAGGCAAGTCAACTCATAAGAAGAATTTTTGAGAAGAAATGCTATAGAATTTTCTTTAATTATGGTGCGACCATTGAACAGCGAAATGCTCAGCGATTGTCAGCATGATCACACAAAAAGAAAAAAAGGTTGAAAAGAGAAGATGCATGTTAACTGCAAATGTCCTGGTGGTTTCAGATTTAATTCTTCACCTCAATTCTTAAGTCTCCAGAGCCGCCATTTTTCAAAATGGGTCATGTTCTCAGAGACTTTGCTAAGCCAAGTAATCCTGAAACATGACCGTATAAGAATCACAAGCTGAAATATGTCAAGAAATAGACAAAGACTGATTTTTTAAAATGTTGTATGGACCTAAAACCAACACCCAAAATTTACTGTTCTGATTCTGGAAGTTCGATTCAGGATTCTTCACACAGTTGCACCTTAAAAGCCTCTCTCAACCTTACTGTCTATAAAGCCTTCCAAAAAAAAAAAAAAAAAAAAAAAAAAATCTGTCTTCATGTATTTCACAACACTTCAGCTCCAAATTCTTATTAAGCACTGGAGACAATAGGCTTCATGATGATTTCACACCTAATTCACACTTTAATTGAGTAATTTTCTTTTTGCATCCTTCTCCTGGACATTTAATAATTGAAACTCCCTTTTGAAAAACATTGTAGCCTGTATTTGGCTATTCTGCACACTCATTTTCATGGTTTGATAGCAAGCTCCATAACTAAACAACTATCTTGTGAGCAAACATTATCAGACCCAGAGCCTGGGAAATCTCAAGCCTTCACGTCAAAATATCTAGCCAATTCCGCCGAAGAGGTTATTTACGAGCTTGTAAACAATGTTTCGGCACTGTAAAACATCCATCCGAGGCGCCTCGCACCAATCTCGCGATGACACGAGCCTCGCTCACTGAGCTGTATGATGAGAGTTTTCCACCTCTCGCGAGATCAGAAGAGTTTCCCACGCCTGTTGTTGTGGTGTCTGCCCTTTTCTTTCACTCACCCTGCCCCCCTTCCACTGTACTCGTCACCCGCCCCCTTTCTCTCTCTCCCTCGCTCCTTCAATCTCCAGTCTGCTTCTGTTGTCTCGGCGGCTGGTAGGGTCTGGGAGAGAGGATCTCGCGAGTCTTGGAGTTTTGGTGAGAGTTTGTGGAAGATGGCGCCTGTTGTGACAGGGTAAGTCTGAGATTCAGGACTGCTGCAGGAGTTTAGCTCTTCTTACACACTTTCTCTTAAATAAACGGGTTTAATGAAGGCATGGCGGTTTTCTTTTCCGTTATGGACGTTTACTGTCTCTCCACTGTGAATGATGGCGCTCAGCCTATTTATAAGAGCATGTAGAGTGTGTGTTTTTATATTTTGAGTGTAGTGCGCGTGTGTTGTGGGGTTGTTGCATTGAGCCCCGTCGCGGTGCGTCTGCAATGCATGGAGAGCCAGCCAGACCGTTTTGTACAGTGTTTCCAACCACACAATGCTCCGATATATAATTAGTTTTTTTTGTACATCTCGGTGTAAGGAAATCCCCATTAACGGAATGCCCCCAGTACACATGGTCACATTGCATGGTTATAGTAATGCACAGTGGCTTTGTTTCAGGCTTGGTTTCGTTTGGGATTGGAGTGGAAAACACCTCCCCTCTGATGTGTGCTTTTGTTGCTCTGTCGTTGGTCAGATGTGTTTTTATTGATTGTCTGCTGGGAAATGTGCTCGATTGTGAAGTGTTGTTTACTAAACAGAGCCGCTGGCTCTGCTGTCGCTCACTCGGTGCAGACGAATGATTATTTAATGGCAAGTGCAACTAAGGACATTGAAGCTCCCAGACTGGAAAAAGAAGCTTGGAAACGTTTAGTTCCCTTTTGCATGTCAGTGTTTCGCTTGTGCCACTTTGGGACATCGATGAACAATGTGTGATGATAATGACAGTATTTCTGTAGCGGGGACATGCAATCAACCCTTCACTAGATATATTATTAAATATAATACATATTTTAATTATAATAGAATTGCTTTTTTGTTGCAGATATTAACTCTGCGTTGGCTTGTGAAATCAGCATTACAGACTTTCACAAACAAAAGTTGCTTCGTTTCGAGATGTAACTCATCACAAGCGTGTAGTTCAATTACTGATCATCATCGATGCACTTTATCGATAATGATTCACTAGTCTGATTCAGTTATCGATTCATAGACCGATTCACACTGCCAACTTGAGATGTCTGAACGGTTCTTTAAAATAAACAACTTATTGGAGTCATTTGTTAGTGAATGACGAAGTATTTTTTTTCCCTAATACTTCAAATCTTTCTCCTATCCCACTTAATCAACTATAATTCATACAACATTCATACAACAATACAACGTTCGTTCATTATAATTGCTATGCACAAGCTTGGGTACATTCTGATTGGCTGTTTATGTTTTTACCTTCCATCACCTGAAACACTGTTTTCCTGTATAGATATAGCTGTGTTGTGGATTTCCCTGTTCCCCAGTATCATTGTAGTTTGCTGGTTGGAACAGCCCTTACGCTATTCTGTTGATTTCCCTGAAAAGTGTAAATGTGTGATGCTTTCTTCCATCCTGAGACAGCAATATTGGTTCATTGGTGTGCGTTTGACACAATTTGTTTGATCAACCAATCCCAGCGTTTGGGAAACCTGTTTGAAAACAGTCATTTTTTGGTATTCTTTTCCGTGACACTAGTAGGGGAGAAATTATGTTAAGTGAAATATTGCAGTGTCTATTTTCCATTCAATTATTATTGTCATTGCTGTTAATTGTTTTTTTTTATATTCACTTTATTATTGTTGTTGTTATTATTATTCTGTAATCTTATGCTGCAATGTTGATGTAGAAATTTTTGAGGTATTTTTTAGTTGATGCGTTCATTTTAAAAAGATAGCCTACTCACCACTTTTTACGTATGTCTAACATGTATGTATGTATGTCTAACAACTACATTTTGTTAGACATACATACACATATGTACATACATACATTAGACTGAGTCTCTGGTACCTTTCATCATCTTTGTAGACAGCCAAGTAGGTGACAGACATCCCCTGGTTGTTGTTTTTTTCCCTCGTCCTTTTTTGGCGAGAGAGCGAGGGGCGGAGGTGGTGGCAGACTGTTTGTTTGGGGGCTTTCCAGCGGTCCTGAACCGCCGCTGTTTTGACAACGACTGGTTGACTGGCCACCTGTCCAGCTGATGTCCACCAATGAAATTAGAGATGGCATGTGTGAGGGCATCATCATCGTGCCAGTGGCTGCAGCGATTCGAGTCTTATACAGTTCACTGCACACAGCCTTTTGTGTGGTGCTCCCTGTTTGACCTGATAAAGCTTGGCCTTCTCACGTGAGGCTGGTGCTAGCCTAATGGCCACGGGTCTGGTGTGCTAACAGTGAAGCACGAGTAATCCTTCTCAATCCTTGTTTACACCTGCTACCAACTTACGTATTAGTGTATTTAGTTTCGATATGAGAAATGCCACTCTATTGTGTAGATATTTATTTCATCAGTTAATAAGACACTGTTTGCTGTATATGTAGAGATTTTATGTTTGAACTTTGCACCATCTGTCACTAATGGATCTTAAAAATTGTTCACTCAAAATAATAAATAAATACATAAAAAGGGAAAATCAAGTTTAAAACATGTGCAATGTTTTATATGGTTTTGAAAAACTTTTCAAGAAAAAAAATTAATTGGCTTAATAAAATAGTTTAAAACTTATGTTAAAGGGGTGGTTTACTGCTTTTTTTCTTTGCATGATTGTGTTTATGGGGTGCAATATAACACGTATTTGTGGTTTTTCTTTTTTAAAAAGTCTTATTTTTCATAAATTTCATCTTTATTGTAAGCTGCTTTCTCCTCTGTCATTTGAACGAGCGGTTGACTTCCTGAGTCTATGAAACCACTCCCCCAGAAACAGGCAGTGGGCTCAGATTGGTTAGTTTGGGCCGGTGTGTGGTGTAATTGGCTAAACTGTAGTGCACTTTGTCCGGAAAATTCACGCCCATTACCTTTTACGGGAGAGAGTTGCATGTGTTCCTGTCAAATGTAAATAATGGTGTCGATACTGCAGTATCAGTATGAGCCAGAATCAGACCCAGAAAGTGGCGATGAAGAGAGGCAAGCAGAACCCCCCTAAACATGGCTCTTACAAAACGTTTCTGAATGGTGATTTGCCTATATTTTTTTACTTTATACACGTTTGTCTTACACAAAATAGCATCGACCTAACTGGCTACTATATACACAAACAGTGTTGGCATTGGTTTACGTTCTTGATCAAATCGAAAAAATAACACCATAAAGTATACATGAAAAATACATTTACAACAGTTGTACATATACAAAATTTAGGTTGAAAATGTTTGTTCGTGTTTGTCGTAGACAACAAATAGCATGCTATAAAGCTAGCGCTGGTATTTGATAAAACTAAAACATTACATCTGAAATTATACATGCAAATACATTTAAATTGATTAAGTCTTAGCCTATTTACAGGTTGTGTCCCAACAACTGCTGCCTCTGGTTTTAAAGTTTGAACTGCTTCATGTTTTAGTAACAGTTTCTTGTTGAATCCGGCACTGGATTCGTGGAGATTCTGGAAGCTGTCTAGATGTAGGTATAGGCTATATAGTGCTTTTATTGTTTTTTTCTTTCTTTTGGAAAGGATAGCCAGAAAATGTGCTGTGATGCTCATTGGAAACTATCAGTTGCTTGGTTTAAGAAATATCTTTCGTGTGTGTGTGTGGGGGAAAAACAATCCCAGCATCACCTTGAATGATGAAAGCATGAATCACCTCCAGCACAATGCAGCCTGTATCACGCTCCAAGGGAAAAAGATTTTACTTAACATTACACAGACCAATTTCTCTCTCTATTCTTTCTTTGATAAAGCATGTGCAATGTAGACTTGGAGTGTAGCCACTTTCTGTAGTGTATAATGACACAATAAAGTCTGTCCGCTTGGGACAATGAAAGGTGTGTGCTTTGGTAAACAGGTAGGCTAGGCGTGTGTGCGTGAAAGACCTGTTCCCCTGGGGCGTCTCTTCTTCCCTTATACCCATTATGCAGGCAGGACACTCTGAGAAAGCAAAGGGGTTTTGAGGGAAGAGCGGACGGGCATTCTGTGACCTGTCTGAGCTGAGGAAAAATGAGATGGTGTGTTGCATAAAAGAGAGCATGCATGCTGTCTTGCTTCCTGCCTTGAAAATGAGCAAAGGTAAGCCATTAAAAGGAAGGCGTGTTGTTTTAGCTGGATGGCACATGCTTTTCTCACCTTGAGTCGCCATCATTATTGTGGTCTAAAAGTCTAACTTTAAATGAGTGGTCGGTCCGACTCGGTTAAGACATTGTGTATGAAGGAAGGAAAAAAGGGAAGTTCTCTGCTAAGTGTAATAAACTTGCCAGTTGCATCATTTCTGTCTGATTTAAAAAAAATAAAAATATTACTGCTGCCCATGTATATTTCACATGTTCTCACATCTATTTGCAAAGGTCTCGATTTGAAATGTGGTCATTTGAGGTGGCAAAGACTGCTGGGGCTTTCCTCAACGGTCACACCAGGAGCTTAGAGGATGAAACGGCAAATTTCGAAGTCATTTAGCTTGGCTCAGAGTCTGCATGGCACCCAGCATCAGTTCTGGTCCTTTGCCATGACTTGCATTCAGTAACTGTTATGTGCAGTCTGATGATCATGGAAAAAGATCCCCTGTCACTCTGAATTAAGCTTTGGAAATGTTTCAAACCATTGGAAACATTCTTTATTGATTGGTCAGTTGCCTTAAGGATGTATGTTGTTTGTAAGAAGTGCATCTCTTTGCCAAAAAGGTCTTAATTTCATTGGCAAGAGATGTTATTTACTTGTGTGAGCTTGGAATGTTTTAAATGGTCTTCTTAGTTTTGTCAGTAGGGATCTGAATGGCATTATCATACAGAGCCAAAAAATTGTGGTTTGATGAAAAACTGGGTAAAAAAAAAACCCCAATCCCCCATTGTGTTTGACTTGGCATGGATAATGTATGAGGTAAAGAGAGCCCGAGTGGTACGGTGTTTGTGGTGCCCTTTTATTCTTGAATTTCCTCATTCTTGCACTGGCCGGTTGGTTGTGATTACAGCATAGCCAAGGGAACTTTTGCTTTCTTCACTGTCAGCAGTTTTTTTTTTTTTCTTTTTTTTTTTTTTCAAACATCCAGGATGTTTAATTCAGAAAAAATGGAAGTGATTGCCTTGACTGTTTTGTGTTTGATTTCTGGCTTAATTTACCCTGACGTTATGAATGTTTCTGGACTTAAGAGTAAAATAGGTTTTATCACCTGTGAGGTACGCATGAACGTGTCTGAGGACCTCATGAACATCTGTATGAAAAAGAAAGAAAGCTAGACAGAAAAAAGCCTCTGATTGTCCATGACAGGAAAATGGCCCCACGTTGATGAATTGTTTGTTTTGGCTTGGGGAAGGACCTCAGCTCTGTGGAGTGACTGATTGACAGTGTTTACTTTTTAGTGGTCCAGCTGTTTTTGAGAGTGTGCCCTGTAATTGAACACAGCGACAGTGACTTTTTGTTGATATATTTCAGATTTCTTGAATGTGTTGGAACTTATAACCCCCCAAATTAACAGAGCAGTTTGATGGACTAATAATGGGCTGTTTAGTTAGAGATGCACCGATCGTTTATTCACTGATTATTATGATTATTTTTGTAGTTTTTTTGATAATTTATCGATAAATAAATTGATACTTTTTTTTTTTATAAATGTTTTGCATGTAAAATAACACATAAACTAGTGTTTAAGTATGTGAAGTGTAAAAATAATATGTTTTTTGTTGAAACTGATATCATATACATTACCAGGGGTGTAACAATATATCACAATACAAAAAAAATGCAACAATGTGTATCGTGGATAGTGACACTATTGTGTGTAGTTCACCCAAAATAAAAAAGTTTTAGTGTCAGTACTACGTTAAACTAGCCTATAATGTTGAATATAATGTATAATTATGTTACCGGTTAAAAAGTGGCCTACATTATTTTAAATATATCTAGTCAGTGACAGTGTGCAAGCATATTTGTCTAATTAACTAGGCCTAAATAAAGATCTCTATTTTTTTTAAGCCTCTTATGCTCACTCAAGAATGCATTTATTTGATACGGTAAAAATACAGTAAAAAAACAAACGAACATAATATTGTGAAATAATGTGCAATATTTTCTTTTTATAATCAAAATCTAATATACTCCTATATGATGGCAAAGATGAATTTTCAGCTGGCATCTGTTCAGACTTCAGAAATCAATTATGGTCCTGAATAAAGTGGTGCTGCTTAATATTTATTTTGTGGAAACTGTGATGCATTTTTCAGCGCTCTTTGAGTAGAAAGATCAAAAGAACAGCATTCATTTGAAATCTATTATTTTTGTGACAAATTAAAAGTCTTTAGTGTCACTTTTGATCAATTGAATGTTTCCACGCTGAAGAAAACTTATATATTGGTATCTGCTTGTGTGAATTCCTGATATTCTTATTTCCCCCATAATGTTATCTTGATCCTCCATGCCACCAACCACATTTCAAAAAAACAAAAAACAGCAACAACCCCATTTGATCAGCTTGTCACCCAGTTTCAGTGTGGATTTCTGTGTTCCGCTACTACCAGGTCTTTACTTTTAGTGAGAAGGACACAATTTAGAGAGCCTGTGGAGCACAGCCTGGCCGGCATCTCTCCAGGACAAGGACATCTATTAGTCTGCTAAGCGCTGTTCCTCGGGGATCTGAGAAGGATGACAGGAGACGCTTGAAGTGGCTGGCACTTGGGAGTTGACTGCAAAGGAACGACATCGCAAGGTCTGGATGACCTTGCATCTTGCATGAGGAGTCAGTTCTGTAGAAACACAATCTTTCTTTGACAGAGTCGTCAAATAAGTGGAAGTGATTCGCTGATAAGTTCACTACTAGGTCATCATTTTAATTCACTGCTTTGAGACAATTTCTTGGTCTTTATTCTAAGAGCAACTCAGTCTTGTCTTTTTTTTATATATGCTTCAGCATGTCCAGATGTTGATAATTCTTCTTTATATAGTCCAAAAACATGAATATACAAAAACATTAATATTGGCATTTGTTATTCACAGATAATTGCCAACATGCAGCCTAATTATTATTATTGACAACAAACGCTTTTGTAATATATTTATAAACCTAAGCGAATGTCAGTTTTTGAGGATTATTTTAAAATCTTTGCACCGTGTTGTGTTGTGGTTAGACTTAATTGGGACCATCTGGTGAAAAGTGAAAATATGCCATTTCCTGTTTTTGTCAAGTAATAGGCAAAAATGCAACAAATGCAGTTTATAGAGTATGCTTTCTCTCATTCTGTCTGTGCTATTTTAAAATGTTTTAATTGTTGTTTCTACATATGCCTCATACAGACTTCTTTCCACCGTGTTTTGTTTTCCACCTTGCACCAAACTGTGTTGTAATGATACTATGTTATGTTAAAAGTTGTAGGGTCTTGCGTCCCATGTTGCACTCTATATTGTTTTGTTGTTTTCTATTAGTTGACAGCTTTATGATTTTTAGTTTTGATTATGATTTTCATAAAACAAAATACCGGGGGGCCGATATAGATTTTTTTTTGGTGGCCAATGCCGATATCTTAGAGAGCAGAGGGGCAGACAAAAACACGACTTATAATTTATATTAATATAATTAATTATATGAAGAGTTCAGATGCAAAAGCCTCTAAATGCCATTTGAAATTTTCTTCTTTAATGATGATTTTTATCAAACTTGTATATTTAAGTTCAGTAATTTCACTTAAATAACAATTAATAGGTAATTATCATTGCCATTGAAGTGAAATCACTGAACTTAAATATACAAGCTTGATAAAAATGATCATTTTAGAAGAAAATTTCAAATGGCATTTAGAGGCTTTTGCATCTGAACTCTTCATATTTACTATAAAATTTAATAATAAATAATTAATCTGTAAAAAACTAAACAGATTTATACTTAAGAATGATGTAGCCTAGACTTCTTAATTGTCCTATTAACATTGTTTTTCTTGTAAAACACACACACACACACACACACACACATATATATATATATATATATATATATATATATATATAGTTTATATATATATATATATATATATATATATATATATATATTATCTAATCTATATATTTTTTATTTATATATACTCCATATTCCTTATCACAAAATACATGTGTCCTCTCCCAAATCATATATATATATATATATATATATTGTTTACATATATTATCTAATCTATATTTTTTTTATTTGTTTATATTCCTTATCACAAAATACATGTGTTAAATATTCAGGCTACAAATGCAAAGTAAAAGTCCTGCTTCTGACTCATCGGCCAAACAGAAAAACGTCGGCTGATACCAATATTTTAAAAATGTCAAATTTAGGCCTATAATATATATATCAATCTTGGTGATTCATTGCTCCAAAATACTTCAAATTTGTCAGCAAAGGGAAAGGCCATCGTTGGCCAGAATGCCAAATGTAAAGATCAGCCTGTGAGCTATTTTGCGTGAAGTGAATTTTCTAATTAGCTTGCCACTTTCAGTGTAAAGTGTTAAAATAATAATAAAAAAAAAAAAAATTCGATATCAACCGACAGATAGTGTCAGTCTTTATCCTTTTTATTTTTGGACATGAACTTGAGGGCTTTGTTTTGTTTGATGATTTCATAGATGAAGGATTGATGTATGTGGGATTGTTCCCTTCAAGAGCTCCTTAAGTCAGATTTTTGACTTGAGTAAAGGAAAGAGTGTTAGGAAGCTGAAAGAGGAACAAAGAGTAGCTCTGAATGTGTGCGTTTCCTCTGCTGAAACAACCACGCATAGAGAAACCAGACAGTGAGTTAGAGCTGACATGTGTAGGCAACACATCACCACCTTCCTGTCTTTTGGACCTTATAACCCCTCACCAAGCTACAGATTGCAAATGAGCTTAAGGTCACGAAAAGTTTTTGAAGTGGTGATTTTTTTTCTTTTCTTTTTCCTCGCATCTGTCTGTGGAAACAACTATTGTGTTGGTCAGCCTACACAATAGTCACATCTTGAGTTGTAGATTTGAAAAGCTTGCAGAATATCTCTGCACTGTCTGACATCATTAGTGCTGGATGGCCTGAGACTCCGTTAACTCCTGAATTACAGATTCCCACCAAAAATAGTTTAGATTTGTCACTGCAAAAAAGTGTGGTTATGTGTTTTTATAATCATATTGACTTTGACTATTGCTGGAGGTCACATGGTCATTTTATTTTCATGAATTTTTCTGCAAGGTTACACGGTAAAGTCATTTATAAATAATGTCACTGAAGATTTCCAAAAGATACTGTTCTTTTGAACTTTCTGTTTATCAAAGAATTAATAAGATAAAATGTGTGTCATGTATTAAGCAACACAACCTTTTCCAACACTGATAATAATAATTAGAGTGATTTCTGAAGGATCATTTGACACTGAAGACTGGGGTAATGTTGCTGAAAATTTAACATTGCCGTCTCAGGAATAAATTGCATTTTAATAGAAAACAGTTGCTTTGAATTGTAATATTTCACAATATTACTGTTTTTTTCTGTCTGTTTTAAAAAAAATCAAATAAATGCATCCTTGGTGAGCATAAGAGACTCTTTTATTGGATTAAAAAAAACTGTTGGATGACAATATGATGTAGTCTACATATTTGACATATTTATTATTGATTGTGACCGCATAATAACTTGCTTACTATCATGACTGTTTTGTTGAAAAAAAATGCTTTATAAGATTTCATGTTATTCTTTCAGTGCCACAAGCATTAATTTCAATTGTAATGTGTCCTCTCCCAAATCTTGTCATTCCCCTTCATGCGCTATCCTGTCCACTTTCCATCAGTCAGAGTGAAAACTAGAAATATTATATGAAGAAGAACTGTTATTTTCGGCACTTCCATGTTTTGTAAAGGGGAAACTGTTGGCCCAATGATTAATAAACACAAGCGAGAACACAAAGGTCACAGGTTCAGTCCCAGGTTAGGGTAACCTTCTTTTGGAAAGCTCTTTAGTTTCCTGCATTGTAAATGTTCCTCAGAGGTAGACACTTAACCTCAGGTTGTTCCGGGGTTTTAGGTCCTTGCAATTAGTGTACTTGAAGTTTCTTTGGCTGAAAAGCTTCCACTAAGTGATGAGCAAGGCCTGCGATTTTCTTTCAGCTATAGTTGTGGCACTTGGATTAAAAGGAATCCGGTAGTGCAAGCTCAGTATTTGCACAAGCTCACATCCTGAATGTGAACGCCAACATACGACTGCCAGTCAGAGAACCCCCAGTGAAATACACCGTGACCCAAAACCGATTGGACGTCAGTGTCCTTTTCTTTTCTTCCCCTTTGTGTGGTTTAGCCCCGGTTGAAGCAAACAAGACTTCTTCCAGACGTTTAAGGGATTGCTGTTTTTTTTTGTCTTCTGGTGTGTCTAAGTTGAACTAAAAGTGCACACACTAAGAGATGAGTGAGTTTGTGTGTGTAATCGCATGAGCTTGAACGATTGTTTTAGGCGAACGACCAGCTGTGAAACTGCTCTCCAGAAAGTCCCATATGGATATTCTATGGGCTCTGCTTGATGTTGGAAGTGGTCAGAACAAGAAAGAGGGAGGTTTTCTTTGACTCTTTCCCTGTCATTAAAATATCCTCATGTCAAAGAAAAAGCTGCCGTTGTGAGCTCAGCCATATGCGCCTTGCCTGAGGCGACCCAACTCGGCCCAACCTAACAACCAAACCAGAGCTTGCCTGCCTGACCCTCTTCCAAAAAAAAAAAAAAAGCCCCTCCCTTGTGCTGTTGGCAGGGGCGTTTAAGGGCAGGCACTGGGGCCACGTCTCAATAGCACCCTTCTCTTAAAATAGTGTCCTGCTTATGACTTGATCTCCTTTACTTGCTAATTTGATTATGGAACTTCTTAAAGTTTTGACAAGAGTGACGACAGATTTACCATTAATGCGCCGTTTTCAGATTGACTTTAGGATTATTCCAAACAGATTAGCCACATGTCAAATTAATGGTCCAATGATGTAATGTTCTACTTAGTTATTAATAAATTGGATAATCACACATTAAATGAATTGAATGCCCCTCTTTGAGCAATGAGCATGTTATGATTTCTGAATTACTATTAATATTTGTGGGTGGGGGCATAAAGGCCATGTCTTCATATCACAATGATTAAATATATATATATATATATATATATATATATATATATATATATATATAGTTTGGCATTATATTTTATTTTGACTCGCATTAATGTGAGTCGAGGTAAAACAAACTTAATATTTATGATATATTGATGATATTTGTTAAAGAGATATTTATTTATTTATTTATTTATTTTTTCTTTTTTAATTATTAAGCTGTAAGGATAATATATCATTACTTTTTAGTTAGCCACCTGAGTCATGACACATTAAAACAATATTTTGAAAATAATTTTTTTTCAAAACCCTATAAAACATGAACACAAAGAATATGTTTCTAATGACTAGACTTTTTAAAACACATTCCTGTTTCTTTATTGTGGACATTCATATGTCGTTAACCCATCTATTAATAAGTCATTTTTAGAGCTTACATATTAGAATTATTCCAAACTGAGGTCAAATTTTGTCTGTTAAAATAATTGTGTTTTATGTAAAAAATTGTAAAAAAAAAAAAAAAATGTTAAAAATAAAAACAAAATTATTTATGTATGTGTGTGTGTGTATGTGTGTGTATATATATACACACACACACACACACACATATATATATATATATATATATATATATATATATATCCATAAAGATATCTCCACCATAAAGATGTTCACTCACATGTATTAAAGCTTTAAGAAAATATATAATCTGTTTTTACTTGATGGTCTCACCACATGACATTTTTTTTAATCACATTACATCATTAAGTCAACTTGACATGTTTTAAAATTGATTTTCAAAAGATTTTTCCGTTTCTTCATCACGGACACTATTGACCCATCAATTAATGGGCCGTTTTCAGAGCTGACCTCAAGATTCGGATCGGCCACATGTCAAACATTATCCAGTCATCATGGCACTTGCCACACTGCCCAATATGAGCCAGCCTTGCCCAGTCAGAATAACATTAATCAGATGAACTTGTCCCATCAAAAAGAACTTTATTTCTGTACGTATGAAACGGCTGAAGGAAAGCATATGGTCGGGTTTGGCTCACTCATAGTTAGTCATTCAGTTTTACCACCATTAACCCCTTTCTAGACCTTTCCCATCATCTCGTTTAGTCTTGGATTTCTCCTGTTATTCCCTCTCTTTCCTTATGTGCAATCCAGATTTCCCCGGAGGCTTGGCAAACAGGCAGGGTTGTGAGAATGTTTGTTCAGAGTCTCGTATCCTCACTAATGTGATGGTTGGCTCCCGGGCCGATGCATGTTGGCACAGCTCGGGCCTCTCCCCGCGACAAGTTTCGCCAAATGTTGTAGTCTAGTATACGAAGCACATACTGAAAGATTTAGGAAAGCCCTCGGCTCGCTGTTAGGTGCTGTCAAAAGGTCAGCATAATTCCGTAATTTTAGGTAACCGCTAACTCGACTCAGATGATTTCCACAAGTTAATATCTTTCAGCTCTCTGTATCGTGTAATGACTTGGTAGGAAGGAAATGGAAACCTCAATTGAGCGTTAACTAACTGCTGCTCATGGCTAACTCTGTTAACAGTACATTATTTCTGAATGAACTATAAAAGGTTAAGTCAATCCATATGTTCAAACTGGTCTTGGTAGAGGAAGGACCGAAGCAGACACTGAATGGAGATGATTCACAACATGCTTTTGCTGATTCGGCTAATGCCCTGCATTTGGACTGTGGTACACCACTGGTGTTATGCGTCGGCCTCTGTCATATTTAGCACTCAGCATCAAATTGTAGTGGCATGTGTGTTCAATAGAAAAGGAAGAGTGGAAATGAATTCAAATGAGACGTGATTGTGTGTAAACCTTTAATTCAGGTTCTTTGGTGAGACGTAAAAATGAATATGCTTTATCTAATACAACAGACTACAAGCAATATTATTAATTAAATGTAACAAATTAGAATTGAGTAATAATTAATCAAGTTAACCATTTAAAATGGGTAAAATGTACAAAAAACATAAATTTAAGTCACCATTATGGTGATCAGTGTTTGTTTTAGGCTTGTTTTAAAATTACGGTTTTCTCCTTCTGTGATTCTGCTCGTTAACATCAGGTGTCTTCAATGTTGGCAATATAAAATAAATAGTTCATAATTAATCTTTGACGTCTGTCTGTTAGTGAGATATTTTTGTTATTTTTTTGGTGTAAACTTTACTCATTTTAAATGGTTAACTTTTAAGGAATAACTTGATTAATTATTACTCAATTCTAATTTGTTAAATTGAATTAATAATATTGCTTGTAATCTGTTGCCACAATTCTATTGATTAGATAAAGCATATTCATTTTTACAGTGTATTAGGTGTCAGAGCTCTATAGACTGGGTTGTTTGCCTCTGGTCCTGCTGGCACACAAGGTTGTCCAGTAGTGCTGGTGTGGTGTGACTATTGTTGCTGTGACTTCAGGAAGATGGTATTTCTCAATAAGAAGATGTTGTAAATGTAGTCGTGGGGATCGCAGAAATCTATCTGTCTGCCCTGCGGAGAACTCGTGATAGACAGGACTTACACACACGAGTAAATGTGAAAGATGAATCATCATTGTGGTTAGTGCTTGTTAGCTTTTTCAAAGAGAAATTCATTTCCTTAAAGATGACATGTGCGATTTTTGTTTTAATGTTAAAATAGTTCCTCCTAAACACAATGGCCCTCATTTATCACTCTTGCGTAGAAACGGACGTATATGTTGGCGTAAGATTATGTTTACACTCCTCTCACCGCCTTATTTATGAATGCGTGCGTACCTTTGAAATCCAGTTGTACGCAATGGCTGCCCTTGATAAATCCCGCGGCCGAAAACATCCGTAATGATTTTCCAAATTAGGGAAACAATATAGAGAGATTGATTACGTCAGTCAGACGGCAATATATCCTCATAGCAGTGTTGATGCATTTGTCATCTGACAAGGGAATTAAAGATGGACGATATATCGGCCACCATATCAGCCGATATACTGTATGTTTGGATATATTATCTGCTTTCAAATATAAAGAACTATCGATATTGGCCTAAATGTTCATATCGTGCATCCCTAAAGGTAATATAACACAATAAATGTTTTAAATGTGTATTATAAAAAAAAAAACGAGATTTGCAATGAATGTTATCACAGTCTGTGAAAAAGGTTCATAACATTGATAGATCAGAGCAGGGGTTCTCATCTCTGGCCCTCGAGCTGATGCGGTCCACTTTCCTGCATGAGTTTAGTTCCAACATTGATCAAACTCACTTTCCTATCCACAAGTTTCCTACGCCCCATGAGGCCTTGCGTCAAAAGTGGGCGCGTCTTCCGGTTCGAAGTATACAAAGCGCGACTTGACATACTTCACACTCGTTCATTCAACAGTTGACAGTCATTCAAGTTATAGCGATCCAAACTAGCTAACGATGTGGGAACACAACCTCAACGAAATTAAAAAGGGGGAAATAACAGTACCTTTACCCTCCGCAGTAGTTGATTGGGAGTATTATAATTACATTATTAATAATCAATACTCATCAAGGCATCGTGACAGACAGTTGTGTGAGCTGACAAACAATTAAAATAAAAAAATACACACTTAGTCATTGTGCTTTGGAGTTTATTCAAAATTATAAATGAATGTGCAACTTGAATACATTAACTGGCGCATTTGGTATTCTGTCAACTCAGGCTTTAATCCTGAGTTTAGGTGTAACAAGGGAACAGCCAAACACATGCTGATAGAGTTTATAGAATATTAAGAATTTAAACAAATGTACACAGGAAGATTCGTCGTCTTTTGGGAGGTGATGGAAACTACAGTCGTTGGCAGGATCAGAGATGTGCTCTGGCAGGATCACTCTGATTTCGTTTTCAGCTTATGTTCAAAACAATCACGTTTAAGCCGCTGAATTAGTTTAGTCCGGTTATACATACAACTGCGAACAGCACATGTTGTCCCTGAGCTCCGTAACGACATCTCTCATAAAGATTTGCGTCTTTAAATAGTAAAATAATTCTCTGAAAAACAGCTAGACTCTTCGTTAACTAACACACAAAATACCATTGGAATGCTACTTCCGCCGCCTCACCGGAAGTTTCACCCACTTTATTTTTTACAGGAGCGCCCCTTGGAAACTTGTGGACAGCCTAACTTTCTAGTAATTCTAAAGACCTTGATTAGCTTGTTCAGGTGTGTTTGATTAGGGTTGGAGCAAAACTCTGCTGGGCAGTGGACCTCAAGGGCTCCTGGTTCAGAGGTTAATTTCAGTGTTGTTTTTATTGTTATCAGCAACATATTGCACAACCGTTTAATAAAAGACTGCAGCCTTCACATCTTGTGACTCATTCCTTTTGGAATGACTTCAGGACTTCTCTGTTTTCCTGAACTATGCACGTCAACGCTGTGAATAGAGCAGTGGTAACAGTGGATAGCTCAGTTAGAAAACGCCACAGGCGTTGAAATGGTATCTGCACTTTTAATCCTCTCCTGTCTGTTTTTGATGATGTCACTGCCTGTGGCCCTACAGCTACCCATACCGATGTTCAGTTGTTGCTGGTTGTTATGTTTGGGAGATGAGATAAGTGCCAGATACCAAGACACTTTTATACTGTCAACACAGTCATATGCTGTGCTCTTTCTCTTTTTTGGGATGTTTACATTTGTGCAAACCCAGAAATGGGTTTTCAGTACCCGATGCGTCTAATATCTGGAAAACAGTTTGGACAAGACTTATCTGTATGTAATTTGTAATACAATTTGGCTGAACACAAAATTGTTGAAATTGGATATTATTTGTACAATATTTAGTCAAGGGGAAGAAAAAGAGAAAATCAAACCGTTGAAGTTTGCTTCTCTTGAGAAATGTGGTTTCAACATCATGTTCTGTGATTTACAGTTTGCTTGTTTGAGCGTGTTAATCCAAGTACACACTGTACAATTTTGGCCATGATTTGGCCGTCATTTTGAGAATCCTAAAAGATTCCTCTTATCCTGGGTCTAAATCTGAAGTCTTTGACAAATTTGACCTCCGATGAAATTCTGGCGGTGTCAGAAGTTTTGAGGTACAGTCCTGCAGTGTGACTTCTCCAACGATGACCATTAAATCAAAAACCAAGGGGAGAACCGAACCTGATGACGCAGTTTGTGGGACAACAACAAACCACCACTTGCTCCACAGACACACACGACACATCTTTGGCTTTTTCTTCTTCTTCGTTTTCTTTTCAAGAAAAGCCTTGATCAAAATTACCGCTAAAGATTGTTTTTTGTTTGCAGGCCACCATTTCTATTCCACTTGTAAATGCAGTTCAGAGTCACCAAACGTGTCCCGGATTGATGATGTAAAACTGCGGACTAGTGTTCTTCCAACTTTAAAGCCACACTTTGCAACTTTTTAACCTTTGTAATATATTACCAAAACCCATTGAGATGGTACATTGACTTACAATAGGTTGAATGACATGTCTGCCATATCCTGAAGTAGGCTTGCTACGGTAGTCGGTGTTACCGGTGTTTCCGGTGTTCAGTCCCAACCGCGGTTGGCATGTGAAAAAAAAAAAGTTTAAAGCCTTAAAAATATTTAATGCAATTACGCAGTATCCGTTAAGTCCTGCCTATGATACACACACACGACCCACAGAAAAGACGTGCGTCGGTATCGAGTTCTCTTTCGAGCTTGAACAAACCATAACACACAAATTATGCCAAAATGTCTATAGAGCAGTCTTAAACGAACGTAGAGATTTGTGAGAAAATGGGTCAGATCGCGTCTCTGTCAGCAACGGCTGTCCAAATTCGCTCACTCGTTTTTACTTACTCCTTCTCATTCACTCCTTCAAGTGAACAGTATTAGTGGACTAATGTAGGGAATAGGCCTAGTAAATGAGGGTTTAGGGGGCAATTTCGGATTCAATCCATGTTCTCAAGCAGTGAAAAAAAGAGGACACTGACAACGCGTTGACAGACTGGACCGAGCAGGTAATATTTAATATGAAACAATCTCAACTTTCAAATTTGGTCAGTCATAGAAAATCAAACAATAAATAGGGCTGCCGTTTTGTGGCTCTTTAATGTGTCGTTACAGATTGCCTGATAAAGCCAAGTTCCACCGACGTTAATCTACTCTCCTGACTGCTTTGTCGGACAAAAATGGAGGATTTTCAGATGGTCAGATCACATGTCTGTCAATCAAAAGTTAGTTTAGTTTTCAAACTAGCGCATACCGTTATGTATGCCCGTGAAAACGTGCGCATTTTACGTTTGCCTTTAAATTAACGATTTAAAAGCCCCCGCCGGTGACAACAGTATTACCGGTGTTGTCACACGTCGATTAACCAGTGAAAAAATATCCTCACCGTCACAACCCTATCCTGAAGGTGTCTGTATCGCTTTTACTAACACTTTGTAACTTCGGGTTTCGGGTAAGAACCCGAGCACAAAAAGAACTACAAAATTCAACCGCCTTCCGGCATACGTCACTTCCCCCACCACCCACAACTTCCTCAGATTCTGACGTTAGTGCTCAACTCGCGTCTGATTGCCGTCCGTATGTTTTCGTTATGCCGAACAATAGCTACAAGGAAGAAGGCAACGGTTTTATCAGAGGAAACTAAAAAAAGAAAAGGTGACAAATTAAAAGCCAGGACGAGGATTAACATTGGTCCAGTTTTCGCTTCGGTCGTTTCCAAGGTAACCCAGATACATTCATAAGCAGTATTTTCTGGTATTCCGGCCACAACCGATTGGTGTTTTGAGTGTAATAAAATGCCCACAGCCCAGTGTTCATTTCTACACACAAACGCAGCCCACCTCAGTGCAGGGCTCGCACCAATAAAATCGACTCATGTCAAATGTAACGTTACATTATATGTAGTGAACGTGCCCACGACTCAGTAGTACCCACAAACACTAACATTACACACCACATGTCCCATGGTTTCTGTAAAAATAAACCAACACCCATATACAGTCAGCTCAGGCCGACGGTGTTTTCAGTGCAGTGAATGTGCCCACTGTCTAGGCATGTGCCGGTATCAAATTTTCATGCTGCGGTTAATTGATGAGCTTTTATCACGGTATACAGTTTTATCACGATATTTTAATGAAATTATATTTTAATGCTCAAGAAAAACAGATGCATTGTGGGTCTCTAAAAAAACTTGTATCACAATGTGTAATTGTGATTTTCGAAACATATGGTAACTAAACCAAATTGTTTAAAGTTTAGTGACAACATGTTACAATGACTGGTAGGTTACTGTTTGTATTATTCAATTAAATTCTTGGATTTGATTTCAGTCTTAATTCAATATTGACTCATTTGGATAAATATTAGGTAGGCCCCAGTCTGTTAATGTTTCTCAAGAAAAAAAAAACCTCACATAATGCTTTAAACATACAGAGAGAAATTAAATATAATATTTAGCAAAATACTCCTTGATATTTTTTTCTAGTCAACTAATGTGCTGGTCATTAAATGGCTTTCCTGAGGTAAATGTAACGTTTTGTGACACAACTGTTCTCCTGCAGTGTTACTGACCTCTTTCCATGTTTGAAAACACTGATTGATCGTTATTATGTACAAGTAAATATACCTTTCGGTAAGTTATACTGTATCTTTAAATAAAAACGAAAGTAACATGATGATCGGTTTACTTGAACTGAGGAGCAACGATCTGTGATCAGAAAAGCTGATTTATCAACTTCAGTTTATCAATAACAACTTTCATATCAAAAGTAACCTGCTCTGTCTAGTCTGTCGGTGTCAGTGTCCTCTTTGCCCTGTGATTTTTCTCTGTGGGAGAGCGTGTGAAAAGTGTCAATTGCGTTAAGCGCCTTTCAGACAGGACGCGGAATGCGCGACGCTGCGGCCGCTTGGTTCAACGTTGCCCTTCAGATACAACGCGATTTGCCATTTTACAAATAAAAAGTTGAACTATTTTGAACTTTAACACCGGCGTGGTCGATGCAGGTCAACGCAGCAACAAAACAACCCTGCGCGTCGCGCGCGTATTCCGCGTCCTGTCTGAAAGTCTCAAGCTTGAGTCTAAAGTGGAATGTCTGAGAGTTTGGCAGCCCTGCGGGGATAAATCGTCGGGAGTATTCCGCCATGCTTGATCCATGTGAGGACTGTTTACATTAGACTAGTGCGCACTGCTGCATGCACACAGTGCTTATACATAATGGGGATTGTTTACATCAGAGTGCGCGCGTGTTCTGCGCAGCACGCAGTGTTTGAGCGGTTGAAGGAAAATAAGCAGCTAATGCGCGCTTTAAAAGTCTAAATTCGAATCTATTATTTTTCACGGTATTTTGAAGAGCCCGCGATAACAATATCGTGCATATTCATTACCGCAATTTATCGCATTACCGAATACCGGCACATGTCTACCACTGTCCCGCGCCCACATTCACTCACAGACATGGTAAGCCCCACGGGGCTCACCCTACTCGCTCTCTCTCAGCAGACTGCTATAAGGGAATCGAGAGCGGCAAGGCTGCCCGGCCCGCCTCAAACACTGCAAGCACACACAATCTAAAGGCACGGGAGGCTGACCGGTTGACTGTTTGTTGACTTTAATTTGCGACAGTGCTGCAGAGCTTGTGGCCTCTAGGGACGCTAGACGTGAAAGTTACAGGTCGAGCGCCCCTAGTGGCCAACAATTCCACGGTGTGGCTTTAATCGCTTCTCGTACGTTTCTGTTGGTTTTCAGCGCTTTTAGTCAGTAGGATTATGATATGTGATGCAGTAGTCAGAATGGAGAAATTCTATAAATGCTGCTATAGTTTTTTGATAGAATTTAGCAGTTGTGGCTTTTATAGTACCTATCAGAACTGGTTCTTGAAAATTGTGGTTAATTCTGCTAACATGTGAATGCGTGCTTAAGGAAACCTCATGTATCTTGATTGATCGAATTCATATCTGATTGGGTTTGCACATTCTGTTCCTGTCACATTTTGAACGCATTGGAGGGTTATTTACTTGGTCTTTTCGTGACAGTTCATTGAAACTGCGGGGAGAAAAGGGTAAATTCCCCTTTTTATGATGACAGAATCTAATTGAAAGTGATATATTTTCCATTTTCAACCACTTCATGTTTTATTGGGACAGAATACTGTGTGTTTTTCATAGACGTGTTGGTGTGCGTGCATTTGTTGCTTCAGGTTTTACACATTCACCCGTCTGTCTGTAGTAGATTTCATTTGGTTAAGGAATCACAGTTCCCATTTATGTCACTGTGGCGTGTGGTTTTTCAAAGACAAGGGAAAATATGCTTAGCTGTCATTCGTGCTGTCATGAGGCTGTCTGGGGAAGTCCAAAAACAATCTACTAAATGAGATGTATCCAAGCAATAGCTTGATCTTTAAGTTTTTTCTCTCAATGTTTTATCGGGCAGCACAATCCACAGGTTTATGGGACAATTTTTACATGCTTTTGGAATAAGGGAATTTACTCATTTTAAAATCTAGTCAGTTTAAAAAGAAATTCTGTTGTGAGCAGATGAACAATGTCCTATTTTTTAATATTAGTGTCTAGAGGTCAATTATCATTTCTTTCTCTGAAAACTTTGCTCCAGGCACATCCATCATGTTGCTGTGAAATCTGTGGCCGCCTGCAGAGTCTAAATTAAAATCCCCACTGAGGACTGATTGACTCTTTATTGATGTAAGAAATACCCTCCCTGCTGCTCTGGCTGATGAAACCATTACATCATCCACACTTCCTTTTGGAAAGCAGGGAGTCAATACTTCTTGTTGCACTACTTAATAAAGACATTTAGTTCGTCAGCACCTTCATGACTCCAGGAGGCCTTTTTGTATGAGGTTAATGAACTTAGGATATATGAAGTCAGCACTGAGGTCAGTGGCTCTGTCAAATACCATCAAAGTAGGGCTGTCCTACCTGTTAAGTTTGTATTTTATAGATTTGAAAGATAACATTAGTGCCCCTATTATGCTTTTTTGAACATTACCTTTCATGCAGTGTAATATAGGCTAACTAACTGTTTGGGAATGTAAACAGTCTGCAAAGTTCAAAAGTGCACGTCAAATAATAAAGTTATTGTCTCCTAAAAGAAAGGATCGAACTGTTGAAACAAGACATCAGCCATTCCATTCTCACTTCCTCTTAAATACCTACATAACAATGTAACTAATTTGCATGATGCCAGCCTATGGTGTTCATTGGCTGCCCACGAATAATGTCTACTTTGTCCCGCCCTCAAACACTGTAGTTGTAGTTGAGGACTGAAAGAGTTTGATGTATGTTGTCATGTCAAGACGATGCTGTTTTCAGCGCCTCAAATCCACTTTGTATGCAATTCAAAAAGGTGAGGACTCTCGCTGGAATTGATTCGGTAAAACTGACGCCATTGTCATTGTTACTGTTTGTGTTACTTTTCACTGTATCGAGCTGAGGAAGCCTCCAGAGCTGAAATTCAAATGTGGAAATGGAAATTTCATTTCCGAGACATCACATCTGACTGGGCCGTCTGACCAAGCAGAGCATAGTAGGTTAGTGGAAAGGAAGAGGTTCAGAGGAACTAAATCTTCAAACCAAATATTTCAAACTAATTTACCCTTTAAAATTGCATAATAATAATAATTGAAAAAAAAAAAAAAAAAGTCAACAGATTAATTTAGAAAAATGGCATGCAGCCACCCTAGTTATATTATTGGCATATTCTGCACTGCATGAGTTTTATTTATATTTATATTTATATACACCGCCTGGCCCAAAAAAAGTCGTTGTTTGGATTTAAATAGGCAAATACTTTTTTAAAGGTCTATGACTGGTTCATTATTGCTGTGATTATTATGTTTCATGTATGTTTGGTAGCAGTGTTTTCTGTTTTTTTCAAAAGGTCTGAATCTGTACGATTTTTTTTAACATCTTGAAAGTCTCTTATATATATATATAAAAAAAGACAAGATTGTGGGCATTTACAGTTGGAGGGCCATTCAATTATATATATATATATATATTTTTTTTTTTTTTGATCATTCATGCCACTGCATGTATAAAGAATAACTATTTTATCATTATTTTAGAAAAACTTGAAGTACAGGTACTGAAGTATCACTACTTTTGACATCCCTACATTAAAGTAATGCGAAGTGCATACTCTGTAAACATAGACCACACCTCTGTTCACTGTTAATATAGGTCACCTTTGAGCTTATCTATGTAGGTTAACACCAGAATCACTTTTACTCCACAAATAAAGCAAGCAAACGAAACCACAGACTGAAGAAATGTCATATGCGTTTGTAAGTCGACTAACACAGAATCGAGAGTGATACTTCATTGATTCGGTCGACCTTGAGCAATAGAGGAACTTCTACTTGAGTGCTGTCATGGAACATACAGGAGTGAAAGGAGCGGAAGGATGGAGGGAAGGAAGCAAAAAATGGATAATGTGCAGAAAAACAGATTAAAAACAATTCTGACAGCACTTCCTTTTCCTCTATTGAGCCCAGCTTGCAGGCATTTGAAAGGGGAAATGTCACCGGCATCATTCTTCTTAAACGTAATAGTTTTCTTGTTGTTGCTTTAACCCAATGAAATGAAAATTATTTTATAAATATTATAGATTTTATTGTGAGCGATTCTGCCATGCATACGTCACAATAGGGGAACGATCTGTCGCTACTTTATTTTAGATGCAACTTTAAATAGGTAATATTGTCCTGTCTATTTGTTTTTTTTTTTTTTTGTCAAACAGTCATATTTTAATGTTAAATTATAATTTTCACGTTCTATTTAAACTAAGGAGTCATCAATGGATACTTTTCACATTTCCGGGGTTCTCAAAAGCGGAAGTCGTCATTGTTGGGTAAACGTATATAGCGGTGAACAGGAGACGGCAGCAAATATCATTTTTGTATTTCCATTTGCATTAATTCCTTCTTTTTTTTATCATTTACTGACATGGTAATATGACACAAATGTAAATCTTTATTACATTTTTTAAAAATGAAAAACGTTACTAGATTTGTGATGTTAATATCTGTGGTAATGTGTCCATAGTTTCTCATCTGAAGCACCATTCATTAATTTTCACAGCTGTGCTGTCTTTCTATTGCATGGATGCAAGCTGCTTTCATAGGAATAGCTTGCAGAAAAATTATCATTCGGTCATTATTTATTCACCTTCATGTTCATGTTCCAAACCTGCATAACTTCTTTTTTTCATAGAACATGTGAATTGGGCTTTTTTTAGGCCTCAAAAATGACAAACTCACCATAGAAGTATCATAAAATGGCCAATATATGTTTGGACTTGAAACAAGGACTTTTCATAAAGTTATAATAGCCTGTTTACATAAGACAAGACATCATGTTTTTTTTTTGAAGATCCAGTAGAATTGGGCACTGTTATCTTTAGAGAGGCCTATGGTCATCATCTCTGAGGGGAAGGCTTTAGAAAGCTGAAAATAATTTGAATTGGTACTTAGCACGCCCTAAGTCTCTGAACTGTGTGAAGCTCTTAACTGTCAGTCATTCCCATGAGGACGGACACAAAGAAACGGCCACGGGTCGAGTCAGACAGATAGCGGGGGAGCTGGAGAGAGAGAGAGAGCTATCTTACCGCATAACCTCACTGAGTAAATACGGATAAGACTCCAGCTGAAAATCCGGGCCCTTTTTTTCATTTTCTAATCACTTTTTACGAGCTGGAAAAAAAAAAAGAACACATTTCCTCATAATGACAGTGAAATGGAATAGCCATCACTTGAGTCACATACAGCCTCATATTTTCCTCACGATCAAATGAACATAAATATGCTCCAAAACAATAAAATCTGGGCGTCCCGTCATTGTTTTGTGTTCTGATTATCTCACGAGGCGTATCGAGGAGAGTTTCAGTGAGTTGAATTGTTGTATGAAGTATGATAGACAGTGTTTTTTTTTTAGTCTTTATTTGTTTGACATCACACTTTTGCTCAGTGGATAATGCTCACACCTCTGAAGGCGCACACTTTTTAACTCCTCTGTAGGAAGACTTCAAGGAAATGCTGGTGGTTTTTCGTCGAAATAGTTTTTTTTTTTATCGTTCTCGCACTTGCTTCACACTTCGCTTCGCTCTTTCTCTGCACTCCTCTCTCGTGACAACTTTTTCCAGCGTCTTGACATGTGGTGGGATCTCGATTTGGTCGACTTCCACAGCCTTGATGTTTGTTCTTGTAACCAATTAAAGTCTCTCTGGTTTGAAGAAATGTTGACATCTATTTTTCATCTGTAGAGTTCACCAGACATGAATAACCCAAAAGCACTTTGTTCAATTATGTTTTTTTTTTTTGACTAAGTGCAAGATTTGACTTATGAATGGCTCAAACATATCAAAGTAGGCTTTGCTATGTGTCAGTTAAGCAAAGTGGCACATATTGATAGTGGCATTTGTGGAGAATTTAACAGTTTTTGTATAACAGGTCACAGGTGCATGTTAACCACAGTGTTTCAGATATAAAGCTCTGCCGATGCCTGATTCTTCTACTGATGGCTCATAACTTTGCCTGCACTCGAAACAATCCTTTGCTGATATGCAAAATGAGTTACTCATTTAAAGTGGAAAAATTGTGAAAGTGAGTGTGTGTTTTTCCTTCAGCGTAATAGCTTTTTTTTCTCTCTCGTAGAATTTCGAAACCTGAATTGTCTGATTGAACAAACAGCCCTCTGAACTGTCATGCCAAAGCAACTGCAGTAAGAGTGAGCTGAATTTAGTATAGCTACCATCTGTTCAAATTTGAACAATAAAATATTGAATAATTCTTGATGCAAAATTAAGGTCAGGTAAAAAAAAAAAAAAAAAAACATGGTCATACTCCACAACTTTTACGATTTTGGATGCAGCTTTGGCCTTATTGTGTATGATTCAAAAGAAAAAATGTGTTCTTTGCAATCTTACATGTAATATGTAATATGTACAATATATGTCCATCCTCATCTTCCTTAAAGGGTTAGTTCACCCAAAAATGAAAATCAAGTCATTAATTACTCACCCCCATGCTGTACCAACCCCGTAAGACCTTCGTTCATCTTCGGAACACAAATGAAGATATTTTTGATTAAATTTGAGAGCTGTATAACTACCACATTGGCTCCTGAGGGACTGCCTCTTGACGGCCCAGAAAGTCAATGAAGAAAATGTTTAAATATCCCAAGTGACTACCGTGGCTCAACTATATGTTTATCAAGCGACGAGAATACTTTTTGTGCGAAAAAACAAGCAAAAATAACGAGTTTATTCGACTATTCCTTTTCTTCCTTGTAGGCCAGAAACGAGACTTCCTTAGATTTCCACGACGCATGCGCGAGAATTGCGATCTGAAGTAGTGTAAGGAGATCGCAATTCTCGCGCATGCGTTGTGGAAAACATATAGATAAACATATAGTTGAGCCACGGTAGTCACTTGGGATATTTAAACATTTTCTTCATTGACTTTCTGGGCCGTCAAGAGGCAGTCCCTTAGGAGCCAATGTGGTAGTTATACAGCTCTCAAATTTAATCAAAAATATCTTCATTTGTGTTCCGAAGACGAACGAAGGTCTTACGGGGTTGGTACAGCATGGGGGTGAGTAATTAATGACTTAATTTTCATTTTTGGGTGAGTTAACCCTTTAACCTCTCTGCAGCTTTTGAGACAGTTTCACATACTATCCTTCTCCACCGCCTGTCTGAGCTCAGTGGCTTCAGTGGCACAGCACTGTCCTGGTTCCGGTCCTATCTCACTGACTGGAAACAATTAATCGCCCTAAAAGGCTCAAATTCTGATCCAGCACCCACCAGCCATGGTGTACCTCAGGGCTCTGTGCTTGGTCCACTGCTGTTCACTATTTACACACTATAGGTCATATTATCCGTAAACATGGACTCAATTACCACTGCTACGCCGATGACATTCAACTTTATATCAGCACAAACCACTCCTCCCAGCTCCCACCCACACAACTTGTCAACTTCTTGCAGAAACTCAAATCATGGATGAACCTACTCAAACTGAACAGTAATAATTCAGAACTCATCTTGGTGGCCCCTGCACCACTGCTCAGGAAAGTTGGTGACCTGGCCCATTTCCCCTTCTCCTGAGGTGCGCAACCTGGGCGTCATTCGGGATACCACTCTATCTTTCCGGTCCCATATTAACAACATCACTAAGGTGGCCTTCTTCCACCTCAGGCCCCGTCCACACTACAGCATTTTCGTTTAAAAAAGGTCTCCGCTTTTGCTACATTTGCACCTCCAGTCCAGACTAAAATGGAACAAACGAAGACATACGTTTTGCCTTTTGAATCTCTGGAGGGCGTTTTAGTGAAGACGGGACAAAACGGAGGACTTTAGAAACGATGACGCAGAGGCTAACGCTCGGCTCTATAATTGGGTGTCATCAGTCATGACCTATCCTTCCCTGATTCGTCAGCTACAGGCACGCGCATGCCCAGTGTTGGCTGAATGGTCACGTGATCCACGTTTTCAGTCGTTTTAATGTGGACTGAGATCAATTCAATACGCAGATAAAACGCTGGTGTGGACGGAGATCGCATTCGTTATAATTCTCCGTTTTTAAACGAAAACGCAGTAGTGTGGACGGGGCCTCAGAAACATCTCACAACTCTGGCCTTCGCTCACAGATTAAGTTACAGAGACACTCATTCATGTCTTTATTACCTACCGTCTGGATTACTGCAATGGTGTCCTGTCAGGACTGCCCACCAAGGCCCTTAGCAGACTGTAGTAGTATGTACAGAACTCTGCTGGCAGGGTTCTGACACGCACAAAGCCCTGGCAACATATCACTCCTATCATCCAACAGCTACACTGGTTGCCAGTCAAGTCACGCATCACCTACAAGATCCTTCTGCTCATTTACAAATCTCTCCATGGACTCTCACCAAAATACCTCAGTGACCTTCTCCATCCCTACACACAGTCATGGTCCCCTGCTGGTCATCCCTCGCACCAGGTTGCGGAGTTTTGGGGACAGGGCTCTCAGTAATTGCTCCTACACTTTGGAACAGTCTACCATTCCACGTCTGCTCTGCCCATGTTCAAAATGCACATTAAAACATTTCTTTTCAAAAAGTCTTTTGACCCCTAATTCCTCCCCCTTGCCCAAACACACACACACACAAACCCACTCATGGTACCCAAGCAACCTTGGGTACCATGAAAGGCGCCATATACGTCCAAGTTATTATAATTGATATTATTATAACTTGCTCTATACTAGAGCCAGACCGAAATATCGGCAGACCGTTATTATCGGGCGATGTTAGGCATTTTCCAAACTATCGGTATCGGCAGTTATAATGGCCGATAAATGAATATTTCAAAAATAAAATAAAAACGGACGAAACACACTTGAACCATGTCATGAGTGTTAGAGTTGTATAGTTTGTCCACCAGAGGGCACTCTACACAGTCCCTGTTGGCAACACTCGTTGAGTTGGTCACGGGACATATTGCTTGAATAACAATTAAAAGAACATCCCCATCAGTTCTCTTAACTCAAATAAGCATGACAAAATTTGTGACTATCACATCCAGTTTTGCTGCAGTTAAATAAGCCGAGAGTGAAGCGGAATTAGCTAGTAATAGTAACGTTATGTTGTTACAGTGTAGTTGACTGACTGTCCTTTTAACTTTTGACAATGCGATTAAAGTATTTCTTTAATAGCGCGTGACAGTTATAGCAATGAGACGTACCATCTCTACTTGGCCTGTTATATTGAAAATATATGTTTTACAATTTGCAGTATGAAATAATCCATTGCTAAATTATGGCTCATCATAGACTAGCTAACCACAAAGCTAGCTAATGCCACTATCATCAGTCTGTTCTGTTGTGACAATAAAAGAAACAAGTTTCTTTTTTAAAATGCGTTATCATATTATTTTAGTTAAAACTCATAAATAACTACAAATAACTAATGTTAGGGAAATCTGTTAATGTTTTGTTGCGCGTTTCTGAAATAAAAAAAAATAAATAAAAAAATTATCGGCCGATATATCGGAATATCGGATTTTAAAACCAAAAAATATTTTTTATCGGTATCGGCCTTCAAAATCCTTTATCGGTTGGGCTCTACTCTATACGTGGAAGAAACAAAGTTTAGAAAGTAATGATAGATTTATTCAGATACATTTCCACTGTGATACATTATTAAGCTGATCTCACAAAGGTGAACTTGATCTATTCTGTAACATAATAGCCACTTTTCACTATCGATTCCCAATGAATACAATCCATCCATGCCTTACATTTTGTTTACAGTGAAAGTGAAATGGGTTATGAATAGTGTATCATGTTGATTGTGAAGCTGCATGTCTGGACTGCTAAAGTAGAATGTAAATGGAGCACAATGCAGTGGTGTAGAAAAATCTGTTAAATCTGAATAAAAGTTGCTTGGCAGCAACGCCTCACTTGTATTTGGATTGTGCAAGTTTGATTTATTGCACCAAATTAGCACCATTAAATTAAAATTATTTGATGAGAGGGAAAGATTCGTGTTCAGATTAAGAGGAGCCTGATGGACTGGGGCTGGTGAGAGAGCGATTCAAACTAGTTCTTATGTTATTGTTCCATTGATCTCACTTTCAACCTGTTGATCATGTGTTAAAATTAAGATAAATAGACTTTCCATTGATGTATGGTTTGTTAGGATATGACAATACATGGCCAAGATACGACTGTTTGAAAATCTGAGGGTGCAAAGAAATCAAAACATTGAGAAAATCGCCTTTAAATTTGTCCATCATGTTCCAAAATCTTGGAACATGATGTTTACTTAAAGGATTAGTTCACCTCAAAATGAAATTTTCCTGAAAATGTAGTCATCCCAAGATGTTTTTCTTTCCTCAGTGCAAAATAAATTAAGTTTCTTTGACGAAAACATTTCAGGATTTATCTCCACACAATGGACCGCAACGGTAACCAAATTGTCTTGTGCTCGTATGCGAAGCGCCAGGCATCACGTAATCACGTTGGAAAGGTCACGCCCCATTGTTTTAAACATCCAGGATACGCACACACAAAGACATGTCATTCAACAACATACACTTAAATCTTAGCGATCCTCCTTCTCCACGCTTTTAAACAACGGGGCGGTACTTCCGCCTGTCCACCGTGACCTTTCCAGCGTGATTACGTAATGCCTGGAGCGTCGCAGACCAGCACAAGATGAACAATTGTGGTTAAAGTATACATATTATTATTATTATTTTTTTTTTTATTAATGATCGATCGTTTCAGCTGGGAATGTGCAGAGCCCTTTGAAGCACTTTAAAGCCCTTTGAAACTGCATTGATTTGGACTTCAACATGTTGGTTTGTCCATTGTGTGGAGAAAAGTCCTGAAATGTTTTCCTCAAAAAACTTAATTTCTTTTCCACTGAAGAAAGAAAGACATGAACATCTTTGATGCTATTGGTGTTAGTAAATTATCAGGAAATTTTCATTTTGAGTTGAACTAATCCTTTAATATGTTTGGCATAAAAGAAAAGTCAATAATTTTGACCCATGCAATGTATTGTTGGCTATTGCCACAACTATGTGCTACTTGTGACTGGTTTTGTGATCCAGGGTCACATTTGGTTTTGAAGGTTTGTTTCGTGAATTGTGCTGATGTAAAACAAGATAATGCCACCATAACGTTATTTAGCTGTGGACACGGAAGAGGTTTTGTATTGTGGACAAGTCTTTGCACAGTATGCCATTTTCCCAGTGAAAGTTTTTTAAAGCTTATATTTAATGTAAAAACAAATGTATGTGTGTGTGTGTGTATGTGAGGCATGTGGAAGAAGAAGGGGCCAAAAGACAAATCCCTATGAATTGAGCCCCGTCCTGGAGATCCAGGGCAGGCGGCTGGTGTTGGCCCCAGATGGACCCCTGATTTTGGGGTTTGTGGTAGTAGCAGCGTGCTTGAAGTGAGCTGGTATCCATTATCCTTTCAAACATCAGCACTTCACTGTGGGAACCTTATTGATCTACAACTCTATAATTATTCTACTAGCTCTCTCTCTCTCTCCCCTTCTCCTTCACTCTTCTATTTTATCTTTCTGCTGAGCTCCTGATCCTCTTTCTTGCTCTTTTTTCTTCCCTTTTAATTGCTTTTTTGTCTCTCTTATGTTCCTCTTCTCCCCCACACGTGCCTCATCCCTTCCCCTAATTCCAGCCCTATCTCTCGTCTTCGTCTCTCTTCCCCTCCCTTTCTATTTCAACGTTCCCTCACTCATTAAAGTGCAATGACCTTTTGTGTTCTACCAAACTTGAGGAAAAGCTTCATTGTTTGTCTACAAGTAAATAAGACGGCTAATTTCTCATTTTGTCTAGTCAGGATGCGGGTGTTCAGTCAAGTTGTATCAAGTTTGCAGGTCGGCTTCAGTTCAGAATTTTACAAAGATCTGTTTCAAACGTTGAAACTCAAGAAAGTAGGTCTGATCAATTGATTGTCTGTTAAAGGAGATTATGATTACGGTCGGCCGCCATAATTAACACATTTAATCCTTCAAGCAATTAACGTTGACTCGACCACTTGTTCAATTTTGAGGTGTGAATTCAGATGTTTCAACTTAAAGGGTTAGTTCACCCAAAAATGAAAATTAAGTCATTAATTACTCACCCCAATGCTGTACCAACCCCGTAAGACCTTCGTTCATCTTCGGAACACAAATAAAGATATTTTTGATTGAATCTGAGGGCTGGATCACTCTTCCATAGACAGCCTGAGGGACTGCCTCTTGACGGCCCAGAAAGTCATTAAAAGAAAAGGTTTAAATATTCCATGTGCCTACAGTGGCTCAACTATAACTTTATCAAGCGACGAGACTACTTTTTGTGCGAAAAAAAAAAACGTAAATAACGACTTTATTCGACTTTCCATTATTTCCTTATGGGCGCATGCGCGAGAACTGAGACGAGACCGTTCTTCTTCGACTACTTTTTGTTACCGGCTGCTCACCGCTTAGGAGTTTTACTGCCCCCTACCGTATAAGATGACGTACTGATATAGCCAGAGGCGCAAAACATTCTGTTTACAAGCAGTACGTCATCTTATACGGTAGGGGGCGGTAAAACGCCTAAGCGGTGAGCAGCCGGTAACAAAAAGTAGTCGAAGAAGAACGGTCTCGTCTCAGTTCTCGCGCATGCGCCCATAAGGAAGTAATGGAAAGTCGAATAAAGTCGTTATTTACGTTTTTTTTTCGCACAAAAAGTAGTCTCGTCGCTTGATAAAGTTATAGTTGAGCCACTGTAGGCACATGGAATATTTAAACCTTTTCTTTTAATGACTTTCTGGGCCGTCAAGAGGAAGTCCCTCAGGCTGTCTATGGAAAAGTGATCCAGCCCTCAGATTCAATCAAAAATATCTTTATTTGTGTTCCGAAGATGAACGAAGGTCTTACGGGGTTGGTACAGCATGGGGGTGAGTAATTAATGACTTAATTTTCATTTTTGGGTGAACTAACCCTTTAAGGAATCGGTTTTGAAAACTTGATAGATAATGCGTCATGTTTGATTCAGGCTTCCGTTTCTGTAAAAGTAAATAATATCTTCTCACTGGTCGTTAAAGTTGCTGTATTAAATTTATATAGTTATGAACAATAGAGTTTGGGGTCAGTAAGATTTTGTTGAAAGAGACTTTCTGCCCACCAAGGCTGTATTTATTAGATCAAAAAATCAGTAAAAACTATAATATTGTGAAATACTGTTAGAGTTTTAAATAATAGCTTTTTTTAACAATGTAATATATTTTGAACTGTAATTTATTTCTGTTTTCAGCAGTCATTACTTGTGCCATTCTTCAGAAAGTAGACTGAATTAGTGCTTTTTCCAGGATTCTTTGAGTAGATTGTTTGAAGAACAGCATTTATTTGAAATAGAAACTTTTGTAACACCATTATTGTCTTTAACTTTCACTTTTGGTCAATTTAATGCAACCTTGCTGATTAAAAGTATTAATTCTTCCATTTGAATGGTAGTGTATTTCAGGAATGTATCTCAACTTTCTTAAAATAAAATAAAAGAATATGACATGCAGCTGACACACACATACATCTTTTGATGTATTAATCTAAATTAAGTGCATTTACAATATTAATGGGCATAATATACAATTCATATTTTTTTAATACATTATACTTTTGTACTTTAATACGTTGTCATATGCAGCTGTTTTCGGCTGTCTGCGGTGGTCTTCTGCCAAAGAAGAAAGTGGCTGCGTGACTTGATTTGAGATCTTCCTGTAAGTCCCTCAGGTTCAGTGGAGCTGGATCAGGAAGCTCCAGCCATTGATTTTTCTCTCTTCTCCTATTTTAAACCCTCCACAGTCACTGTCTCCACTCAGCTTTGGCCTCAAGGCTTCTGTCAGTTTAGCACGGACCCCTGGGATGAGCTGTACCGTAAAGACTACGCCACGGGCACAACCCTCAGCAGAGCTCCTGTGACCCTGTGTTTTGCTTTACTAAAACACTGTCAAACAAGCGAATGGCGAAATTACTTAAAACTACAATACTAACATATATTTTGCTCCAAATATGCTGATGTTGTCATTTACAAAGCGATACATGTGTTGGCTACACACAAACCTGTGGTTAGCTTGCTAACCAAAATGAACCTGATTTTATTAAGCTGTGCTCATACAATAATACATTCAAACTCCTTTTCTCATGATATTACATCAATAGTTCTGGAGTGAACTAACTTTTTTCTTTCTTTCTTTCTTTCTTTCTTTCTTTCTTTCTTTCTTTCTTTCTTTCTTTCTTTCTTTCTTTCTTTCTTTCTTTTTGTCTGCTGAATCCCTTTAAACATAAAATATTTAATTTAAGTACGTAATTTAAGAGATTTTAAGTTAATATTACTATTGAAGCATTCACTATGTTCACTGTTCACTGATATCGATATTAAAAAAATAATAGTAGTATAAAAATGAAGACTGAAATATTTTATCATTGTAAATCACAATTATACTGCTAAATAAAAAACAAAATTGATCATTATAATATTGATATGCACTGTGAGCCTCACTTTGAAACATTCAGTGCATCGGACTGAACAATTAACTACGACTTTTGTCTCAATAAACTCCTAATTAATTGTTATTAATAGTTAGTAAGGTAGTTGTTAAGTTTATGTATTGGGTATGATGTAGAATATGGCCATGTAAGGCATTAATATGTGCATAATGAGTACTAATAAACAGCCAATATCTTTGTTATAGGCCTACGCATGATATTAAGCATCTAGTTAATAGTGAGAATTGAACTCCTAACTAAAGTGCTACCATGTGTTTTGTTTTTCTGATTTCATTTGGAGGATTATCTCCTAAGCTCTTTGCGTTGGATTCTGGGATTGGAACTGATTGGAACGGCGCCAGTATTGTCTTGGGCACGGTAGTCATTGGGTTAGATGTAAAGTAATAACAGTTGTGGGGTCTCTATAGTTACAGCTTCAAACAGATGGGGTCACGACAGGCCTTCAGGTTCTTTTTGAAATGAGGTCACAAGCAAAAGTGAAACGATATAATCAATTTTCCTCATTACTGTACTCTGATGATCTGTTACTCTACAATTCACTGTGACATTTAGAAGAAACGAGCCTTGAAATATCTCGGAATGTGATAAATAAGCTTGATTGACAGCATCAGTGACATAGTCTATGGAGGAACACATTCGGCAGGTGTTAAAAGCAGAAATGTGAGAAACTTTTTTTTTAAACGCAAGAATTTATCCAATTTGTCCGTCTAGCCCTTGGACTGAAAAACAAAACAAACAAAAAAACGTATAGAGAGTTAAAAAAAAAAAAGAAATTACGTTGCAGATATAACTACGATTTTTGGAGTATGTTTTACTTGAAACAGGCTTTCCGTTTGTCTTAAAGGACAAGTTTGGTATTTTACACTTTAAGCCCTGTTTTAAGTTAGTTTCTGATTAAATACAACGGTTAAGATTGAAATTTGGACAGATGCTGTTGGCCCGATCATTTTCGGTTTCTGTGGTAACACCCCACCTCCACAATAGTTGCATATGTGCACTGGAACAATTCTTCATAAAAGAATTAAACTTCAGTTTACAAAGACATGAAACTCACCATGTGGTCTGGGGTGTTCACTGATATTCTCACACAAAAAAATAACTGCAAAAGATGCTTTCCAACAGGTTTTATCTCAGTTTTTGTCCTAGTCAAGTCAATGGCGTTGGACAAAAACTACGATAAACCCTGTTGGTTTTCACCCCAGACCACTTGGTGACTTTATGCTTTAAACAAGGACAAATGTATCTATCAATGAGTTGGAAACTTCAATTTGAATTAATGAGCTCATTGGCAGATGATACTTTGCATTTTAAACTAAATGTAGCCTATCTTCAATTAAGATAATTTTTTTGTAAAATTAATTAAAAAGAAATGGATATCTGATGGAATATTTCTAATACAGCTTATTGTGTTTCTCCCTATAGACATTCAAGGAACATATTGACATATTGTGTTCCCTACAATTTATTTGGTTGGTCTTAAAAAGGTCTTAAATTTACCTTCATAAAACCTGCAGAAACCCAAATATTCAGACTTGAATCTTTTATTCAATGTGTTATTTGTGGTTGGATATTACATCACAGATGTATCAATTTTATCATGCTAAATGATTTGTTAACACAAGACAAGTCTTTCAAAACGGTGTACTTTTTAACCGTTATCCTTGCCCTTGCCCTATAGACTTTCATAATAAGTTCATTACTGTAAGTGATTTATGCTTGTTTTCACTAAGCGAGGGCTGTGTCTGTGCCGAGAGCTAAACTTGCGTTTAACATTCGTTTAAGTCCCTGTCAAAGGGAAAGTGATGTGTGTTTGGAGGCAGGCATCACCAAACTGTGTCTTTAGACGGCTTTCCTGTGATAATTAGCCTGCTAGATGTAATCCGAATGGGAAAGTGGTTTACTTCGGCCACCTGTGAGTGTGTTTGTACACATGGTCATGTGAATGCGTTCTCACAAGGTCACTACAACAGCTGCAAGCTTGCTTATCTCAAATAGTGGACAGGTGTGTGTGTTTTTGCCCATTGCGGCACGTTTGAGTGCGTGAATGTGTTTGGCCCTCGTTGAGTGATGGGAAACAGGACTGTGTTTTTTTTTACAGTAGTACTGTTCTCAAATATTTGTGTGTTTTTGCTCTCAAATGTTTTTGTTTGTATCGTGGTTGAATTTCTTCTAAAGTGTTTTTCTCTCTGTACAGGAAGTTTGGGGAGCGCCCTCAACCACAGCGCCTGACAAGGTACGTTTATCCCCTTCACATGCTATTAACAAACAAACAAGCTGAGAAAAATGAATAACTTTTATGCCCTCTGGTACAGCCTATATTTGTGCATTACGTGAAAATGTTTGCCATTTTTAAAGAAAAAAATGTTAAAATCTGTAAATTGGTTAACTATTACAGTTTCCCATTAGTAACGTCACATCTCATCTAATTTTACTATAAAATGTTAGCAAGTTTTTTGCAAGT
This sequence comes from Pimephales promelas, assembly GCF_988280905.1. Lineage (NCBI taxonomy): Eukaryota > Metazoa > Chordata > Actinopteri > Cypriniformes > Leuciscidae > Pimephales > Pimephales promelas. Next base: position 19,161,595 of record NC_142769.1, read on the forward strand.
AAAAATGTATTATTGTCCACAAATTCTTTCAGTTCAAAATCCCAGTTCTTTCTTCATATTTTTGCTATCAGTAATAATAACCCTCTCGAGTGTTTTGTGTTATGTATTATGTTAATTAGTTAGTTTATTGTATTATTTCAGCATTGTGTGTTATCCTATTGTTTTGCTTTTGTTTGAATGATCTGTGCACTGTCTATATATGAGTATTGGCTATGTTTTATGGACTTTCAATGAACTGATTCGTCATGTGGCCTTTTGTTTTATGAATTATCATGTTTGTAATATTATGATTTTGGTATATTAACATTAAATCATTTCATGAAATATGCTCACTTCCCACTTTATTTAGTACCACCTTGCTAGCACCGGGTTAGACTCACTTTTTACTTTAGAACTGCCTTATTTCTTCGTGGCATAGATTCATCAAGGTGCTGGAAACATTCCTCAGAGATTTCCATATTGACATTATCGAATCACACATTTGCTGCAGATTTGTCGGCTGCACATCCATGAAGCGAATCTCCAGTTCCACCACATCCTGAATGTGCTCTATTTTGGATTTAGATCTGGTGACTGTGAAGGTCATTTGAGTGTAGTGAACTCATTTTCATGTTCAAGAAACCCGTGTTGGAAGTGGCCAACAGAAGATGGGTATACTGTATGAAGGTATAAAGGGATTGACATGGTACGAAGGGGCCAACATGTACCAATAAAATATCCCACAAACCATTACACCACCACCACCACCAGCAAGTACGGATCGATGCTTTAATGTTGTTTATGCCAAATTTTGACCCTACCGTCTGACTGTTGCAGCAGAAATCGAGACTCATCAGACCCAGGCAATGTTTTTCCAATCTTCTATTGTCCAATTTTGGTGAGCCGTGTGAATTGTAGCCTCAGTTTCTTGTTCTTAGCTGACAAGAGTGGCACTCGGTGTGTTTTTCTGCTGCTGTAGCCCATCTGCTTCAAAGTTCGACGTGTTGTGAGTTCAGAGATGCTCTTCTGCAGACCTCAGTCCTAACAATTTGAGTGACTGTGCCTTTCTGTCAGCTCAAACCAGTCTGGCCATTTCTCCTCTGACCTCTGGCATCAAGAAGACAGTTTCGCACACAGAACTGCTGCTTATTGGTTATTTTCTCTTTTTGGACCGTTCTCTGTAAACTCTAGAGATGGTTATTCATGAAAATCCCAGTAGATCTGCCGTTTCTGACATACTCAGACCAGCCCGCCTGGCACCAACAACCAGTTCAAAGTCACTTATATCACCTTTCTGCCCCATTTCGGATGCTCAGTTTGAACTTCAGCAGATCGTCTTGATCTTGTCTTCATGCCTAAAAGCATTATGTCGCTGTCAATTGACTGGCTGATTAATTATGTGCATTAGCAAGCAGTTGAACAGGTGTACCTTAAAATGGCTGGTGAGTGTATAATTTATCAAATATTCAGTCACCAATATGCCATTCTGTAATACCTAAAACATATATTTTTTTAAACGTTTATATTTAATTTCTACCAACCACAGCCTTTTTACAATACATTTAATATGATTTTGTACAGTGTAGAAAGGATTAAATTTTCCTTTTTTGGAAAATCTTATATTATACAAGTCATTTTCGAAATAAAATATATTCATAGTTTTTGCATCATTGTTGTAGACAAAAATGTGAAAGAAATATATGTACATTTATCGAAAATCTTAGGTCTCATTTATCTTATCACATTTATCGAAAATCTTATATCTCATTTATCGATACTCCACTTTTTTGTGAAATTGGCTCATTTTACAACTCCCCCAGAGTTAAACAGTTGAGTTTTACCGTTTTCGAATCCATTCAGCTGATTTCCGATTTCCTGATATTTAGAAGAATATCAGTAACCAGACAGTTTCTGGTGTCATTGACTTCCATAGTAGGGAAACAAAATTATACTATGGAAGTCAATGAGACCAGAATCTGTCTGGTTACTGATATTCTTCTAAATATCAGAAAATCGGCTGAATACATTCGGAAACTGTAAAACCCAACTGTTTTACTCTTGGGGGAGTGGTAAAATGAGCCTATTTCCAAAAAAGTGGAGTATCGCTTTAAAGGGTTAGTTCACCCAAAAATGAAAATTATGTCATTAATGACTCACCCTCATATTGTTCCAACTCCGTAAGACCTCCAATCATCTTCGAAACACAGTTTAAGATATTTTAGATTTAGTCGGCGAGCTTTCTGTTCCTCCATTGAAAATGTATGTACCTTATACTGTCCTTGTCCATAAAGGCAATACAGACATCATCAAAGTAGTCCATGTGACATGAGTGGGTTAGTTCGAATTTTTTGAAGCATCGAAAATACTTTTTGGTCCAAACATAGCAAAAACAACGACTTTATTCAGCATTGTATTCTCTTCCGGTTCTGTTGTCATTGCTCGTTCACGATTCCAATGACGCTGCTGACATGTTAACTTGTGCGCCCGAGCTTCGTTTACAGTCTGATGGAGACGCGCGCTGTATTCAAGCTTTTCTACATTGTTTGTATTTTGGTATTGCAATATTTTTTAAAAATGGTTCGTAAGTGTGCATGTCGCGGATGCCGCACAAGTTAACACGTCAGCAGCGTCATTGGAATGGTGAACGAGCAATGACAACAGAACCGGAAGAGAATACAATGCTGAATAAAGTCGTTGTTTTTGCTATGTTTGGAACAAAAGTATTTTCGATGCTTCAAAAAATTCGAACTAACCCACTCATGTCACATGGACTACTTTGATGATGCCTGTATTGCCTTTATGGACAAGGACAGTATAAGGTACGTACATTTTCAATGGAGGAACAGAAAGCTCTCCGACTAAATCTAAAATATCTTAAACTGTGTTCCGAAGATGAACGGAGGTGAACTAACCCTTTAAGCTTATTGAAGGTATGCCACATCAGTGCATCATTGGCTTAGACATTTAAAACTGTGAAACTGTTGAGACATACAATGTAGGTTTTCGAATAGTTCCTACACTGCTGTATGTAAAAACAAAACATAAAACCATAAATCAAGCTGTTTTCCCTTGCAAATTTGAATGTGATTTCTTATATTGGGTAGTACAGACAACATAAACCTGGTTATCAGACATTCTTTTTGTCTGAGATTTAATCTTTGGCGGCATTACAGTTTTGTTTAACGGCCGGTCGTAAAATAAAAGCACTGTTGGCTCAGGACGGCCACTGAGCTTTTGGTTTTAGTGTCTCTCGACCCTGCTGTGAAGTTTTTCCATAGTTACTGTCCCTTTTTGTCGCCATCGTTTCGCTCTACTTTCTACTTACATTTTTTTGAAAAGTCAAAATTAGACGCCAAGAAATTCGCTCAAGAAATATGGAACAAAACGTTTTCAGACGATCCGTTCTGTGAAGCAGCTCCAGTCAGCGGTTTCTGTTTTGAGTGGAGAAGTGAGGGACATGGAAAATGATAGAGAGGAGAGAGTTCGGCACTGCCCGCCCAACCCGTGCCACACGCCCTGCGGTGAACTCGCAGCACGACTGCATTCTGGCACAGATGACACACGCCCTGGCAGGACGTGGCCACCGCTTCACCCCTGTCTGTGTTGGGCCCCGTCCCTTACGGTTCACTAAGGCGTTGTTCAGTCATAGGTTTGGAGCAGATTAGGTCAGATTCATTTTGGTTCAAACTTATTTCGATGAGGCTTTCTGTGGACGTCAGTTATTTTAATGAACTGTTTGCATGGTGTGATGGCTACAGGGGATACAGTGATGAAGTGTGTGTGTGTGTCGGTAAGCCAATTGCTAAAGATAATGTGACATGCCTGGAGGAAGATGAACCTCTTTAAACCTCTACAGTCTCGATTAACTGGCAGAGTATTATACAAACTATCTTCTTCTCTTCTTGTGCACATTCAAACATGCAGCTTTGGCACAAGTAACTGTTTTAAGCAGTATTACTAATTCTGCAAAATGTGGGCATGAACTAACTTGAGCATTTTGTCGTTCAATCCCTCTTTCCTCTCCAATTTTCTAGCCTTTTCTCCTATATAGTTTGCTAGCTGCCAGTAGATTTATTTATTTTTTGTTGTTGTTGTCCAAAGACTGTCTATCTGCTTTGGAAGGTTTGATTTATTTCCACCAATCCCTTTTAAATGAATCTGTTCCAAACACTGATTTAGCAATCTAGCTTAATAAATCAATTGTTCATGGAAGTCTATGGTTATATTGTACATACATCTATTAGGTTCCATATTGACACATTACCTCATTCGTCCTTGTTCATTTATTGATAAACGGTTTTGAACTGGAAATATTTATTTATTGTATTTTAATCATTCAAATGTTCTGAATATGTATAATGTTTTGCTTTTTAACAATTTTAACTATTAGTTGGACCATTTTCTCATCTAGTTGATTTTTCCTGATTAAAATGCTCTTTTAAAGGAGTAGTTCACTTTAAAAAAAAAAAACTTTTGCTGATAATTTACTCACCCCCGTGTCATCCAAAATGTCCATATCATTCTTTCTTCAGTCGAAAAGAAATTAAGGTTTTTGATGAAAACATTCCAGGATTTTTCTCCATATAATGCACTTTACTGGGAACCAAACGGTTCAAGGTCCAAAAGACAGTTTCAGGGCAAACTTCAAACTGTTCAAAGGGCTTTAAACGATTTCAGACGATGAATAAGGGTCTTATCAAGCGAAACGATCGCTCATTTAATAAATAAATAACAACGTTTAAGTTTTATAAGCTCAAATGGTCGCCTTGCTCTGTTCTACGATGCACGTTTGTGACTCTCCTGTTCGAACTCGTTCATAAAAATGAACAAATCTTTTTCCGAGTCAATTTCTTCATTTCATTTGTTGAATGAACCATATGACACGAAAAAAAGATTCGTTCATTTTGATGAACGAGTTCGATCAGGAGAGTCACAAACGCACATCACAGAGCAAGGTGAGCATTTGAGCTTAAATTATTATTTATTTATTTTTTTTTAAATGAGCGATCGTTTCTCTTGATAATACCCTTATTCATCGTCTGGAATCGTTTATAGCCCTTTGAACAGTTTGCAGTTTGTACTAAAAGTGTCTTTTGGACCTTGAACTGTTTGGTTCCCACTGAAGTCCATTATATGGAGAAAAATGCTGGAATGTTTTCATCAAAAACCTTAATTTCTTTTCGACTGAAGAAAGAATGACATGGACATCTTAGATGACATGGGGGTGAGTAAATTATCAGCAAAAGAACTACTCCTTTAAGCCATTTAAGTGCAATTTCACAAATACCAAAATATATTAAATATTGTTTAATATCTGAACAATATTGAAACCTTTTTGTTGTCAGTGTTCAGCGCCATTAGGCTGGTTCACCTTACTTTTTTTTTTTTTTACTAATATTTATTTTTCTTCTTTTTTAAAAATGGTAAGTAACAACATCAGCCTAGGAGCCATTCATTTAAAGACAATTGAATGAGTCAATTCCACATCTGACACAAATAGAGAAAGCTCACTGAAAATATGGTTCTTGACTTCTGTAGCCCACTCCTGATTGTGGTTTCCCCATTGCAAAGCTTTGGTCTGTCTGACTATTTTTCTGGTCATTGTATCTTATGTGGCGTCTTGACTGTCGTGTCCTGCGGTTATGAAACGTAATAAAATATGTGTATGTAGATTATGGCGTGTGTTGTGGGTTCGCTGTTGCGTGTCAGTGTTTGTTTCAGTGTTCGTGTCAGAAGCTCTTCCTGTTGAAGTGCCCATATTTGTCATTCTGTTGCTGAAAACTGATGACTCGCATAGGCTCATCCACTTCTTCCCTCGATGTGTTTCTGGCTTTGTGCGTATGGTATGTGTATTTGTGTGTGGTTTTTTTTCTTAAGCATATGACGTCATATTGCCCAGCGGCTTGACTTTGCGTGCAAGACCTTTGCGTGTGCATGCGTATAGGAAAACTCTGATTGGACCGCTTTAGGACCGCTCGCATGGAGTTGCATGTTATTGATGACCCTATTTTACCAGCTCTGCAAGATGCAATAAACCATGACATGAATAACTCCAAGTTTGGTTCAAATGTTCTCCATATATGTTGGCCAATGAAATAAACCTCAAATTCTATATCATATGATTTCCACTTTAGCATTCGGGTGGCGTACGTTTAGTGATCTATGATCTTTAAATACATTTAAACACACAACTGCATATTTTCAAAACCGTCTTGTCGGTAGGTTGTCAAAACAACTAGTCATTTTAGAAAGCTTTGTATAATTACAAAGTTCAATGTCCACCAGACGAGATGTGTTTTTGTTTTTGCTCACCAAGGCTGTATAAATTGATCAAATACAGTAAAATACCGTAAAAACTGTAATATTGTGAAATATTATTGTAAATTAAAAGAACAGTTTTCTATTTTAATAGATATTAAAATGTAATTTATTCCTGTGATGGCAAAGCTGAATTTTCAGCATCATTACTCTAGTCTTCAGTGTCACATGATACTTCAGAAATCATTCTTATATGGGCTGATTTGGTGCTCCAGAAACATTTCTTATCAATGTTGAAATCTGTTATGCTTTTGTGGTATCCGTGATCTATTTTTTTCAGGATTCTCTGATGAATTGAACAATATTTATTTGAAATAGAAATCTTGTTTTACTCTCACTTTTGATTACGTGATGTGACGGCATCCTTGTGTTAATTTCTTCTTTTTCATCATCATCATCTTAAAAAATAAAAAATAAAAATAGTACTAAACCCAAACCTTTGAAACTGCAGTAAATTTGCACCCTTCTATGACAATGAACTGATTTTAACCTATTACCAAAACCATAATAGTCCTTGAAAAGAAATGGAGGTGTATAAATTATGCACATTGCTCACAGTAGGTGGTTTGAAGTCTTAAATGTATTGTTGAAGGTAGTGAATTTGTCATATATGTCAAGAGTTTTACCATCTTTAGAAGTTATTGTGAAATAGGCACGATAAACCTTTCTCTGATAAGTTGTATCCTAAATTTCAGCCTCTTTTTGGATTGTCGCCTAAACAATTTTTTTAAAGCGACAAATATATACAATTTTACTGGTCGACCGCACTAGTCACTACTGAACTGACCATGTTGATCTTACTTTCAAGAAACAAATGACAACCTATTTTATCTGAGAGCTAAACTGTCAGATCTTTAATTACAATGCGAACAGAAGATTTTTACAATGCGAATTGCGAACAGAAGGGTTTTCCCTGTAAATGGCGAGGGCCATCAATAAACTCTTCTGAGATGCTTTGTAAACACTGCTGGTGTTTTTGTGAATTGTCATGTTGCCTGATATCAAAGCTGAACCCTGTTGCTTTTTGCTGTCTGTAATCACGATTCAGATGTGCAGCTGTCTTTGCACTGTTGAGGGAATTCACTAGCATTTGGGGAAACGGGTACATTTTATCCAGGGATAGAGGAAGACTCTGCTCAGTAAAGGTTTCGATCTCGTGTTTCTGAAGCTCACAATCCAAAACCATGTCAGAGATGGTCACCGAGTCTTCCTTTTCTGAACACACACACACGGAAGGTTATTAGAAGTATCAAAGGTTTCAGATGACATGGGCCTGAGGAAGATGACATCACCAGATTTGCAGGAATTCACTGTATGTGTGTGTGTCATGTGAGGCTGGGAGGTTCAACAGAACAATGTTTAGTATTTTTACTCGGTTCACTGACATACAAGATAATAGATAAACCTCTATGCAACCTGTCAGGTAAGATACATATTATTTCAGTTATCTTTTATGACGGTAAAATCATTTAGCATGAAGGAAAATACAAATTTGACTCTACTGCTTTCATAAAATGCTGACAGTAAAAATAAACAGAAAGCAATAGTAATACAAATAAATAAATTAAATAAATAACTTTCATATATACACCTGACAACAGACAAAAATTAGCGTAAACAACAGTATAGCATATGCAAGTGGGAAGATACGTACATAACAGGGGATGCCCAGAATGTTGGATGCCTGCTCACAAGGCTATCAGCTCCAACGTGTCTTACATTTTAAAATGCAGAAAATGAGAGACGCAAGGTTGTGGAATGAAGAAAAAGAGCAAGCTCTGCGTCTGAAATCGAATACTTCTCATAAATTATGCAATAAACAGTATTCCAAAAGAGTAGCATGTCCGAATACTTACTACGTCTGCTGAGATTCTGGAGTGCGACTTCAATGGACTTTACTTTCCCATGAGGCCGCGGGAGAAGATTTAAGATTTGCCTTCACACGTGTTACTGGAATTATAATAAAAATATGTTCCTAGTCGAAAATTAGACATGAACGCCATCTCAAGTTGTATTAACTACTGGAAATGTCTGAGATAATTTAGATTTCTGAGTTTAAGTTGGACATGCTATCAACTTTAAACATGACAGAGGGGACAGAGGGCATCACTTTAAACATGACAGAGGGGACAGAGGGCATCACTTTGTCTTGTCAATAAAGTAGTGCATAACCAGTTGAAGAAAATCATATGTTTTATTCACAGCCAACATGACATCATGACTTTTGCGTAAACATACACGCCAATTTCGAGTCAAGTGGCGTTTTGAGCTATCCGCGTGTATGTCTACGCCATTAACGTCCGCGTCATTCCGCGTGTCTGTACACGCCGTCAAATGTCAGAGTAAAACAAAGCAAAATGTACATCTACATCTGGGGAGCTATGTTTTTCTTTCCTAGGATGGTAGGGGAAGACTCACAAATGGTATTAACCCCAGTGACGGTTAGGTTTAGGGACGGGGTTGAGGTAGGTCATATATTTATATATACAGTAATAACGTTAAGTCAACGGCGTTCATAAACTCGCTGAAAATCGATTATGCGTGCAGATGGAAATACGAATTGGCGTGTCATACACACGCTAACATGCATTTGACCGACAATCTAGAATTGTCAGCAAGCTGACCATTTCGATTTTGCGGTAAATGTCAACGAATGGGACGTTGCATTATTCAGAATGAAATATCTTCAGTACATTTTGGCTTAAATCTTTCTCCAAGAAATAAGAAAGAATTAACCTGGTGTTCTCCATAATTCCTATTCTTTCTGACAACAAAGCACTTGATTGCGCTAAGCTCGTAATTAGGACTTTAGAAGTGGGAAGTAGAAAATCTCCGACAGCATGTGAAGGCAGCGTTATGAATGGCAGTGAAGTGACGCAACTGATGCTTGAACGTCACATGACAGTAACAACATGCCAGTTGTAGTATGTCCAAATTTAATATACTCTTTCATACCTTATAAAACTTGCGTCCTTATACAGAGCTATAGACCTTATGCACCATAGAAACATGGGCACCGTCATCTTTAGAATATTGTCTTTAAACTTCCATTTTTTGCGGTCGCTCTGTATATTTCTATGGCATCGCTGTCGAGGAGTAATTAGCTGGTGAAGTGGATTTACTTATTGTAGAGTTAAGAAAAATTGTAATGTTCATCATAAGCATTGTAAAGCAGATGTCTTAGCAAATGTCAACCGAGAATATTTTTACGAGCAGTTCATTCATACCTATGCAAGATCACTGTGAAAATACAGACCGGAAGTCAAAAGACAACGAGCGCAACGCTGAAAAGGGGCGGGGCTACATAAGGTCGATAGCCTACTTTTTTTAACAGATGTAAATTCGAATGTAGTATCTACTCAGCATGCAATTTTTCGATGCACCGAAAGTCTAGAACTTTCTTGGCTTTAGTGCTCCATTTTTTGATCATTCCATCGTGTGCGGGACTCAATACGCATGTTAACATAGAAAAGCAATGGAAAAGCTTTGAAAAATGTTGAACCTTTTTTTTTTTTGTCAATGGCCTGTTTATGGTTCCCAGGCAACATAGCAGCCTAGGGTATTGATATGTATGTAGTGTACAACTTCAAATGTAGTTCATCCAATTAGATATTAGGGTTTTCAAAAAAAATTGTATTCAGCGTCAATTATGTTCTGATTGTCCGTGGAATCAGAATGGTTTTGCTATTTAAAGGAGCATTCCGTTCTTTACCTAGCGTTAGCATCGCTGTTCTTTGTGTACATTTAAAGAGGTCATGAACTGGCTTTTTAAATTTGATTATATTGTTGTCTGAGGTCAACGTATGACGTTTGCTTGGTGTTTGCATTCAAAACAATCAAAATGAATAAGTAATAGGCTATTTTCTACCCTATTTTTGAGCCTAGCTGAAAAACGTTTTTTTTATGGGCGTCTCGCACTGAAGACTTGCAAGTAAACGCCCACTGCTGCGAGTGGATAACAGTTTTGCATATTATAATGAATTTCAACTCACCCGTCGATCCACTTGGGGGAAATTGTTTTGAAAACGTCCAATGTTGTAAAATGGCAACCGGAATGATTCGCCCATACATGTTCGACCCAGAGTCCGTGTGTTTTACCTCATCAGCTGGAACGTCATTAAAAATAAAGTTTATCTATGCAGTCCTATTGGAATCCAGAGGAAGCTTATGCAGCGACTGTCATCCACAACCAGGCACTGCACAATATTTTGTATCGCTCGGTAGCTCGATCCGGTTTGTCATCACAAGGTAGGAATCTATGTTATTTAGCCATGCGTGTAATGCGCGAATCGGTGGGCGGGGCTAAACCGGCCGTCTTGAAGCAGGCATTGATCTTCTTCAGCAGGGGTGGTGTTTTATCCTCTTTGACGTCATAGTTCCCCACTTTGAAAAAACGAGTTGTTTGCTGGGGCTGGTGTCAAGAAAAGCTTTTATTGGACTAACAAGGACATTTTCAGTTCTGAAACTTACAGGATATTCTTATAATATGATGACCTCTTAGATGTCAAAAGCTCAAGGAAAATTTGATTTCTCAGTTCATCACTCCTTAAATTCAGATACCACAATACTGTTAGCTGTTTTGAGTTTCGGAGTGTTCGGATAATTAATTCCCTTACCGTCCAAAAAAAAAAAAATGGAGGAAACTTGGACATCACTAATCTTTAGTATGATGTACCGATGATTACTCTCTTTTTTTTTCTTTTTTTTTTTGGTCAGGTCAAGTCAAAACATAGTGTTGGTCTTTCTTTCAGACCTTTTCTGCTTTTCAGCTGGACAGGTACTGGTTCTAATTTGCATGCTTTGCATCACCAAACAACACTATGCTACTGGCGTATCAGAGGCAGCCAATGAGCATGAAGACTCTCTTCGACATTTAGTAAAACACTGCAGGTCACATCATTTCCACATGGCAAAACACAGTAGTATTATGCATATAATATGTTCTTATGTGAGTGTGCACCATTCAAATAACTCTTCACACACAAAAAAACACAATATACTTTTTAAATTAGCACCAAACTACTCAATGCACCTTTAATAGCGGATAGTTTAATTTTTGCTGACACAACAATGCTGATTGTGTGGCATCACACACAGCATGTTGCCCTCAATGTGGGGAGGCGGATTTGCTATTGTAGATGCTGGAAACTTAATTAGGCCAAGTTACTTTTACCTTAAACGTTATTTCTCCTGTTAGTCTTGGTGCACGTTTTCAACGAGTCTCTCGTCTTGTAGGAGAAGGATTATTGTCAGAGCACAACCCCTTTCACCTCTCGTCCCTCTCATTCTTCCCCTCCCACCCTCATGTCGCAGGGCCCCCTTGCTTTCCATAACAAAAGCCTGTCTAACTTGAGCGTGTGTGTGAGACGTTTGCATGGCAAAGGGAAGCTGCTTGTGTGTGTGTGTAAGCTGCCTCCACAATTACCCCATCTCTGTGTCCCTCTGAGCATTTTGACGTGTCAGGTGTCACCGACATCTGTGCAAATGAGCCGGGGTTTTTTTGTGAGTAACCTTTTTTTTTTTTAATCGAAACACTTAGGGTCTGTTGCAGATCATCTTCCTGCAGAATATTTCTGTTTGGGATTCTGTTCAAGTTCAAAGCACGCATGTTGTTGTATTAACAACAACCTTGAAGCAAAGTTTTTTTAATGTTTCCTTGAAATGCATCACACTTGCAGAGTGTCCACATTTAGAGAGCTAATTTAAGTTTGCACATGCTGGGATGTTTTTCGTTAGTTAACTGAGGTAATTGGAACGCTGACACGAAATCGGAATTCTTCGATTATGAGCTAAGAGTTTTTGTGGCGTTCGACTCGTACACACACACACACATTGTTGTCCTTTTGCCCTTTTTCTTACCCCCTCCCTCTTCCCCTTCTTTTTATTTTAAAGACCCCCAGCTGGAAAGCTGAGGTTTTTGGCCACAGTGTTTGTATGCTTTCTGCAAGCAACACATAGTTGCACTCACCAGAGAATTGGCTAATCAAACTTGGGCCTGTGTTTCTAGTCAAGCTCTGGAGATTTGGGTTTTGAAGCGCATACAGGCCTTCAGAAAGCTTTCTCTTCAAAGAAACACGCACGCATGCTTTCACCAGAACCATTGACAATAGCAATTCTAATTGATATGTACAGGTCTGAAACACAAGGACATGTTTTAAAAACATGTAACTGTGATATTGGACTTTAAGCAGATAAGTGAAAAGCTGTCGTTTTTATGAAAACACTTAACAAAAATGTAATCTTGCCTGTTTCAGTAATGGATTGGAGTTTTTTCTATGATAATGCTATATCAAAGTTTATACTTGGCAGCCAGAAACGGGCAGTCATGCAATGGGGAAATACCAAAATCGGTTTGTCGAAATAATAACATTTCAATAACATGCCTCAAATCAAGATTAAAATCTGACATCAATGGTATGATATACTTTACTGGTTGAACTCAGATCACGCTAAAAACATTTGTGCCTTTCCAGCTAATGTGCAAGTTTGTTCTAGGGCAAAAGAACGAAACAAATTATTAGTTCTTTTAATTGTAAGGTAGCACTTTCTTTCCTACAGCCAATGCATTGAGGGTTTGCGTTTCTTCTCCTCCTTATTCATATATTCATGTGTGGGCCGTATACCACTTAAAGGAGTAGTTCACTTTTACAAAAAACTTTTGCTGATAATTTACTCATCCCCATGTCATCCAAGATGTCCATGTCATTCTTTCCTCAGTCGAAAAGAAATTAAGGTTTTTGATGAAAACATTACAGGATTTTTCTCCATATAATGCACTTCAATGGGAACCAAACGGTTCAAGGTCCAAAAGACAGTTTCAGTGCAAATAAGGGTCTTATCAAGCGAAACGATCGCTCATTTAAAAAAAAAAAAAAACTTGAACAAATCTTTTTCCGAGTCAATTCGTTCATTTCGTTCGTTGAATGAACCAAATGACACGAAAAAAGATTTGTTCATTTTGATAAACAAGTTCGAAAAGGAGTGTCACGAACGCACATCACAGAACAGAGAAAGGCGACCATCTGAGCTTATAAAACTTAAACTTTTTTTTTTTAAATGACCCATCATTTCGCTAGATAAGACCCTTATTCATCGTCTGTAATCATTTGAAGCCCTTTGAACAGTTTGCAGTTTGCACTGAAACTGTCTTTTGGACCTTGAACCGTTTGGTTCCCAGTAAAGTGTATTATATTGACTGAAGAAAGAATGACATGGATATCTTGGATGACATTGGGGTGAGTAAATTATCAGCAAACGTTTTTTCTTTAAAAGTGAACTACTCCTTTAAGTTAGAGGTGGATGTCTGTTAGTGAAATGGATGTGCATAAGTAATCGATTGGTAGAGATTTTGCACGTTATTAAATTTGAATGCGCATTTTAAGCTGACCTATTCAATCACTTTGCTTTTATTTTTTTTAATTTAATGTGTCCGAGTGTGTGGCTATAGAATTATTCACAATTCCCATTACTCTCTAATATTTTTTTTTTTCCTTCTGTGATTTCAGAGAAGCCATGCGAAATTACCTGAAGGAACGAGGAGACCAAACCGTGCTCATCCTCCACGCTAAAGTTGCACAGAAATCGTACGGCAATGAAAAAAGGTAAATGACCACTGTGAATCTTGATAAATACCCGGGATGAACTTTTGAAAATCACATTTTAAACTTTTTGACCGTTTAGTGGGCGTAAATACAGCATTTACATCTTTCTAATAATTATTAAATCTTTAGTAGTTGCAATGTGTCTCACTTTTCTTTCAGAATCTTATGCCATGAGCTTTGCAATTTTAAGGCGCATTAAAAATAGTTCCACTTTTATCCCCTGTTCCATTCCTAAGCTCTCCATCTGGGTTTTTGAGCACGAAAACGTATCCCATGTGAAACCCCTTATGCCTAAAGTAGGAAAATTAGGGTTTTTAGGGAAGAATGGAGTAAGATGAAGAGGTGAAAGGACAAGAGAAGGAAAGAACATTCAAGAAGAAAAAAAAGAAGTGAGAGAGAAGCTGATAAGAAAAGAAACCAAATAATGACAGGAAAGAGAAAAGAAATGATTTAGGAGGTGAGGTGATATGAGACAGGGAAGTGAAGGAGAGAAGGTCAGCTGAAAGAGAGACAAGATGATAACTGTAGAGAAACACAGTGTCTGGGGAACCGATGTCGCGGTTACAGCTCGCTCGGCCTCATTTGGCAGAGAGACAGCACTGTTATTCGTGAACAGCACAGCCAAAACCTGGACACTTGTCAAGAGCGACAGGATGCCAGATGAGAACAAAAGTATGCGCTTCATGAAATCATATACATGTGTTCTGTAATCAGAGATGGTTTATGACTAGGAAATGTATCACTTAGCTTGAATTGAAAATGAATGTGAAGCAATTGACTTGTTGCACCAGTTCTGCTTCTTTTAAAATTCCTAACGTTTACTATTACTGTTGGACATTTTTACTTGCACTTAGGACACCATAAGTGTCCAACACTTAGGACACCATAGCAACCACATAGCAACTCCCTGCAAACCAATGCCATAACAACCACCCAAAACACCCTAAACGGTCTAGTATATGGGGGCATATAATAAGTAAAAAGAAATCGCTAGTTAATATCACTAACAAGGCTCAAGTTGCCAAAAAAAAAAAAATGTTCATGATTTGTAATCACAACATTTTTTCTTTTGTCAATTCAACTTAAATCATTTATGTGGTTCAGATAACATAATGTTTTGAGTTTCTGATGATTGAATCAATCTCCTTCATTTGTATTAACTCCATTTCTCAATTTCAATGAACTTAAAATTTGAAGGCAACCAGGTTACTTAATTTAAGTTAAACCAACAATATTTGACATGTTCCTGGATCAACATATTTAACAACATTCCTGTCCAAAAACAGTCCTAATCTCATCTCACCCCTAAACATAACTCTACCCATCATGTATTTCTAAAATCTGAGGGAAATTATATGTGACTAACACTGATGGAGAACACTGATGTGTAAGCTTAAACTTGTAAACAAACTTTAAACTTGTCCCTCAAATCTGATTGGTTGATTGGAATTTTGTTCCAGGGTCAACAAAGATGTTGATCCAGGAACATGTTGTACTTGGTTAGCATTTTGTATGTGCTTGGTTAGCGTTTTGGTGGTGAGATCAGATTTGTGCAATTGTTTCCATCAGAAAATGTCAAACTGCAAAGTTGTCTTTGTAGCTGTATGTTGTAAAGTCGTGGTTTTACATGGGGGTGAAGATTCAAATTATATACAGTAGATTAAAGCAACACGTTGTTGCTGCCTTGTCAATGACAAATCGATGCAGATCAAACTCGTACGTCTATTGGTCCTGACTACGACATGCGCCTTTCACTATTAGGATGTGAAAGTAGACTTCAGACATGCCTTTTCCTTTTTCGTTTCATAGACACCAATACAGGAAAAAAAATGATTTAACAACTCTTGGGGTTGGGTCTGTCCCCTAACTCATATCTACAGCATCTCTCAGTCTGACTGGATGTGGAACCGCTGTTATTCCCCTTTTATTGCACCAGTTTTCAGATATCAGCTGCAGTTTTGTGTCATGAGCATTCCCCCGCCTCACGTCTAGACGTTTACAAGCGTTTCTCCAAGATGTGCGGTGAGCTGATAACGTCACCCACAGAGATCACGGCTTTAATGTCAAGTGCAGATTCCGTGCTTCGGTATTCAAGGTCACGCTGATTGATATCTGTTCTGTTTGCTCTAACATCCCTTTGATGATGTAGGCCACAATATGCATGAGATGAGCAAATATGACATAGACCCCAGACTCTGGTGAGGCGCAGGACGTGGTGTAATACAGTGTGCTCATGAGTTGTGAAATGTTTCTTCTGTGCAGCTTTGCGTAGGTTCAGGTCTTCAGTGTTTGAGATTGTCCGTCTGATGGTGGTTTCTTGAGTTTGTCCTGCACGTGAAAGCTGTACCAACACTACACATGTTCTGCTGCCACCTAGTGCTGATCTAAAGTACTTCTGAGGTCATGTACACTTGATGTGTAATGTGTAGCTATTCATTCATTCATGGACCAGTTGTGTTTATAATTGTATATTTTATGATTATTGTACCCCTTGCAGAATCTGTTGAGTTTTTATTTATATGTTTAATATAATTCATGTTTAATCATTTAATCCATCCATCCATCATATATATGAGGTATTCCATACATCCATACTGTACATCTCTCATGCAGTGTTTGTTTCCATCCATCCATTCATCCTGATTATATGAAGTATTCCATACATCCATCCATCACATAACATATGAAGTATCCAGCTATACATCTCATGCAGTGTTTGTTTCCATCTCCCATCCATCCATCTGCATAATATGAAGCATTCCATCCATCCATCCATCCATCCGCATTATATGACGTATTCCATCCATCCATCCATCCGCATTATATGACGTATTCCATCCATCCATCCATCCATCCATCCACCCGCATTTATATGAAATATTCCATCCATCCATCCATCCATCCGCATTATATGAAGTATTCTATACATCCATCCATCCAAGTAGTATTCCATCCATCCATCCATTCATTCATCCGCATTATATGAAAGATTCCATCCATCCATTCATCCGCATTATATGAAGTAGTATTCCATCCATCCACATTATTTGATGTATTCCATCCATCCATGCATCCATCTGCATTATATGAAGTAGTATTCCTTCCATCCATCCATCATCCTCATTATATGAAGTAATCCATCCGTCTATCCATCCATCCATCCACATAATAAATGAAGTATTCCATCATCCATCCATCCATCCGCATAATATATGAATTATTTCATCGTCAATCCATCCATCCATCCATCCATCCGCATAAAATATGAAGTATTCCATCATCCATCCATCCATCCATCCGCATAATATATGAAGTATTCCATCCATCCATCCATTCATCCACATAAAATATGAAGTATTCCATCCATCCATCCATCCGCATAATTTATGAAGTATTCCATCCATCCATCCATTTATCCATCCATCCATCCATCCGCATAAATTATGAAGTATTCCATCATCCATCTATCCATCCGCATAATATATGAAGTCATCCATCCATCCATCCATCCATCATGAAGTATGATGAAGTAGTCCATTATATGAAGTAGTATTCATCCATCCACATTATTTGAAGTATTTTATCCATCCATCATCCTCATTATATGAAGTAATCCATCCGTCTATCCATCCATCCATCCATCCACATAATAAATGAAGTATTCCATCATCCATCCATCCATCCATCCATCCGCATAATATATGAATTATTTCATCATCAATCCATCCATCCATCCATCCGCATAATATATGAAGTATTCCATCATCAATCCATCCATCCATCATCAATCCATCCATCCATCAGCATAAAATATGAAGTATTCCATCATCCATCCATCCATCCGCATAATATATGAAGTCATCCATCCGTCCGTCCATCCGTCCATCCATCCATATAATATGCAGTGGTGGAAAGAGTACTGAAAAACATACTCAAGTAAAAGTACCATTACATTCCAAAAAATGTAGTGTGAGTAGAGTAAAAAGTACTTGTCCAAAAAACTACTTGAGTAAGAGTAAAAAAGTAGCTTATTTAAAAGTACTCAAGAGTAGTGAGTAGTGAGTACTGAGGTGCGGTTTCTAACCCTTATAATAAACACTGTGCACTACAATTTATAAATTAAAAAAAATGCACATATTGTACCCCTTGCAAAATCTGTTGAGTTTTTATTTATATGTTTAATATAATTCATGTTTAATCATTTAATCCATCCATCCATCATATATATGAGGTATTCCATACATCCATACTGTACATCTCTCATGCAGTGTTTGTTTCCATCCATCCATTCATCCTGATTATATGAAGTATTCCATACATCCATCCATCACATAACATATGAAGTATCCAGCTATACATCTCATGCAGTGTTTGTTTCCATCTCCCATCCATCCATCTGCATAATATGAAGCATTCCATCCATCCATCCATCCATCCGCATTATATGACGTATTCCATCCATCCATCCATCCGCATTATATGACGTATTCCATCCATCCATCCATCCATCCATCCACCCGCATTTATATGAAATATTCCATCCATCCATCCATCCATCCGCATTATATGAAGTATTCTATACATCCATCCATCCAAGTAGTATTCCATCCATCCATCCATTCATTCATCCGCATTATATGAAAGATTCCATCCATCCATTCATCCGCATTATATGAAGTAGTATTCCATCCATCCACATTATTTGATGTATTCCATCCATCCATGCATCCATCTGCATTATATGAAGTAGTATTCCTTCCATCCATCCATCATCCTCATTATATGAAGTAATCCATCCGTCTATCCATCCATCCATCCACATAATAAATGAAGTATTCCATCATCCATCCATCCATCCGCATAATATATGAATTATTTCATCGTCAATCCATCCATCCATCCATCCATCCGCATAAAATATGAAGTATTCCATCATCCATCCATCCATCCATCCGCATAATATATGAAGTATTCCATCCATCCATCCATTCATCCACATAAAATATGAAGTATTCCATCCATCCATCCATCCGCATAATTTATGAAGTATTCCATCCATCCATCCATTTATCCATCCATCCATCCATCCATCCATCCATCCGCATAAATTATGAAGTATTCCATCATCCATCCATCCATCCGCATAATATATGAAGTCATCCATCCATCCATCCATCCATCCATCATGAAGTATGATGAAGTAGTCCATTATATGAAGTAGTATTCATCCATCCACATTATTTGAAGTATTTTATCCATCCATCATCCTCATTATATGAAGTAATCCATCCGTCTATCCATCCATCCATCCATCCACATAATAAATGAAGTATTCCATCATCCATCCATCCATCCATCCATCCGCATAATATATGAATTATTTCATCATCAATCCATCCATCCATCCATCCGCATAATATATGAAGTATTCCATCATCAATCCATCCATCCATCATCAATCCATCCATCCATCAGCATAAAATATGAAGTATTCCATCATCCATCCATCCATCCGCATAATATATGAAGTCATCCATCCGTCCGTCCATCCGTCCATCCATCCATATAATATGCAGTGGTGGAAAGAGTACTGAAAAACATACTCAAGTAAAAGTACCATTACATTCCAAAAAATGTAGTGTGAGTAGAGTAAAAAGTACTTGTCCAAAAAACTACTTGAGTAAGAGTAAAAAAGTAGCTTATTTAAAAGTACTCAAGAGTAGTGAGTAGTGAGTACTGAGGTGCGGTTTCTAACCCTTATAATAAACACTGTGCACTACAATTTATAAATTAAAAAAAAATGCACATACCGGAATTCACATTATATTTTGTTCTTTGTAAGAAAGATTGAAGAATATCTATCATCCATCTTTTTAAAATGCATCAAATCAGTACACTCATCACCATTTAAATCATATTATTTGGGGGAATTTCACCATTTTAAATTAGGTGAAAAGCCACTGGGCCTGAGCATGTTATTGTTGCACATAAAATATCAGTATTCATAACTGTGCAAAGAATTCAAAAACCTTCCAGACATCTATCCATTGCATCATCGCATGATATATGAAGTATTCCAGACATCCATCATATCACACAATATATGAAGTATTCCATCAATCATCACTTATGAAGTGTTCCATACATCTCATGCAGTGTTTGTTTCCATTCATCGCACAATATATGAAGTATTCCATCTCATTCATTGTTTGCGTCCGTACGTGCGTATGTATGATATTCTGTCTAAATATATATCTAAATATGCTAATTTGGCTACTTTAAATTTGTGCCAGCAATAGATGCACGACTCATATTTTGTTCTGAAAAGGCAAAAAATAAATGAGTATGGCCCATATGCCATGCTTTGATATTTTTAATGAACAGTGTATGCTACCTTACACTAATGCTCCTAGTTTTTTTTTATTTGTCTAGGTTTTTCTGTCCTCCCCCATGTGTGTATCTGATGGGCTGTGGATGGAAGAAGAAGAGAGAGCAGATGGAACGGGACGGCTGCTCGGAGCAGGAGTCTCAGCCCTGCGCCTTCATCGGCATCGGCAACAGCGATCAGGAGATGCAGCAGCTAAACTTAGAGGGCAAGGTAACACACTCATGCACAGATGCAAGCCGCAAGAGCTACTACAGAGCCAAAACAACATGATTAGCATACCATTATTTTTCTCATGAATACGCAAATCTGGCCTCTTCCCTGCAGAACTATTGCACAGCCAAAACATTATACATCTCCGACTCCGACAAAAGGAAGCACTTCATGCTGTCAGTAAAGATGTTCTACGGCAACAGCGCAGACATCGGCGTTTTCCTCAGCAAGAGAATAAAGGTCATCTCCAAACCTTCGAAAAAAAAGCAGTCCCTCAAAAATGCCGACCGTGAGTGTATTCTCCATCCATATCGCTCAATAGAAACACCAACGATTGTGTTGAGACTGATAACTGGAATAAATAATAATAACATCCTGTTGTGTAATAACTTTAAAATAGATATTGATTCAAACAGCATGTTCTGAAGTCTCTGTGGTGTGTTCTGACAGAGTTGTGTCTCTCCCGTGTGCAGTCTGTATAGCATCAGGAACGAAAGTGGCGTTATTTAACCGGCTTCGCTCTCAAACGGTCAGCACACGTTACCTGCACGTAGAGGGAGGAAACTTTCACGCCAGCTCACAGCAGTGGGGAGCCTTCTTCATCCACCTCTGTAAGTCCAACACACATTCACACACACTTCTGTGGAGGAATATTGGTTGTCAAATCTGTAAAGGAATACATAACCCAATGAAAAATTGCTGTATGTGACTTTCTTTCATTAGTAGAACATTAAAGATGATTTTTTTTTTTTTTGCCAAGTCCTTGAGAGTCAAAAAAGGCTCCTGACAATATATTGAGGTCTAATAAAGCAAAACGATCGGTCTGTGAAAGAACTTTTCACAGAAAACAATCCTTGTCATACTGTAACTTGCAGATACAATTAGGGCTGAAACGATTCCTCGAGTTACTCGAGTTACTCGATTACAAAAATTCCTCGAGGCAAAAAATCTGCCTCGAAGCCTCGTTAAATTCCTATGACGCGCACTTTACGCGCACGCAGGGATCTGATTGTTTCACACGGACCGTTATTCAGGAAGCACACCATAGCGCATGATACATTTGGCTTCATAAATGGCAGAGAATGTCTAAAGTTTGGGATCATTATATGAAGAGTTCAGATGCAAAAGCCTCTAAGTGCCAATTGAAATTTTCTTCTAAAATGATAATTTTTATCAAGCTTGTATATTTAAGTTCAGTAATTTCACTTAAATTGCAATGAAGATTACCTACTAATAGTAATTTAAGTGGAATTACTGAACTTAAATATACAAGCTTGATAAAAATGATCATTCTAGAAGAAAATTTCAAATGGCACTTAGAGGCTTTTGCATCTGAACTCTTCATATGTTTATAAAGGGAGAGAACAAGATGCAATGTGTCTGCAAAGTATACCTGGCAGGGCTGCCAACTCTCACGCATTCAGCTTGAGACTCGCGCAATTCGATTTCTCACGCTGAAGTGTCAATCCCTTCGGTCAAATGCCTGAAGATGAGTTCGTCTATAGATCTACCTGTTGAGCCACTCGTGTTCGACTAGTTTTACCGCCGCATATTAATTCGCAAGTTAAAATTTTCTGTTATCTAGTGCGAGCGCGCATGCGAGATGTTGAGCTCCTAACCGTGCCTCGCGCACGACGGCAGAGAGGTAAGCGAGCGCGTGCACCCATGTCTCTCTCACGCGCCAGTCAGACCAATTGCGGCAATTCATCATATGCTTAAACTTTTATGTAGCCACGCAACAAAAATTTCAGCATACATTCACCGGGACGTGATGGAGGAACAAATATTGTGAGACACACAGACACACACACTCTGATGTTTGTCTTGAGATAACAGTTGAAAAAGTCTGATTCTTATTTATAATTGTTTTATTTCCATTTATTTTTTTTTATAAATTGTACACATTTGTGTACCTGCTTGGGTTGATAATTTATATTAATTTATTTTTGTTTCCAGGTGGGTAATTTGCAGAAGGTGCAATCCTTTTTTTGTAATGTTGTATTAAGAAGACAAAACTAAGGCCAAATGGGCTTTACTATTTAAGTTTGTATTCAAAGTTGTCCATGTTATGGGCTACATGTAACAGGTTTTACAGTAAATTGTTTTAACTGTATTGTTATATACACTCACCGGCCACTTTATTAGGAACACCTGTCCAACTGCGCGTTAACACTTAATTTCTAAACAGCCAATCACATGGAGGCAACTCAGTGCATTTAGGCATGTAGACATGGTCAAGACAATCTCCTGCAGTTCAAACCGAGCATCAGTATGGGGAAGAAAGGTGATTTGAGTGACTTTGAACGTGGCATGATTGTTGGTGCCAGAAGGGCTGGTCTGAGTATTTCAGAAACTGCTAATCTACTGGGATTTTCACGCACAACCATCTCTAGGGTTTACAGAGAATAGTCCGAAAAAGAAAAAACATCCAGTGAGCGGCAGTTCTGTGGGCGGAAATGCCTTGTTGATGCCAGAGGTCAGAGGAGAATGGCCAGACTGGTTCGAGCTGATAGAAGGGCAACAGTGACTCAAATAACCACCCGTTACAACCAAGGTGGGCAGAAGAGCATCTCTGAACGCACAGTACGTCGAACTTTGAGGCAGATGGGCTACAGCAGCAGAAGACCACACCGGGTGCCACTCCTTTCAGCTAAGAACAGGAAACTGAGGCTACAATTTGCACAAGCTCATCGAAATTGGACAATAGAAGATTGGAAAAACGTTGCCTGGTCTGATGAGTCTCGATTTCTGCTGCGACGTTCGGATGGTAGGGTCAGAATTTGGCGTCTACAACATGAAAGCATGGATCCATCCTGCCTTGTATCAACGGTTCAGGCTGGTGGTGGTGGTGTCATGGTGTGGGGAATATTTTCTTGGCACTCTTTGGTACCAATTGAGCATCGTTGCAACGCCACAGCCTACCTGAGTATTGTTGCTGACCATGTCCATCCCTTTATGACCACAATGTACCCAACTTCTGATGGCTACTTTCAGCAGGATAATGCGCCATGTCATAAAGCTGGAATCATCTCAGACTGGTTTCTTGAACATGACAATGAGTTCGCTGTACTCAAATGGCCTCCACAGTCACCAGATCTCAATCCAATAGAGCATCTTTGGGATGTGGTGGAACGGGAGATTCGCATCATGGATGTGCAGCCGACAAATCTGCGGCAACTGTGTGATGCCATCATGTCAATATGGACCAAACTCCCTGAGGAATGCTTCCAGCACCTTGTTGAATCTATGCCACGAAGAATTGAGGCAGTTCTGAAGGCAAAAGGGGGTCCAACCCGTTACTAGCATGGGGTACCTAATAAAGTGGCCGGTGAGTGTAATTGTTGGCACTCTGGCACTTATAAACACTAAATGGGTAAAAATTGCAATAATTAGTTGTGGAGCCAAATGTTGCAGTTGGAATAAATACCTCTATTTTTTTAAAGAAATAAAAGCCAAACACCTTATCATTTTCGTAATACATTATTTGTTTTGGTTGCTTAAAAACACACATAAACAAATTATCCGATTACTCGATTAATCGATCGATTAAGTGCTAGATTAATCGATTACAAAAAGAATCGATAGCTGCAGCCCTAGATACAATACTGTTCAAAAGTTTGCCATTGGTAAGATTATTTTGGAAATAAGTCTCTCATGCTCACTGAGGCTGCATTTATTTGATAAAGGATAGTAAAATAAATAATATCGTGTGTTATGATGTACAATTCAACATTACTGTTTTATATTTTAAATGTAATGTAATCCTGTGATTGGTAAAGCTGAATGACTCCAGTCTTCAATGTCACATTATCTTTCAGGAATCATTCTAAAATGCTGATTTACTGTTCACGAAATATTTCTTATCATTATCAGTGTTGAAAACAGCAAAACAAAACAGTTTTATTGCTTAATATTTTTATGGAAACTGGTACATTATTTTCAGGATTCTTTGACTAGAAAGTTCAAAAGAACTGCATTTATTTGAAAAAAAAAAATGTGTTTACTGTCACTTTTTTTTTATTTAATACATCCTTGCTGAAAATAACTATTAATAAAAGATAAAATGGCAATGTACTGACTTTTGAGTGACACTTTAGTTCAAAGTACAAAGTGTTTTCAAACTATTAATTATCTGACCAACCACAATTCACTTGGTGTTTGTGATATTTCAGAGGAGGTTAATCTAAACTAAAATAAAATACCAACAGAATATAACCCTGAGAGCAAAACTGACCACACAGGGTTAATTTTGATTACATGATGACTTGACTAACCCTAACGTATTTACTTTGTTAGCGCACAATTCATCTGTGCAAGTTAATACACAGAAAAACAGTGTTTTTTGTGGTAATCTTTAATCAAAATCCACTCCAAAACGGTGTTCCTTCTCTGATGATGTCAGTCATTCTGTCAGTTTGCTATGAGGATGAAGAGGAAGTGCTATCGAATAAAACCCTTCCCTCTATTCAATATTCCGTTTCACTTGGAAATTCGTCACAACGCTGAAGTATAGTCAGTTGCAACTTCTGGTTCACTGGGACTTTAAACAAAACCTGCGATGCATTTCATTGATTTGATACAGAGAAAAGCAAACATTTACGAACCCGGCTAATAGCTCTTTCTCAGAAGCTGCAGCCTTTTTAAAGACTGGACATGATTTTGTCTCTTGGCAGAGGGAAAAACTATTATCTTCGAATCCATAAAGCCAGCCAATCACGTTGGAGCTTGTCATTCGGAGTGCCATTGTTGTACATTAAGCCTCGCGGTGTAAATGCAGTCTAATAGACCCATTGCTGTCTATTAAGTCATCGATGTCAATTAAATAGACAAGAAAACTCCTCAGTGTTTTTGATTCATTTCTTTTTTCTTGACTGTAACTATTTGTGTGTAATGGAAAAGCATGTATGCTGTTGACACTGAACTGTCTGTGTTTTGACAACCATAATGGAGGTCTGATCAGAGGATATACTTAGTCTTCTTTTACTGTGTTTCAGTGGATGATGAAGAGTCGGAGGGAGAGGAGTTTACTGTGCGAGACGGCTACATTCACTACGGCCAAACTGTCAAACTCGTGTGCTCTGTGACTGGCATGGCTCTTCCTAGACTGGTAAGAAGCTGTCTCTATCCATCTAATGATTTTCAACATGTTACCATTTCTATTATCCTCTGTTTTGTTTCTATCTGACAGTACATATAATTAACAATCAGTTTATTCATCTTTAGGGGTCACAATCAGTCACTGCAGAAAATACAATGTTGACGTCCTAATGTTTAAATGATACTTCTGTTGATACTCTTGTCAACTTCCTTTCTTTCTCCCCGCACACACAGATCATCCGTAAAGTGGACAAGCAGACCGCCTTGCTGGATGCAGATGATCCCGTCTCACAGCTGCATAAGTGTGCCTTTTTCCTGAAGGATACGGAGAGGATGTACCTGTGCCTTTCTCAAGAGAGGATCATCCAATTTCAAGTGAGTAGCTCACTGGAAACTTAAAAATGTTCTATTTCTTTCTGTTCTGTTTCCATAAAATTTCTTACCGTTGGTTCAATGTGCTGATAATGACTTCAGTGATGTTATTAAAGAGATGCAGTTTGATTTTGTTGGAAATATGTATCCTTGAAAAATCACATATGGACACAAGACCTGATGTTTTTCTTAAATTGAAAGTGTATTAAAAGCTTTCGAAATAAATATATATATATATTAGGGCTGTCAAATGATTAACCGTGATTAATCACATCCAAAATAAAAGTTTTTGTTTACATGATATATGTGGGTAAACTGTGTATAATTATTTTATATATATAAATACACACACATGCTTGTATATATTAAGCAAATATTTCCATGTATATACTGTATATATAGATTTATATATAAATTATATTATATATAAATATAGATATTTTATATATAAATATTTTTTTCTTAAATATACATGCATATGTGTGTATTTATATACATAGAAAATAATTATACACAGTTTACCCACATATATCATGTAAACAAAAACTTTTATTTTGGATGTGATTAATCGTGATTAATCATTTGACAGCCCTAATATATATATATATATATATATATATATATATATATATATATATATATATTTATAATGACCTTCAAACTATATATTTGTCTGTTCGTTTTGATTTCTCTCTGTGGTCTCTCTTTTTTCATTCCTGAGACCCAGGGTGGACCCCATAAATCTCCGTTATATGACTGACAGACATGAACGGTTTGACCTAAAAATATCAAAATTGAAATTACTGTGGAAACAAAGACACCTTTATCTTGGATGGCATTTTCATTAATAACACCTTGGAAACTTTCTACTCTTTGTGAGCGAACACAAATGTTTTCCGAGGGAAATGCAAATATATTGCAAGCGAAAGCAAAGTTTCTTGGGGGAAGGCAAAACATTTGCGAGCGAACACAAAAGGATTGAGAATTAATTTGTCCTGCCTTATGATATTTTTTTCCATACCCATGTCCATTGGGGTTTCCGTACTTATGCTCATCTCAACTCTGCATTCATTTTATTTTAAAAATACAGTTAAAACTGTAATATTGTGAAATATTAGTACAATTTAAAATAACCATTTTGTTTATTTTAATATATTTAAAAATGTAATTTGTTCCAGTGATGACAAAGCTGAATTTTCAGCATCATTACTCCAGTCTTAAGTCACATGATCCTTTAGAAATCATTCCAATATGATGATTTGGTGGTCAATAAACATTTCTTATTACTATTATTATCAATGTTGAAAATGATTAATTATTAATAATTATTATTAATTAATTATTTTGTTGAAACTGATACATTTTCCAGTATTCTTTCATGAAAATAAAGTTCAAAAGAGCATCATCTATTTTAAATAAATCGTTTGTGACATTACTAATGTGTTTATCACTTTTGATGAATTTTTTTTATTTATTTATTAGAAATTCATTTCTTTCTTCAAACCCTCTTCCCCCAACCCCTAAAACTTACTTACCCAAAACTTTGGAAGGGTACAGTAGTTTATGGTGGACACCTTTGACTTATAGCTAGAAGGTCTCAGGTAAAAAAAAAATATACATATAAAAAAAAAAACCCCAGAAAAACAAAGATTCGGAAAGAGACACAAAGAGAGAGAGCACTTAAAATAGAGGACAACATGGTGCATTTGATGTAAATGTTAACAAACTAGTCAAGTCCATAAAAACTAATTATTTATATGGCAGGTTAAAAATTATTTATGGATTTAATATTTTGTCAGTGGAAGCATAATTTTTCCGTTACTTTTAAGTTAATGAAATATTGTTAGTCATATCACATCCATGTAATTATTTATTCAGATCAGACATCTAATAGGTGGGATGAGGTAATTCGGTCATTAAATAAAATAAAATAAACCCTCTCAGGGTTATACAAGTATCCTGATCTTGTTGGTTTTTATTTTGCAATGTAACTATTGTTTTTTTTTTTTTTTTGTATTATCATTTTTCAATCCTATTTTTGAGTTCCCTGTATTTATGTGTGTTTTGTGTGTGTTTTGTGTGTAGGCTACTCCATGCCCAAAGGAACCAAATAAAGAGATGATAAATGATGGTGCCTCCTGGACAATCATCAGCACTGATAAAGCAGAATACACGTTCTATGAGGGCATGGGCCCTGTACACACCCCCGTCACACCTGTGCCTGTGGTCGAGAGCTTACAGGTAACCCATACACACACACAGAATTGAGTGTCTTACTGGCATACACTCCCAAGTCTCTGTCTGCAGTTGATTATGTGTGCACTATGTGTGTGTGTGAGCAGTTAAATGGGGGAGGAGATGTAGCGATGCTGGAGCTGACAGGACAGAACTTCACTCCAAGTCTGCGCGTATGGTTCGGTGACGTAGAGGCTGAAACTATGTACAGGTATGATTATTATTTGAAAAGATATCTATATAGGAAAGGCAGTATAAATCAAGAGGTCTTGAAATGCATAATTTTATATATATATATATATATATATATATATATATATATATACTGTATGTATATATATATATATATATATATATATATATATATATATGTATATATATACTGTATATATATATATATATATATATATATATATATATATATATATGAAGAGCTCTTTTCCAAAACGCGTTAAACGACATTTTTTTTAAAAATGAGTTTGTCGTGTCATTCTGCTGTGGACAGAACCCTTTCACTGCTCCATCAACGTTTCATGCCGAATCGCTATATTTCCTTGTTTAAAATGTACTGCAAGATACAGTTTCTTTCCAAGCCGCGATAAGCGCCAGTCCTGTTTTTAGCCTAAACACGATAAATCCTCAAATTCAATGAGCGCTCTACACAATCCAGCACGGCGGTTTATTATGTTCATTTATTCCTCAAAATGAGTCCTAGTTTTCTAGTCGACTAGTAGTAGATCATTTAAGCCATTTGTATTATCAGTAATCACATATATTGATTTAATTAAATGGGAGAGAAACCATATGAGCGTTTTTAATTGCATATTCCGCATCTCAACGTATGCATAAAGCTTGCCACAAAGAACCGGCAAAAGTAATGATTATGCATGAAACATTTGAATTGTTTATTAATAAACTAGTGTTTTCTGTCAGTGTCAGCAACAAAGATAAAGTTGATGATGCTTACTCGCCATCTTTGCAGTGAACGCGCATAGAGAAACGCATACTTCGAATTAGCCTACATACGCAGAGAGTTGCCAATTTATTTTAGTTTTTAATTGTTTTGTTTAAAAGTATATATTTAAAGCTTTCTGTAGCTTAGTTCTCAGGCCTGTGTGAGGCAAGCATCGCGGTGTTTCGGTTCATATTATGAGACGCGCTCCGGTTCACCTGCGCGCCTCTGTGTCCTGATTATATTGTCTGATATTTACTTCTAATGTATTAATCCAGTCAATTTGTCGATGAAACATTTATTAAAATGAAGATACAATTTATATGAAACGAAATTTACAAGCTTTCTACAAAACAAAACTTAATAAGTGGTCAAAATCATGTCTGACGCACTCCAAATATTTTCCGATATTGGGCAGCTTTTGAATTTTGATCCTATCTTACTCATCTCATGCGGTTCCCTTTTCATAGCCTACTCAACATAGATGAAATAATAAAAATAAGTAATGTAATATTATTAAAAACAAATGTGAAATGTTTATTTTGTTTTTTTTGTTTTTTTTTTAACTTATATTTAAGCGTCATGCTGCTCCGCTTTGCTCACATGTTATGTAGCCTGTGTGTGTGTGTGCATGTGCTGGAGGGGTGCCCATCCCTTTTTTGAATATCGTTATCATATATTGATCATTTTTAATAATTCGTTTTTTTCATGCATATGTTGAAATTGGTATTAATAATTTGTTTTTTTCATGCATATGTTGAAATTGGTACTATTTGTTTGAGGTTTGACTCTTTACTAAAAATGACTTTACTAATAATGATACAAAAAATGGATGGATTTATAGCGTTTTGGAAAAAAATAAAATTAACTTTTAAATTATCATTAACAATATTGTTGTTTGATTTAATAATTATTGTTCAAAATGTTCAGACTGAACCAATAAAACATTTAAACAGGATAATTTGAATATTCACAAAATGTGTGGGTCTAGGTAAAAAATGTAGTTTTCCTGAAAACTATTGAAATGGATTTATAGCGTTTTGGAAAAGAGCTCTTCATATGTATATATAAATTTTATATTTTTAATCATTTTATACTGGGATTTTTTTTATTTCCTGAGTAGTTATAAACAGGTATCTAAAGTTCTTTACAATACATTTATTGTATTTGATTTAGATTTCCGTAACACCAATAATTTTACTTCATTATTATATTTGAGAAATTTGAAATTTAAAATCGACTGTAGCCTGTGTGTCACTTGTGAAAAAGAAGTACAAGTTAGCATAACTTCAAAAGTACTTATTACAGAAATAATACACTTTAATAGTATATACGGTGATAAGTGCAAAATGAATGTAATGTTTTGCCACCTTTAAATGCCATTTCATATTCCTGAAATATGGTTGAAATGTACTGCCAATTGTACTCATGAGTCATTTAGGGTAAAATAAAATATACTTCAATGTCATACAAGACTTGTATGCCTGCTATATAAATATATTAATAATTGCACATTTGTAATTATGATTGCAATTTAGGAAAGTATAACCAATTGCTTTAAAATAAAGTAAAACTTTGACGTTATTACAAAGTGCACTTTTTAAAAGTGTACATAAGTATGTTAATACACAGTCATTAAACATTTATGTCATTAATATATTATCTGCAGGTACAGTTTTTACCACAGTGCCACAAATAAGCACAGAGTAATAGTAATTAACAAATGAAGGTTATGATTTGATTTAGTTGCTTGTAATTATACATAATTTACTGTTATTACTCTAATAATTACATGAAAATGTGTAACAGGAACACTGCAAAATTAAATGTCCAAAAAAATACTTTTAAGATTTGAAGTTCACAACGAAATGGACATTCATAACAAGTGCGTGCACTTCTCTTTCACAATGGAGTCCTAAATCGTTACAAACCTGTTCAATGCAACACTAAAAGACATGTTAAGATTTGGCAGGTCGTAGATTGAATGAAGTGCCTCTGCCTTGTAAAATTTGGAGTGAACAAGACCCCACATGTTTTGTTTAATCTGTATTAAATCCTTATTACAAACATTGTAAAAGCATTGACAGACTGATAGACTTTATATTTCCTCTGAAGGTGCGGGGAGAGCATGCTGTGCGTCGTCCCAGACATCTCTGCGTTCCGCGAGGGCTGGCGGTGGGTTCGGCAGCCGGTGCAGGTCCCCGTAACGCTGGTCCGAAACGACGGCATCATCTACTCCACGACGCTCACGTTCACATACACTCCCGAACCCGGTCCCCGTCCTCACTGCAGCGTGGCCGGCGCCATCCTACGAACGGGCAACACCAGCTTGCTTTCCACGACCGGCAACATCGCGGGAGTGACCGGAGAAACGACACCCTACGGCTCCAACAGCACGTCTAACGCCGTCACAGCGTCGTCCTCTAACGCAGCCGCGGCTGTGGTGTTATAACACACGCAGCAGTGCTCACAAACTCACTACGAGCTATGCGTGAAAACAGAAGACTATAAACTGTTTGTAAAAGTGCTGCGTATTGAATTTCAAAATCAAGGGATGGACGGGCAAAAAAGGCTAAACTTGTGGCGAGGACAACATTTTTGAGAGATGGTTCTCCTGTGCCCTCTTGTGGTTTTTCTCTTAGGAGCCGGTTTGGTGCTAGCAATAGACAATGCCTGAGAGGAAACACCAGCACCTGAGACAAGACCACAGCAATGATACATCAGCCGACTAGTCTCCTACGTTTCTTCCTTCCGCCCTGTGTGTGTGCGATTGGGTGAGATGTATCATAGCCTGGGAGGTCGAAACTCTTAGGAAAAGGGTCACATTGAAATTGTGAGTTGACAGTTTTTATGGACCAAGGATATTGTATAAGCTTTAGTAAAGGTACATTTTTTTCCCCCCCTCCATACCTTTTTTATATCGAACGTTATAGTACGCTTTTGTTACCAAATAGGTTCTATTCCTCCTCTGAGCTTCACCTTTTTTATTTTTTGTTTTTCTGTATATAGATGGCTTCATATACATATGTTCGCTTGGACTCGTTCAGTTTTGATACTTTGTATTTTGTAATACCGTCCTTTTTCTTTTACATGCGGTTTTAGTTTCATTTCCATTTGGGAGGAACTCAGAGGGCCTGTTTTTTTTTTATCATTCGTTTTTATGAAGTCTTTAAAAAGAAAAGAGCTTTAAGCAATGCGTCTGCCTTGCCTTGCATTACAATATGCGCTACGCTTCCTTTGAGCATTTCATCATCGATCGATGTGTCTAAATCTCACGAAAAGGAACAATGCCATCTTTCTATGTCTTATTTGGGAATATAAACCAGAAAACACAATATAGAGGCTTTGGATGCAACGTGTCTCCGGTAGCTATAGTGCAGTTCATTTGCTCTAGGGCGCACATACGGTTCTCACATATCAATTTCAGAAAGTTCACAGTAGTTGGATATTTGTAACGGTCAAGTTCTGACCCGAGTTTAGACTTAGTGCCGTTTTATAATGTTTCCTTTCTAAAAATCAATTTGTTTGTCTTCCTGAACATCCATTTGCAGTTTCTAAAATTTGAAATGCTCTCGAAAACGGATGATTTGGAGACGTGCTCTACCATTAGATGTGGCCTTACTGGAACAAAGGTTCCCGCTTTAGTTCACCCCTTCAAAAGGAGGTCAACAAACGCGACCCGAGGAACCACGCCTTGCATTTTGAACATTTTACATGCGATTTTTGATATTTAAACTCCCTAAACTTTAATTTTTTTTTCGTTCGGATTTCGAAGATCTAAATGTGTAATAGATACGAACATACCCAAAGATATTATATTGCATTGTTGTCTCTGTTTTTTGAATATTTGAAGAGTATGTTGAGAATTGTGGCCTCTCGCACACCAAAAGTAGGAAGCTTTACTTCGTTGGTCATTGATGTGTTTATCGTGGCCTTGGTGTCTCACCAACTAGTAGATTTCCAGACAGCAACATAGTGTCGGCCCACATCGGGTACACTTTGATTTTCACTTTGATATGGGCCAACACTATGTTACTGTCTGAGCTAGTATTAATGACAAAAATAATAATAATAAAAAAAACTAGCTGTAATGAACCCATCAACCAGCACTAATAGTGTTTTGTGACTTTCTTTTTTATGTACAGTAATTTAACTTTTGAATTTTATGCATCCATTTGTAAAAAAACAAAACAAAAAAAAAAACGTTAAGAACAAAAAAAAGAACAAAAAAGAGAAACAATTCAGCCATTTTTTTTTCTTCATACTTATGTGGCTCTTAACCCAGTTATGTCCTTGGTGTTTCCCATCAAAACTGTTGGGTGTTTAGTGTCCGAGTTTGTCCTTAACTTGTATGCTAATGTCCGGATAGCAAATGGACATTGTGGGACTAGAAATATGAATGGCCTTTAAATGTGTGTCTCAAATGTGTAAGCATACAGCAATACTGTATAGGTCACTTGGTCTTGGTCACTTGTGTCTTGGTCTGTGGAAATAGCCACTGATTTTTCACCAGCCTGATCCACAACATATGTGGTCATGAAGAACAGAGTCATATTCACTTTCCTTTACACTTCTACTTTCTCTTCTTCATACTAATTTAATCCGACACCTTTTTTTTTGCGTGGATCCTGCACTGTCTTCCTTACTTGGAAAATCTGTAGTGTAGTACAAGTAGGCAACCCATGAAATAAGGCAATACTCCAGCATTGTTGGCCTATAATGTAGTTTATTTTGGGAAAACTGTAACTTGAATGTTTCTGCAAAAAAAAAAAAAAAAACCTAAAAAAACTCTAAAAAAAAAAAAAATCACTTGTTGCCTCCACTAAATTTTTCTTTTCATCATTATCATTATCATCATCCGTATCTTTTTTTGTTAAAAATGGCTATTCTGTCCTTGACGGACACTTTGCAAAAATCTT
This sequence comes from Pimephales promelas, assembly GCF_988280905.1. NCBI lineage: Eukaryota > Metazoa > Chordata > Actinopteri > Cypriniformes > Leuciscidae > Pimephales > Pimephales promelas. Next base: position 19,195,666 of record NC_142769.1, read on the forward strand.
CCATGTGGTAGTTTAACCTAAAGCTGTTGCACTCGGTTTCCCAGAATTCTCACGTCACGGTCTTCTTCCATTTTACCGTGTTCTTGCTTTTCAGAATTATATAAGCGCACACTTCCATTTGGGGGCAAAAGCATGGATGCATTTTTTTTTAACAGATATCTTGTTAAACGTTTACCAGCAGTCCATTTAATTTCACATATTTGATCGTTTTTCATTTGGCATTGTTGTCATTGTGAGAGCTTCCATTCAAGCAGTGTGCCCCCATTGTTATTCAAACGCTTTCCTTGATTTATATGGGATCACGACCCCAAAAAAACAGAAACAAGTGCTTTAAGCCAGTCCGCCTTGAAATGAGACAGCATCATTGAAACAGTTCCCACACAAACTAAAGAAAGCGATTAATTCAGACCGTAAATTCAGTTCGACTTTATCATGTTTTCGGCTGCACAGCACCAATATATCATCATTACTCATTTATAGCGAGAGCATTTCTGAACCGCTCCGTCATTCTGATTGCTGGCTCTGTTACACGTTTTGTTTACATTGTGGATTTGCTCAGCTTTACGCCCATTTTAACGTGGTGTCATGGTGGTAAAGTGTGTTATGTTTCTTTCTGAACAGACTAATTGACAATCTTGCTGTTTTTTTTTTTTTACAGTTTTTGAAGGTGTTGAGCTTTAGAATGAAGGATTTGTTCAAACTAACGTGTTGAGCTGTGCGTTTAAGTTGCACAGAAAATTGGAGGATAACAAAATCCATACATTTGCATTACATCATTTTTCTGTCAGTTATAAATCAGTGGAAGAGCTCGAAACATGTTTTTCATGTAATTGTCCAAGGCATACATGTAGAGGTCATGCGCTGAGCCTTAAAAACACATTTAATTGCAAATCCGAGAAAACAAATGTTTATAGTCAGTCAGTTGGTGTCATTTATGTCTATATGTTGGTTTTATTATTCTCCATTAACTTTGCTCTTCCAAAAACAACTTTTTATTTTTATGTTTTGCTTAATGAGCTCTGATCAATGTATAGGTGATATGCCAAATGTCTTATATATAAATGTAAGTATACTTACATTTTCATGCACTGCTTTTCAAACATGGCACCAGAGGCAGCTTTTCAAAGATATCTCAATAGTTAGACAAGAGAAGGATGGGAATAAATGATTATGTACTGTATAAAAACAGTAGTGGTTCTCTAGTTCCATACAAAGAGCTTGAATCTGTCCTAACGTTGTTTTGCTTTGCCTTTTGGATGTGAACATTTAAGCAAAGGCTTAAATAAGGCACAACTTTTTCTCTTTTGCCATCAGGAGAATTAAAGGGTTAGTTCACCCAAAAATGAAAATTCTGTCAGTATTTACTCACCCTCATGTTGTTCCAACCCTGTAAGACCTTCGCTCATCTTCGGAACACGAATTAAGATATTTTTGATGAAATCCGAGAGCTGGATCACTCCTGCATACTAGTCCATAGGCTTCTTGAGGGATTGAAACTTGCTGGCCTCAAAAAGTTATTAAAGACATCGTTAAAATAGTCCAAGTGACTTCAGTGGCTCAATCTTAACTTTATCAAATGACGAGAACACTTTTTGTGCGCAAAAAAAAAAAAAAAAAACAAAACAAAAAAAACCCAACAAAAAGAACTATTCATTAACTTCTTTCTCTGCCTCGAGTCAGATTACTAGTTTAATAGTGTAAGCTTCTGTTATTGTATGTCACACGCATCACACACATGACCAGCGTTGGCCAACAGTAGCTCTACGCTATCACAATACGTTAACTGACTAGAGGCGCATAGCTAAGGAAGTGAATAGTTGAAATAAAGACGTTATTTTTGTTTGTTTTTGCGCACAAAAAGTGTTTTCGTCGCTTGATAAAGTTAAGATTGAGTCACTGTAGTCACTTGGACTATTTTAACGATGTCTTTAATAACTTTGCCAGGCCGGCAAATTTCAATCCCTGAAGAAGCCTATGGACTAGTATGCAGGAGTGATCCAGCTCTCAGATTTCATCAAAAATATCTTAATTCGTGTTCCGAAGATGAACGAAGGTCTTACGGGGTTGGAACAATCATGAGGGTGAGTAAATACTGACAGAATTTTCATTTTTGGGTGAACTAACCCTTTAAGTGTTGTTCTGCATAGTATCAAGTTATTATGGCTCTGGGACAGTTTTAGTTTTGTAATTCACCCTTTCTACTGGTTTTGCACTTAGAGAAAACCACATTTGTCTAAATTAGTTGCTTATAGTCACTTTTCATGTAAAGCAATCCTGCTGTGCCTAATTTGATGCTCTGTGCTAGGCTTTTTTGTGTGCAGCTCATCGCTTTCACTTCAAGTTTGTCAGTGTCTCCCTCAGTCCCCCCTTTATTTCCTACTTGGTCTGTTCTAGTTATAATATTCAGAGGTATCAGTATGGTAGCAATCTCAGCCCTTAATGGGCCGCTGATGTTAGGATCATGTGCCCCAATGTGAAACAAGGAGAATCAGTTCCGTTTCATTCGTCTGTATGTTTGATTTTGTACATATTGCACCTGCTCAGTTCCATATGTCATTAAATAATAAAACTGCAATATTGGCATACAAATCTAGAAATAAAAGTGAGATTTATTTCCATTTGTATATTTTTTTTCACAACTGCAACTTCTACAAAGGATCATGAACTGCATTTTAACCTATGTTCTCTGAGGTCCACTTATTAATCAAGATTTTTACATCACAAAAACATCCTAATTTATACGGTATTTTCTCGGCATTACCTAACCTCAGGATCTATTATTAGGCAAATAGTATTTTTGCACATTTTTCAAAACAATAAATGTAAAATTATGTTGTTGTTTTTTTCACTTAAGCAATAATCTGCCAAGTGTCAAAGTTCAGTGTGTGCTCTAAAGCATTCAAGATTTACAGTTGGAAATTTTATTTTCAGGTCTATGCTCAAAAAATGATGAAGGTGATTATAAATACAGTGTAAAAATAAATTAGTTCCATAAATCCCCTACAATTACAAGGTGTTAAATAAAAAACATTATCAAATTAAAATATAGTACATTCATTTAATTGAAATAAATTGCTGTCATTTTTGACCAGGGGTCAAAAAGAGGGTCAAGATGCAATTGCCTTTGTCACTCTGCTGGCGTGTTTTCCAATTTTTCGAATGCATCCGTCCCCGAGATTGGTTTGCAGTGATCGACCTGAAGGACATATACTTTCATGTCTCGATCCTGCTGCGACGCAGACCATTCCTGTGCTCAAGGGTCGAGACTATCCGTACAAAGTCTTACTTTTCGGAGTCGCGGAGGCTGCCATTGCTCCCATGAGAGAGCAGGGTGTTTGTATCCTCAACTACCTCAATGACTGGCTGATACTAGCTCATTCTCGAGATAAGTTGTGCAAACGCAGGGATTTGTTGCTCCAATTAGGTATTCAGGTCTGGGAAAAGATCAAACTCACCCCCGAGCAGAGGATCTCTTTTCTCTGTATGGAGCTGGATTCGGTCCAACTCACGGCACGCCTCACAGAGGAATGTATCCAGTCGGTGCTGAACTGCCAGAGTACTGTCAAGAGCAGTTCAGTGGTCCCACTGAAACTTTTTCAGAGGCTCCCGGGGCATATGGCAGCCGTAGTAACACCGCTCGGCTTGCTTAGTATGAGACCATTTCCACACTGGCTTCAGGGCCTAGTCCAGAGGTGAGTGTGGCAGAGCGGCACACTCCATGTGACAATCACTTCGGCCTGCTGCCAAACACTCAGCCCGTGCTCAAACCCTTCGTTTCTCAGAGCCGGAGTGCCACTAGAACAAGTGTCCAGGCAATGCTGTGGTCGCCACAGATGCCTCCAACACTCACTGGGGGGCCTTGTCCAATGGGCATGTAATAGCGGGGATCTGGACGGGCCCTCAACTGCATTGGCACATCAATTGCATCTGAGGTCGCTTAGCTCCACTTATATTCCCGGCCTACTCAATTGTGCGGATGACGAGCTTTCACGACAGCCTGTGGCTCAGGGAGAGTGGAGTTTCCATCCCGTGGAGGTCCAGATGATCTGGGACTACTTTGGGGCCAGTTGTTTTACTCCCTGACCGAGGGCACCCTCGGCTTGGATGCATTGGATGCAAGTATGTGGTTCCCTCAATGAGCCTAATTGCACAGCTACTGTGCAAAGTCAGGGAGGAAAAGGACCCACGTCCAGACCTCTGGAAACTCCATGTCTGTTCTACGTGTTCTACCTCAAACAGTCGTAGACACCATCTCTTCTGCGAGAGCACCCTCTACGAGGCATGCTTGCGCCCTGAAGTGGAACCTGTTCATTGAGTGGTGTTCCTCCCACTGACAAGACCCCTAAGGTGTTCGATCGGTTCCGTGCTTTCTTTCCTTCAAGAAGGGTAGGAGTGAGGGCTGTCTCTCTCCACCCTCAAAGTGTTTGTTGCCTCTATCACCGCATATCATGATCTAGTGGATGGGAGATCCGTGGGAAAGTACAACCTGATCGTCAGGTTCCTGAGGGGAGCGCGTAGACTTGAATCTGCCTTGCGTCCCCTCTATACCCTCTTGGGACTGATCTCTGGTGCTGACCGCACTGCAGAGTCCTCCTTTTGAGCCTCTGCAGGCAGTTGAGTTAAAAGTCCTGTCTTTAAAAACAGTTCTCCTGCTTGCTTTGCCCTCCCTCAAGAGGGTAGGGGACCTGCACGCATTTTCGGTCGACGAATTGTACCCAAGCTTCCTACCACTCCCTTCCGGGACCAGGTGCAAGCACTGCCCCCGGAGAAGACAGAGCCAGCCCTGGCTTTTTTCTATCCCATCCGCTCCTTGTACATGGACAGAATGCAAAGCCTGAGGACCTCAGACCAGCTCTTTGTCTGTTACAGAGGCTAGCAGAAGGGAAAGGTTGTCTCCAAGCAGAGGTTGGCCCACTGGATAGTGGATACCATCATCTTGGCGTATGATTCCCAAGGTGAACCTTGACCCCCCGGACTGCGAGATCACTTCACACGGAGTGTAGCCGCTTCCTGGACGTTGGCACAGGGTGCTTCACCGACAGATATTTGTAGAGCTATGGGCTGGTCAACACCTAACACGTTTGCTTGATTCTATAGCCTACCTACGTGTCGAGCCGGTTGCTACTTACTTGCTACTTCCATATGTCGTGATCCCTACGCCGATCCCATATGTGCATTCTTCCATGGTACGGCTCCCAGCGGCGAGCCCGTGTCTTTTGGCAGAGCTTCTTCTGCCGTCACTGTCATCCGCTCATATTTGTATTCTCCAGATTACCTGCCTTCAGGCAGGATGTGACTACCGTAGCGTCCCTCCTTCCTTCGAAAGGGCACGCTTTCCCAGTGTTCCAAGTCTAACTGAGTGGGTCTTGTGGAACAGCAGTGACTTCCCTGGCCTAAGCCCTATCCCTTCTCCCCCTCAATATAAGGGCGGATCAGTAGGCTTTTGTCTAGGTACTGGTAGGTGGTAGCACTAGGTGGCATTTAATTAGGATCTCAATCAGTCGACACGTCGACTACATTGAACGTGAGTGACTGAAAGGGAACGTCTCGGTTACTTATGAGTTACTTTATCACAGAATCGCCTGTATATGCATAACTTACTGAATGGACATGAATGTATTAGTTATTTGGCCCGTGTTTTTTTTCTATACTTGTGACTTTATGGCTTCTTGGCCATAAGTCAATTAGGCCTAGTGTTGAGCTCATTTTCATATTTAAAATAGAGTCCCACTTTATATTAAGTGGCTTTAAGTACTATGTACTTACATTGAAACAAATAATTTGATACAATGGACTTATTGTGTACGTACATGTTTTTACATTGTACTTATTTAAAAAATACCAGCATGTAATTACAGCTGTAACTAATTTATGTAATTAAATCTGTAATTACAAAGCTGACCCATACTTATACTTAAACCCACCCCTAAACCTTCCCATACCACCACACCTGTCCCTTACGTTATCCGTATCCCACCTCAATAGCAGCAAAAGTGTTTTACAAAACAGCATTAGCACAATAAGTACTTTGTACTTATTTTTCAATTTAAGTACATAGTAAGTAAAGCCACTTAATATAAAGTGGGACCTATTTTTGGTTTACAAGATACTAACTTGTAAAACATAAATGATACTTTTTCATGTTTACTTGTACAATTTTATTTTTTTTACTTTTCATGGATTCATGGACTCTCATTGTATAAAGTTTTATTTTGATAGGAGTAAAGGGAAAAAAAAGCCCCATTGGGGTGTATTTTTATCTGGCCTTATTGGCACACATCTAAATATATATTCATTTTACCAGCAAAAACGCTTCCTTTCATATGAAAAAAAATATGATGATCATGATGATGATGATAAATGACTTTAGCCGGCTTTTCAATGCTCCAATGGTTCATCAATAGGTGGCAGCAAAGGGAAATGTGAACCTTTTCTTTTCCCAACCCTCTTTCAAATTAGGACTTTTTGGTATACTTTTGCTCTACTAACACAAACACATTCATTTGTTTTTGTCTGAATGCATTTTACAGAGGTATTTTGAGACAAATCTAATAAATGTAAAAAAATAACACAAAAAACCCACCATAATTCATGTGTAAACCCAGTTACAGACCCGAACACAAAGGTGTAACCATAAACACTGAGACACATTTTAACACATTATATTTTATATGTCTTCCACAGAAGAAGGAAATTCATACAGGTTTAGAACCACATGAGGGTGAGAAAACGAAGACCGAATTTTCATCCCGTTAACCAGGTGCCTCCACCATATGATGCTAATGTAAAACATATCATAGTATATACAAGAGCATCCCATTAGCTTTTTTTTCTGTCAATGGCTTTCAAAATTATCGACTTCCTACATTCTGTCTCATAAAACAATAGAAACAATTGAAAAAGTCACTTTTATAATACATGCACTTCAGAAGAATACAGTGACGCAACTGAAATAATAGGAAAATTTTGATCTGACCCCCAGGTTGCATTTCATACAAAGCACTCCTAAAATATTCATTAAGATGATGTGTAAATCTCCCCAGGGTTTTGAAAAGTTTACTTTAATAAACAGATGTTTATTATTTTGGGTGGTTCAATTTCCTGGTATTTAGACATCTGACAGACGATTAAGAAGTTAATGTCAGTGTGTACAGACATACAAAGTGTTGCCAGTATCAAAGACCATGCGAACGTGTGTTATAACATCTTGGCTGATGAGTATGCTATTAAAGGAAGAAATAATTGTTTATTTTATTAAGAATGTGAGTTTTGACATATACAAATATTATTAACAAAAATATAGTCAATGACCATGCGTCCTGGGGAAAATATCCCAGATGTCAAAAGCAGCCTTGGGTAAGTTCTTTGAAGTGTGCAACAGGTGTTATAAGTCTCATGCAATGATAAGGACAGACTCTGTCACAGTGTACAAACATTACAGCTTTGCTAACACAAGATAAAGACATGCCTGTGTACTTTCCTAGAAGAAAATGGTTAATGCTACACATCTACCTATAGACACAAGCTGGTACATTTTGTACAGAGTTTACACATTTTTGCATGTTGTATTGGCAATGAATCCAAAGAGGTTTTGCTATTGCTGATTGTGTGTCATACATTTACAAAACAGAGAATCATGTGTGGTCATTACTGAAGCAGATATGATGAACAAAATATCAAATACAGCCCAGTGTACACTTTTAAACATCTGTAAACTGATCTCAGATATCTGATATATATACACTACCATTCAAACACATATGGACGGTAATAACTTTCTGTTCAGAATCCTGAAAAAAAAAAATATCACGGTTTCCACAAAAGTATTACGCAGCTCAACTGTTTCCAACTGTGATAATGTTTCTTGAGCAGCAAATCCACATATTGGATCATGTGACACTGTAGACTTTGAGTAATGATGCTGAAGATTCAGCTTTGCATCACAAAAATAAGTTACATTTTAAAACATATTAAAACAGAAAACACTTCTTTTAATTGGTAATAATATTTCACAATTTGTCTGTTTTTCTGATAAAATAAACACAGCCATATATAGTGAGCATAAGACTTCTTTCAAAAATCTTCCAACTTTTAAATGGTAGTGTATTTAAAAGCACTATAGACTATTCTCAAAACATCTGGATATTGCTTTGACTAACACACACACACACACACACACTGGCACATGCAAACAAATGAAGTAAAATACCAAGAAAAGCAAAGGAATTCTTTGTCTTCTATGTGAGCCAAAAAAATTAGAGAGCCATATTGACAAAGTTATTTATAAAGTCTTGTGTTTTATATAAAGCCCAACATTTATAAGTCATATTCTTAATAAGGACTGGACGCTACAGTCTTGCTCCATTTGATTCTGCTGTTTGTTTAAGAGTGACGTACTAAATAAGCACTGGATTCTGTCAGCATTTCGATGCTATTGGCAGCCATTGCTTGTGCTCTCATTTATCAATAGTCCAATGAGTCTCTTTTCAGCAAGCAGCCATTTTACTAAACATCACCAAGCTTCAGGCATGTGCACAGATAGACCCCAAGTGGCCTTTTGGCCTCTGACCAGGTAAGTGCCCTTTTTACACAACATTTTTTATTTTTTTTACTTTACTTATGCCCGTCACAATTATTCTCAATTAATTCTCAGCATGTGCCCAACAACTTATTCTTAAAGGGTTAGTTTATCCAAAAAATAAAAATTATGTCATTAATGACTTTCATGTCATACCAAGCCCGTAAGACCTCCGTTCATCTTCGGAACACAGTTTAAGATATTTTAGATTTAGTCGGAGAGCTTTCTGTCCCTTCTTTGAAAATGTATACGGTATACTGATCTTGTCCAGAAAGGAAATACATACATCATTAAAGTAGTCCATGTGACACCAGTGGGTTAGTTAGAATGTTTTGAAGCATCGTAAATACATTTTGGTCCAAAAATAACAAAACTACGACTTTATGCAGCATTGTATTGTCTTCCGGTTCTGTTGTCAATACACGTTCAGTGTTGACGTGAGACACTGCTGACGTCTATCTGGTGTCATTGGGGTGAATCATTAATGACAAAATGTTCATTTTTTGGGTGAACTAACCCTTTAATAAGCTCTGCAGGGAAGGCGAGCAGCATCTACATCTCCCGGACTTGCGTTCATACACAAAATGTATTATTTGTTCGTCGTTCGATAAACATTAAGTTTATTTTTAGACACAACATTGTCAATTTTAACTGTTTTTCCTCTATTTTTGCCAACAAACAACAGCAGTGTTTCACTTTCATTCTTGAATGATTCACCTTTTTTGAACAATGTGGGGAGTCAATGATTCAATGACCCATTCATTAACTTACCGGTCATTTACTTCTTTCATGAATGAATCAGCCGGTTTGAACGAATCGGTTAAATGGACGATGATTCACTTATTACGACTTGCTGCCATCTACTGTCTGTTTTAGTTTAACATATAATAGTATCATTTCATATTTCTATATTAGAAACAATAATCTCATTACATTATTTAGGCAATTGTAATTGCAGTCAAATGGATTTTTGATAAATGCTAAGAAGGATATTTTTTTAATACTGATTTAAGTTAATTGGTACAGGCCTATAAGGAATAGTTTTAAATAGTTTAATTTATTTAAAGAGCCCCTATCATGGATTTTTGAAAATGACTGTTCATATGGTGTGGAATATAGCTCTAAGGGAATGAAAACATCCTGCAAAGATATATATCTGAAAGTGCACCGTATATAAAGTTATTGTCTTTCAAAAGTGAGAGTCGACTCTGAGTCTATGAAATGAATTGTTTTTGAAACGAGTCATTAGCTGTTTCGTCGTGACGTAGAGAGGTCATTGGCCGCTCCCAACAACTGCACGCGCAGACAGAAGTGTAAAACTGAAGTCTAGTCTAGAACACATACAAATACTTCAGCTGAATAGCATCATGTCGAGAAGACGCTGTGTTCTAAAATGCAAAGACAGTCCAGCCACTTGTTTTCATTGCCCAGGGACGATCATGTGAAGAATCAGTGGTTAGAGTTCATATTTGCAACGATACCACAACAGTATAGCCCGAACCTTGTGTTCTCATCATTTTAATGACGAATCATTCTAAAACATAAATGAATTCAAATGTGAATTCGAAGCCGGTTGTTCCTGAAGGAGGGCTCAGTATCCAGTGTATATATGGATCAGGTTTGTCCTCCTCCGAATCACAATCTGTAAGTAATATTAATAATGTTTGCTGTTATGTTTTTTGTAGCATGCGCACTATAGTTAAATTGTGTTGTGTGTGTTGTGTACACTCTGCGCAACTTCTAAGCGGGGTAAAGTTAGTTTTGTTTTTGATATTCACCAGACATTCATTGAAAAATGGCAATTACCTCCTAAACGACTTAGCCAAATATGACTTCGCTCTATATAATAAACACTGTCCCTCAAAAGCCGCCGCAATGTGAGTTTCGCCGGGAAAGCTCGCTCTTGACGGAGACGCGAGTAAGGGACCGTGTGGAAAGACTTTTTCTGACACGTTTGTTCAAACACTAGATACAATTTTCAACACTTGACAAGCTATAATCCTGGTTATGGGCGTTCCGTTGCCGACAATCTCTGCCTACGGTTTACCAATAACAACTGACTGGGTCATTTGACCAATCGCCGCAGATTCGCGTCACTCAAAGGAGGTGTTTGGGAAAATGAATCGTCGAACGAATCATTTGGGAGTCGTTGAGCAAATAAGTTAAAAATAAATGCATATTATAAGACAAATAAAGTGTTTTTCATCCTTGCATGCACGTTAAGCTGTTTTTGGGAACTCTTTTTTGGAAATAGGAACATTTCAAAAGCTATGATAGGGGCTCTTTAAAAGATGATAAAAAATATGAAACATTACTTTTATATATATATATATATATATATATATATATTAAAAGAGGTTCTTTTTTAACTAGAGCACTTGCCTCTCAAAATGTCTGTGCACGGCCCTGCCAAGCTCTGAACGATTTTGATATCATATTGACTCTTTGGTAAACCAAAATGGCTTCCTACACTGCAATTTTCAGGGTCTGATGAGTATCAGCTACGCTTGTGCCGAGCCACGGGTACTGGTGTCAGTCTGCCTGGTAAGCGTTCCTGATGTGTGCGTGTTACCGTTGGTCTGTCCGGTTCCTCCAAACCGCGTTCCCAGCCCTCCGGCTCCTCTGGCGCTCCGTCGGCTGCTGCTCCTGCTGACTTCATCGAAATCATCCCTACAGCAGGTGAATGTCGCCAGAATGCCCTGTCTGAAGCGTTTGTTCATAAAACAGTAGACTATAGGATTGACGCAGGCGGAGGTGTAGGACAGCAAGTGGATGAAGGATATCGGAGCTCCTGAGAGGAGACGATCGGTCGAGCGTCTGTCGAAGGCTCTCCAGGCGTTGACGACGAAGATCGGCGTCCAGCAGAGGAAGAACAGCGCCACGATCACCAGCAACATGCGGATAACCCTTTTCTTGGCCATGAGGTTTGCTGTGGGGCTGTTGCTGCAAACCCTTCTCAGTTTGGATTTTGGGTTGCTGAAGATGAGCGTCACAGGTTCGGCGCGCTTCCTCTTAGATGGCTGGATGTAGCAGCCGTCGCCATTTTTCAGATTGGACGTGCCGTACTCTTTCTCTAATGAGCAAAGTGAGGATGAAACCGTGATTATTTGATTCAAGATAAAGCTGTTCTGTTTGTAATCCTAAAGCAGCTTCTCCACTATCTCTGAAATTCGCATATCATTTTCGCAGTTTGCATTTAGTGATTCACACTTTCATGTTGGTCACAAAGCAGACGTTACCCACCACTTCGTCAAAATGGTTAAATAAATGAATGAATGCAAAATAAATGTCTACCAATAGATCTGAAAGGAAAACATAGTAGGGCTAGTCGAGGTAAATAATTATTCAATAATTATAAAATAATTATTTCGCACATTATTCATAACCGCCCATTTGACAAAATAGCATTACTTTTAAAAAAATAGAATAACTATTACGTTTAAAAAATAGTTTTAGTGGAAAAATATTGTTAATTCTCATCTTTTCTCATAGACTAGTATGTCCATACTATATAGTGCGCTAAAAGAGTAATATGTCCGAATTCATCGAATTCCAAATTTCCTATTGTCAATACAACTTCACTTGGACGTTTAGGTGCTCAGAACTCTAATTTATGATATTTCCGATTCCAATTGAAGGGCACATTCTGGGTTGTCCTACAAATTGACTTCATGACTAAACAACTCAATTTAAGAGGCTTTTATACGATAATTACACATTTGAAATATTAAGGTCAGGAAGTCTATGATTTTTCCCTTTGTTTCCATTTGTACCTTTGTTTGACTTCCTATTCGTCATTTCAAACTTGACTCCCCTGTAAAGTTCGAGTGAGGTGAGGCCATAAGCTGTCATCATTATGATCCCAGGCACGAGAAAGAGTATAAGCAACAGGAAAACATACCTTAAAAGAGAGGGAGAGAGAGATAAGTCAGTTGCAAAGTCAGACATGGTGTTGACCGTTCACAGCATTTTTTTTTTTTTATCTGAAAAGTGACCTTACGACGGCAAATGCTGGGTAGCTTTCTATGTTTACATTTACATGATCGATTACCCTCAAATTAAAATGCTTGTTTTTTGAAAAAAATGTGTTTTTTGTTTTTTTATTGTTTGTTTTTTGGTCAAGTAGAATTTTTGAAGAATCTTAAAGCTCTTTTACATTCACTATTTCACTTCCACCTTCATTGGTTTGTAGAGTTTTTGGACCACATTCACAATTTTAGTGGAGCTTAAAGGCTGGAATACATAATCCAGTGTTTGCCCTGATTTGTAGTCTGGTGTTGTTGATGCTACTTTACTTGCTGAAAATCCGAGCCAATCTGCAGATTTTTGGGAAGTCGGGGTTAACAGATTTCCACGAAAATCTGGTACTATATGATTGGGCGCACACTCCAATTTTTGGAGTGACTATTTTTCTTCAGACTATGAACAGAGCCAATTTTAAAACAAGTATTGTTTTAATTTGTCATGCGTCGTGCTTTAGCAATGAGGCACACGAATAAGAAGCAGAAACCAGTTATAGAAGCATTGCTAATGTTACTGTCTGAAATATCGAACCCATGAAGAGGAAACAAATGTGAAGCTTTGGGGGTTCTGATGGACTCGATCTGCTATATCTGTGTTTTGATCATCGTTCTGAACCCCATCTGGACAAAGTCTTTGACAAAAACCTGATTTTCTCAGCTCTTTGTTCAAAATGTTGCTTTTTTTTTATTATACTTACCCAGATTCAAGTTTTGATAGATTTTTGTTTGTTTATCTCTGTTCTTTCTTTTTATATTTATATATTCATAAAACTAAATATTCTGGGACCATAAAATCTGGTGCAAAAAATGCTGGTGATGGTAAGAATATATATATATATATATATATATATATATATATATATATATATATATATATATATATATATATATATATATTAAAGTATTTTAGCTATAAAAAAACGCTGACAGGGAAAGAATGAAACTAAAGCTACATTTTTATATTAAGTACACAAATGAATACCTCATTTTTTGAATCAAAACATAGTAGCATACTTAAAGTGCAAAACTAGTCAACTATTAGTATGACGTTAAGTTCATTTACAAGAAAACTCATAAGTATACTTGCAGTATATAACTACTAAACTAGTAGTTTACTAAGAGTATACTTCAAAGTGAACTTTCATAAATTAAAAAAATACCTATTAACTAATAAACTACCAGTATACCTATAAGTTCACTTGTAGTTCCAGTATAAATTAAAAACAGTAAACTAGTTGTGTATTCAACGTTTACATTTAAAGTATACTTTTATACTCTAAGTGGGCCAAATTAATTTCAAGTATACTACTTGTACATTGATATCAGTCAACTTACTACATAAGTAAATACTTAAAAGTATACTTATTTATTTGTAAGGTTTAACATACATGATCATACAAAACCTATTGAATGAATAAAAGAGCAGCATGTATTTTTTTTTCTTCCATAGGAAAAAAGTGTCTTTACAGTTAGTGCAAATAATCATGCTGGCAACGTCAATTTTCCCTCCAATGCTCTGATGTTTTACCTTTAGTAGAAACATTACTTCATAATACTTCTATTTACACTTTGTGTGAATAGCATCTGTCCCTATTTGCATTTATAAATAGTGCAAGCAGTATCTACCACTATTTACACACAGTATAAATATAATCAAGTTTTTTTTACTCTTAGTGTAAATAACTGCTGCTGAAAACATAACAGCATACAGAGTGGGAACAACATGACGATAAATTATGACAGAATTTATCTTTTTGGTCCCTATTCCTTTAAAGGGATAGTTCACCCTAAAAGGAAAATTAACCCATGATTATTCACCCTCAAGTCAACCTAGGTGTATCTGACATTCTTATTCCAGACGAATACAATCAAGAGTACTTAAAAAATGTCAGTAATTAATTAACAAAATGTGAGTAAATCATGGGCTAATTTTCATTTTTTTTGGGTGAACTATCCCTTTAACACCTTATCCTCAAACAGAGTAAGACCTACACAGACAGTCCTAATAAATCTTACCAGGTCTGCATGACATCACTGGGCCAAACCAAGCGGCACATGTTGCCTGTGCTGTTGTTACTGCGCATGAAAGGCACCAGGGTGCTGCCTATCGGATAAGGCAGCATGAGCAGAAAAGACACGACCCAAGTGGCTGTGATGACTCTTGCAGCGTGGGACTTCGTCTGCCAGGTACGGGACTTAAAGGGGTTGCAGATGGCACTATAGCGCTCCAGAGAGATGGCCACAAGGTTAAACGTGGATACGCTCACCGAAATACCTGTGTGTTTGGACACACAGAACTCAGTTGCACATACAGAAATAAATCTGGGCTTGTTAAAGTACTGATTCATACATCTGTGTCTATAAACAACAGTAAACACAAAGATGAGAACAGACCGGAAAACTTCATAACAAATATCTCTACGTCCTGATAACAAAGGCATGAACTGTTAATAAACTATATGGTGTAACACTGCACCCTCTGCAAATAGTAAGAAAGCAGTTAATTAGACAGCAATGTTAACATACACGCGGTAATAACAACAGAGCACATAAATTGCGTCAGCTTTATCATGAACAAGTATTACAGAATCCCACAAAACAAACACATAAAACATGCTGATGCTTCAAATAAAGAGACAGTGGCATTGTCTAATTACTAAACTGTTTACATGGCACATTTGCAGCATCTGGAGAAGTGTGCAACCAGCTGGCTATAAATAGTTTTCAGAATTGTTACACAATTCAACAAGTCATAAATATGATTTTAAAATGGACGTGCCTTCCAATAAAGTATAATCACAAGGGTGGAAAAATAAAATACTATTGTTGTTACAATTGAGGCTTATAATAGAGTAATAATAATAATAATAAAAAACATTTTATTTCTATTAGTGCAAGCTTCACTGTGTTTGTGGTTTTCATTTACCCCCTTATAATACCAATAATAATACTTCTCTAAATCAATATTTTTAGTGACCTTTTATAGTCTGCCGCTCTCTTGTATAATGTTATCAGATTTTCCTTTTTTAAGATGCCGATCAGAGAATATTAGACATTCTTACACAGAAGTCTATCATGATACTCATACTCAAAGTAATACAGGTACAATGGTAGCACTTTATTTTACAGTCTTGTTCCGAATACGCACATACGAATTACAATAACTGAGTTATAACTAGGTACTAACCCAGTACCTAACCTTAATGGATGTAGTGAGTGACCTTATATTACCAGTACTTCGAGTGTAACCAGTTTTGGTACCATAGCAAAAACAGTTTGAACTATTATATACATGGGCTACAATATAACAGCATGTAGCCAGATATGATATTTTTTTAGAGAAAAAAAAAATAGGCTAATAGTTTGAGGACCTGGCACCACTGTCATCACAATTAAACAACAACAACAACAAAAAAAAAATATTCTGAGAAAGTTCACATATTAATTTTAAGTTGGACTAATTGGAACTGAAAGTCTCCAAAAACTAAAAACTCATTTTTTTTTATTTCAATGAACTCGAATTTTTTTAAGGCAACCATGTAACTTACTTTTTTTTAAAGTCAAACCAACAATATTACAGTGTTTTTACTATCTGACAGAAGAAGCTGCAAAAAGTGAAGTGCGACAAATATCAAAATGACTCACCCATGAAGTACGTGGCCACTTTACACATGCCGCTGCCGAAGATGAAGTCCTTCATGAGGTTGGGGATGAGTGTGAAGGGCATGCAGAAGACACACAGCATCAGATCACTGACGGCCAGAGACAGCAGGAACAGATTGGTGACCGTCCGCATGCGCCGGTTCCGCACCAGAACAGTGATGATGAGGCTGTTCCCTATGAAGCTCAGGAGGAAGATCAACACATACAGCACGATCCTCACGGTTTGGTTCATATCTGACAAACAAAAACGAGAGCACGAGATAAGAATACCATATTTTACAAGTTTTAACAAGCAGTTTGTGTGTCCTTTGAACAGACTCATGACGAAACTTGTTGGTTCGTTCACACATCTCCCAACACAAAATGCCTGCGCTAATGCAACTAAAGGCAATAAAAGTAGGCCTACATAGGCTATAAATGTAAATATATGTAGGTCTATATAAAATATAAATGTATATAAAAGTTGTTGTTTTTTTACCTTTTGGTTCGAACGCGCTGTCACTGTCATTTTTACATTCCGACAAATTACCGATTCCTAATCCACATAATATTTTATAAATATCAGTGGAATTGATGAGCATATCTTGAATTGTAAATGTCTCCATGTTTGTTTGTTGTTTCTGATGATTTCCCGCTTTCCTTCACAATATAGATATATATCCAAATTAATGTTTCTTCATCTCTTG
The DNA here is from genome assembly GCF_988280905.1 of Pimephales promelas. Classification (NCBI taxonomy): domain Eukaryota; kingdom Metazoa; phylum Chordata; class Actinopteri; order Cypriniformes; family Leuciscidae; genus Pimephales; species Pimephales promelas. The sequence continues at coordinate 19,212,615 of NC_142769.1, forward strand.
GAGGTAGAAGTACAGCAACATTTGCTGACACATAATGCCACAGTGCTCCACTCTATAGTAAGGCACATGGTTTTACCTTAATTCACAAGTAGCCTAGCCTATATATTCAAGACAAAACTGTTACGAGATGTCAAACGCAAGAAACAACATTAATAATAATAACAAAAGAAAAGAAAAGAAAATGGATAATGTCTACGTCCAGGACTGTATCTCGTCAAGTGCTGCAGCTCAGCTGTGATGTGAAGTAATGCTGTTGATCAGTGCTATGCTGTCGTCCAAGAACAGCAAACCCCGCCTTCACTTTTTAAAAAAACACCTTCTGTGAATATGATATTGGCTACACCCCAATGGCACTAGAAGTAGGCTAAAGAAAAAAAAAACTTTTTTTATGAGAAATTGTAAAACTGTTGTATAATATAAAATGAACCATAAAAAAAGAACACATAGCCTACCGACAATAGCTAATTTAGGCTAATAATAATGATATTGTTGTTGTTGTATTTATTTTAGTTATTAACACCAAAAATGTAATATGTTAATGTGTTTCTTATTCTGCTGGCAACTCAGGTTATGCAACTCAGATTTTCCCCTTTAAAAAAATGTAATAATAATATCCATTACATTTTGACACCACACAAAACATATTTCGGAACCTTAGCTTGATAACCCCTTTTTTTCTTTTGTAGGCTACACAAATTGTAGTGCTGACTCTATTCAAATGTCAGTTTTGTTTGACAATCAACTCTAGATATTGAAGGTTAATGATTAATGGTGATGGGTGCCTAATGATTTACACTAACTGTATCCCCTTTTACACTTTCAAAAATATATTTCATATGATTTAAATACTGTTTTCCTCATAGTGGTTAAATAAGCAAAAAAAAAAAAAAAGTCCAAAAATGACTGGTATTACTATCTTTCATGGGGACATTTGGTCCCCATAACATTGCCAGGACCACCACAGACACATAAACACACACTCAATAAGACAAGGGGTTTGGAAGATGGATGGATAGATGGATTTATTTATTTTGGACACAAGTCATGAAATGTGCTATAGCTCTATTTATTATTTCACATAACCAAGCAATACAAGTGAAGTTGTTTGGGTACTGTTTTACTATTCTGATTATTCTGAAAGAGATTTTAAGGGCCCCTTTACTGTCATTCACTGACCTCTCCACACTGAACAAAGAACTCATGCTCTCACACAATTTAAACAGCCTGGAAGATGCTTTATAGCTTTGGAAAGAGATCTGCAAAATTAACAGACTTTAAATGGTTTGTTTTAGCTTTTACAACCCATTGCTTAACCCTTTTAGAGTACCGTGTGTGTATAACTTATAATATCCAAGGGTTTGCAACAACTTGTCAACTATTCTACAACTTTCTAATGCCTCAGACCTTTGTTACGTAAGTAGTTGTGGATAAAATTATTTCTTTTGTGCTTGTTGATGCGAAAACCTTTAATACTGACCTGACAATTCACACACTGACGTCACATTGTAAAAAATCAGAAATATAGCCTATGATTTATTTTCACATGAAAATGCTCCAAATCAGACTTTAAAATGTCAGTTTCAATGTGTTTGGGTTGCTTACACTGATAGACCAAAATCCGTCAAGTATCAAAAGAACAAAAATCACTCAGCTGTGTTAATGTCTGCTGCATGGACATAGGCCTACTCTTTTAAACTCGGCATGAAATGGAAGTTTTGGTAATCTTTTCTTCCCTATTGTGATGTATATCCAAGTGAAACAGCTTCTCAAACAAGAAAAAATGTAGAGCAGGACTTGATTGTGTCCATGGGAAATTGATTCTTGGATGGTTGTGGTTTGGTCCCGTCCTCGTGCCAGTTAACATCGTCAGAGAAGAGAAGATGGAAGTTACTTTGATGAAAGATTACATGGCCACATGATAAATTACTTTTTAACCCCCATTGCAAATCAGGTTGGCAAAATTTTGAGACGTACAACTTCCAGAAGAAAATAGCGTTAGTTTCCAGAAGAAAATAGCGTCACAGTCCACCTTATTTTTGTTAAAAAAAAAGTTATTAATTTGTAATTTTGACATCATTGTTAACTCTGGAGTAAACCATGATGTCATCGTCCAGCTTAATATCTCCAAATAATCAAGCTAAGCAAATCGCAACAAAGGTGGAAAAAGGCAGTTCTCCTCTGGCCAGTGAACGAACAGTGTATGATTATGATTCAGGCAGCATTACAGTCAGAAGGCAGATTGGTTTGGAACAATTAGAATATTATCCAGTTCCATCTGGTTTAAGATCAGAGTCATCACACCGGGATGGAGACGAGTTTGATCAGTGGGTTTGATCAGACGGGTTTTGTCGTGTCGATGAGGCCTTCGATGAGAGTCTAGTTGACACAATCTCTGCTGACACTTCAGGGATGTGTTGTGGTCATGTCTAATACCCCTTTTCCACCAAAAAAAAAAACTGTTTCGGAACTGGTGCTGGTTCAAAGTTGGTTCGGAGTTGGTTCAACTTGCGAACTGCTTCAGAATCTATTTGTTTTTCCACTGACTAGAGCGCCCAGGGAACGACGTCGTTACGTCAGTACGTCGCCATACGTCTTAGCTAGAAACGCTTGCAAATACAACATTACTTTCGGATTATCTCTAACTCCAAGAAAGCTTTAAAACATTGAAATATGTAAGTCTTTCAATCTTTTCGTTTGATATGTATTTTTTTCTGATACGTTATCTGTAATTTCTTTCCATGTATTTGTTCTATATTGTGACTTTTCTTCTTTGCTTATAATGTCTTCAATAAAAAATTACAAAAATAGAAACGCATGCGTTAGCTTCAAGCATAACAATTACAAAGGCGGACTCCATCGTGTTTCTGCAAATGTTTCTCTTGGCTTTGCGATCCTTTATTATGGTCAGAAAAGATGTTTAGAACACATCTAAACCCGCCTCAGCCCCTGGCGTAAGCATGACCTGGTAAAAGAACGGTTCTAGTCCAGCAAAGAGTTGGTGCTGCTTTGGAACCAGTTCTCCTGGCCGAGAACCGGTTCTTTGGCTGTCGAACAAAGAACTGGTTCGCGCGCAGGCACCGGCTCCGAACCTGCTCTCAAAATGCTTTGGTGGAAAAGTGGCTTAAGTGCTGGTTCTCCATCTGGTCTGGATACGGCCCAGATCCGGCTGACTACATACGTAATGCACTGTAGTCGTGTCTAGGTACAGGTCTATACATGTACTTTGCAACTACAAGTCAACTGTCATTAAAGTGTTAGTAGACTATATGCTTAACATCTGCTAACACTTTATTTTGATGGTCCCCTAACAGATATTCTACTGACTGTAAGAGCCTGCTATACTAATTCATATAGCTCAACACAACACATTTCAAGTGGTTTCCTCAAATTCAACTGAGAATGCTACTTTTAATGACGTCTGCAGTCTCAAAATTGTTTAACCCCCTGAACAGGTTTAATCCCTCACAACAGCACACATTTGCAAAAGAGGTGTTGTCTCAAGGGCTTCATTAGTTGCACCAGGTGTGCTTGAGCTAGAACACTTTAAATATCTGAACTGGCTAGGTTTGTTGAGCGTCACATTTGACTGATTGTTAGAAATATGGCTAAGTCAAACGAAAGTCCAGAAAATTAAGAGAATATATCATTCTTCACAAACGTTTGGAACAGGATACAACAAGATGGTGAAGGCACTAAGGGCCCTACTTTGCACCCGACGCAAATGACTTTATATACAAACGCAGGTCTCATTCCTATTTTGCACGCGCGTAAAGCGGGATTATTCCCTCCACAGACGCACGTCGGTAAACTAGGGAATGAACTTGCGCTCCCTGGGCGGATCGGCGCTAAAGGAGGCGTATTTCGGTGCAAACATTCCCTGGTGCTATTTTACACTTCCAGCAAACAATTGCGCCACTGACCAGAAAAAACCTGGTCTAAAGTCAGTGGCGTGTTGCGTGTGGTTCATAATGCTATTTTAAGCGCGCATGCTTGCCTATAATGTAGCGGGTACACAACGCGCATACACTGATTCTCTGATTCTCATCAACACATATGCAGTAGTTTTTATTTTTGCAAATCATACATTATAACAAGGAAAATATTAACACATGAGGGAAATCATTGTGGTTTACATGAATATGAAAAAAACCGAATTACCCATTTTTTAAAGGCTAATTGTAGTACTGGATCAGACCTGTTTGCCCAATAGCGGCAAGAAACATACGTATAGGCTATAATGTTTAACCGACGCTGATGTGCGAGAGTTTCTCCCATCCCCATTCAACGTCACCTCTCTGTCTTTCACTGTCCAGACAAGATCGTCTGTCTCATCGGCTGTGAACGCTCCTGGCGCACGCCTGGTAAACTCGCTGTTATAATCACAATCCATCATGCAACATGCGCACCTGTTCTTAAAGGGTATGTTGGATGGCGCTCGGATTGGTTTATTTCACATTACGCCCAAACCACACCTATGAATAATGAAGCTACTTCAGACCAACCCCTTTTAGATTGGTGCCAGGCACAAGAGGCATTTATCCCGCCGGGAAAATAGCAACAGCGCCGGGACCGCCTACAAAGTTACTTGCGCCATGAGCTTCCACACTTGCGTTTCAGATCGTTAAAATAGGGCCCTAAATGTTTCCTAGAGACACTGTTGAAAACATAGTTTGCAAGTTCAAAGATAAAGGACCAATGTTACCTGGACAGGGCAGAAAAGGAAGCTATCAATGGCTGCAACTAGATTTCTTAAAAGGCAGGTTCAGAAAAACCCTTGAGTGACTGCAAAAGACCTGCAGCAAGACTTGGTGGCAACAGGCACTGAGGTTTCAGGTTTCACAGTAAGGACTACAACACTACAGACCCCCAAAGTACAAGAAAAGTGTTCAAAATCACATAAACAAGTCACCGATGTTTTGGGAATCTGTTCTGTGGAGTGATGAAACAAAACTGGAAATTTTCAGCCCTATGGATCAGCAGGATGTCTGGCTGAAGAAGAATGGAGCATATGCTGAAGAGAAACCTTTGTCTACAGTTAAGTATGGTGGGGCTCTGCGATGCTCTGGGGCTGCTTTGCATCTACTGGCGCTGGCACCTGCACCGTGTGGAAGGCAAGATGGATTCATTGCAAATTCTAGAAGAAAATATCATGCCATCAGTGAGGAAGCTGAAGCTATTGGACCTTCCAAAAATGATCCCTAGCATATCTCAAATTCAAATTCAAATTCCACCAAGGTTTGGTTGCAGAAGAAGCCCTGGAAGATACTAGAATTGCCATCACAGTCACCTGATTTGAACCCCATAGAAAATCTCTAGTTGGATTTGAAGAATGCGGTTGCTGCACACAAACCCAAGAACGTTACTGAACTGGAGGTCATTGCTCATGAGGAGTGGGCTAAGATTCCTCAGAAACACTGCCAGAAGCTGATCTCGTTTGCAGAAGGTCATAACAGCTAAAGGCTGTTCTACTAAATACTAAAGATGCTTGTCATGAAGGGGCTGAATAATTTTAGACTGCATTAGTCATTAAGTCATAATTTATGACCTGCCAAAGAACAATTCCACCAGAGTATTTTACATGCTGTCATTCTTTTGAGCATTTTCATATGCCATACATCAAAATAATCCTTACTCTCCCAATTTGAAGGCTATGTTTTGTAATAAATCAATAGTAACTAGATAAATATCTCAAAAGGGCAATAAATAACGAAAAACATTTTTTTTTAAATTTCTACATATTTTATTCAATACAAAAAAAAGAGATAAATGTCAACCTCAAACTTGTCAACGTCAACCAAAAAACCTGCGTGAATTTTTTTTAAAACTATCCACAAGTTTCCGAGGGGCGCTCCTGTAAAAAAATAAAGTGGGTGAAACTTCCGGTGAGGCGGCGGAAGTAGCATTCCAATGGTATTTTGTGTGTTAGTTAGCGAAGAGGCTAGCTGTTTTTCTGAGAATTATTTTACTATTTAAAGACGCAAATCTTTATGAGAGATGTCGTTACGGAGCTCAGGGACAACATGTGCTGTTCGCGGTTGTATGTATAACCGGACTAAACTAATTCAGTGGCTTAAACGTGATTGTTTTGAACATAAGCTGAAAACGAAATCAGAGTGATCCTGCCAACGACTGTAGTTTCCATCAGCTCCCAAAAGACGACGAATCTTCCTGTGTAAATTAGTTTAAATTCTTAATATTCTATAAACTCTATCAGCATGTGATTGGCTGTTCGCTACTGATGTTACACCTAAACTCAGGATCAAAGCCTGTGTTGACAGAATCCCAAATGTGGCAGTCAATGTATTCAAGTTGCACATTCATTTATAATTTTGAATAAACTCCAAAGGACAATGACTAAGTGTGTATTTTTTATTTTAATTGTTTGTCAGCTCGCACAACTGTCTGTCAACATGCCTTGATGAGTATTGATTATTAATAATGTAATTATAATACTCCCATTCAACTACTGCGGAGGGTAAAGGTACTGTTATTTCACCCTTTTGAATTTCGTTGAGGTTGTGTTCCCACATCGTTAGCTAGTTTGGATCGCTATAACTTGAATGACTGTCAACTGTTGAATGAACGAGTGTCAAGCATGTCAAGTCGTGCTTTGTTTACTTCCAACCGGAAGTCGCGCCCACTTTTGACGCAAGGCCTCATGGGGCGTAGGAAACTTGTGGATACAGAATTGATTTGAGCTGTTTACATTAATTCGTTTTTAAGATACACTCATTTTTACACTCATTCAAAAAAGTTTTTTTTTTCTTAGAGGGTTAAATGTTGCATTTTCATTCGAATTTGGGAAAACCACTTGAAACATTTGTTGTGTTGAGCTATTTCAGTTTTGTTTGATTTGTTCATTGCAAACAGCTGAATGCCTCCAAATGTGACCATTATACTTGATTTGCAATGGGGGATCAATAATTTTGTGTACAACTGTTTTTATAATAAAAACTGCAACATTCCATGAAATAAGAATGGTCCATTTAATGGTGACTTTAATTGTTGTTCCGATTAGTAAAAAGGAGTTTACAGAATGTGTTTTAATAATTTGTAAGACTTCTTACTGACTATAAAGCTTGCCTACATAACATGCAGCTTTCAGACATACTTTACAACGTTGTAAAACATAAAAGGGCTTTAGGTAAGTGTTTTGAAGACGGCCACACGCAGGTTTTGTTAACTCAAAAATCTCTCTAGTACTGGCCAAAACTGTAATTCCTGATAGCTGCTGTCAGATATATTTGTGCACAATAAACATCATCAGCCTTCCTGCAAAGAGACACAGAACCTGCTTGCTTGTTTATGTCTATACTTGTTCAGGTTTAATCTGCAATTCTGGAGAAACTGGAAGATGCAGAGCCGTCTGGAAAGAGGAATGACTGCTCTCAGAGAAAACAAAGGACTTTTCTGAGGAAATTATCAAAATGAGCATTCCCACCAGAGATGCAATCACACTGAGTCAATAACCTCGAGTCAATCATCTTAGTTTTGTCCTTTCTCCTTCACCCCCTCTTCTCTCCATGCTGCAGATAATCTGAAATTCACCCCACAATCTATATGGGTTAATGTGAACGATGATCATACAACACTCTCAGTGCGACTGGTACAAATGTCTCATCCCCACAGAAGTGAATCAAAAGGTAATATAGATTTTAAGAGTTAAGAGATATTTTGCTTTCTGTAGAGGGTGGATCCTCTGCCAATTAGTCTTTGTCTTCTGTCCTCAGTAAGGTGTAAACAACCCAGGTCTGGAGTCTTCAGTATATGCAAATTCCTATTGTTAGTTCATGTTTTCATTTGAAAGAGGTTTCTGCCTTGGTCTGAGTATTTAAAGTGATGTTGCAGGATGCTCAAAGTGTGATTTCTAGTCAGATCAGCTCGAAATGCTGAATGTCCTGTGTTTTTTCTAATGTCAGGCATCTTTTAATCTTTTTTTTTTTTCCAGAGCATTTAATGTTTTGGGTAACACTTTATTTCAATAGTCCACTTTAGACATTCTACTAACTGTTTGCAACTACATGTCAACTAGCTTTCATTAAAGTCTTAGTAGACTGTATGCTTAATATCTGCTAACACTTTATTTTCTTGGTCCCCCAACAGATATTCTACTGACTGTAAGTAACTTGCCAACTACAAGTCAACTTATTCTACTAACCTGAACACCTAACCATAACCTAACAATCTACTAATGCTCTAGTTAACATGTTGTTGCAAAGTTACTCATAGTTAGTATAATGTCTAAAGTGTACTATCAAAATAAAGTGGAACCATGTTTTGGATAAATTGTCTTTGAACTGATTGCATGATACATTTACCTGACTATTAATACATTGTTACATTGGGATTTATTCAGACTTACTCTGAAATTATTAATTTAGTGTTACGTTAAGTCCATGACACCACAAACCTACGCTCAGGTTAGTAACAGACTGAAATGCAGCTTATGAAGCAGAAGGGCACACGGGCTGATATTTTAGAGCTCCGACTAACACATTGGCATTAGTACTTAATGTATACGAGGCTAATAATGGGTTTTCTGGTTAGAGCAACAGTGTGTTATTAGACCAGTCTAAAAAGGGTAAGCCTCAACCTCTTATAATGGCATGATTATACAAAGTTACCATAAGAAGTAGTTAGGTTGGTCAGCTTGGTTATGGAAAAGGTTATGACCTCTGGTTATATAGTCTTGCCTTAATTAAGTGTGTACAGATATGAGGACTAAATAATACTAGTATGTGTAAGTCGACAGCCATCCAGCCCAGTGGCCCAATGACCTCTGTCTAAAGACCTTGACTGACGAGTTTGTTATTATGAGATCGTAAACCCGGCCAGTGCGAGACTCAAAGCATAATAGGGATTCGGATAAAGAAGTGTAATTTCAATAAAGATTTAAATAGAATAATCAAATGTGTAGCTAATCTATCATACAAATGACCATTTTAACCTAAATTTGAGCTTGTGATAAAAGGAATTAAATTACTTTGCCATGCTGAAAAAAAAAAAAAAAAACACGCAGTAAACCTTCACCCGCCATTTGGAAACTGCCATTAGGCTGACTGAGAGAGGCAGGCCCTTCAAACCTGAGCAAATTACAGAACTAACAAATTACATTTTTCTGTTTTTTTTTAAAATCATAGATATTTAATGAGTGCCATCTGATATACTCTTCTCTCTTTCAGTTGATGGCCAGCTTAAGCCATCACTGTTTACTTACCCAGCATACATACACTGGTCAAACTGACTAGTTGCAAAACAAAAAAACAAAAAAAAAACAAACAAAAAAAACCTGCTAATCAACAGAAAAGCATTCCCATCTAAAGCATCAATTATCTTTTACAGCCATGGGCAAAAGTATTTCGCAAAGAATTCAAGCGTCAGTATTTGTAGGTAATCTTTTCACATGTTTTTTACCGGAAAACAATGATTTCATAAGAATTTCATAACTTTTAAGGGGATACTCCACTTTTTTTGGAGATAGGCTCATTTTACCTCTCCCCCAGAGTTAAACAGTTGAGTTTTACCTTTTTCAAATCCATTCAGCAGATTTTTTGATATTTAGAAGAATATCAGTAACTAGACAGTTTCTGGTCTCATTGACTTCCATAATAGTAAAAAAAAAAGTCAATGAGACCAGAAACTGTCTGGTTACTGATATTCTTCTAAATATCAGAAAATCGGCTGAATACATTAGAAAACGGTAAAACCAAACTGTTTAACTCTGGGGGAGTGATAAAATGAGCCTATTTCCAAAAAAAAAAAGTGGAGTATCCCTTTAAAGCCCTTTATTGGCAAAAACATTACAAAGGCAAAAGAGTCAATATTTACACTTTTTCCTGCAATATACTCTATAGCATACTGGTTATCAGCTCCTGACTGGCTGTGGATGTGGGTCCAAAATCTCAATGTAATGATCGCAGAGTCTCTTAATCACTCCTTAACTAGTGACATGATTCTCCATTATGCTGGAAATTGCACATAACAGGCCATCGTCAAATTGCTCCTTCCCAGCAAACACAGAACGTTCCTCTAACGTTCCCGAATGGTCCCATGAGGTTATTTTTTTGGGAACCAAACAATAATGTTATAGGAATGTTCCATGTAGGTTAGGTTCCATTTTTAAGGAGAATGTTCCGTGAACGTTCCCTTATCCTTAAGGAAAATTCTAGGAATGTTCTGGGAACCAAAAACTAACGTTCCCAGAACCTAAATTTGTTTGCTGGGTTGATCGTTGGGAGAAGTTGCTCTTGCAGGAAGTTTTGATACCAGTTTTCTTTATTCAGACTGGACTACTGCAACACACTTCTCATTGGGATTCATAGAAAGAGTCTTCAGTGCAGCTAGGATCCTGATGAGAGTGCGGAACCATGAACACATTACCCCCATTCTCCACTAAATCCACTTGCTCCCCATCTCCACCAGGATTGAGTACAAGTTTTCCCTCCTCACATGCATCCATGGACACTTGTTTTCAATTGATTTTCCATATATCCCAAGCAGTCAGGAGGAGGCTTCATCAGAGAAAATAACTTTGCACCAGTCTCCTGCAGTCCACTTCCTGCAGAAATTCAGTCCTTGGTGTTTTTCTTGGAGTGGCTTCGCTGTCCTTCTCCAAAAGGTCTTGGTCTCACTCAAACCCACTGCTGCTAATACTGAACAAGCTCTGCACTGGTGGTGACACAATTCAAGAGATGGTCCTGGTGCTTGCTGGACACTCTGGGACATTCACCAAAGCCTTCTTCTCTGCAGTTGAACCTATCTCCCTAAAGTTCTCAATGATCTGGTAAATGGTTCTTTCAGGTGCAATGTTCTTTATAACTATTTGTGAGACCATTTTCATGCAAAGCCATGTCTGCACATATTTCTTTGGAGGGAACCTTTGCCACGCTAACACAATAACACAATGATTGGAAGACCCGTCCTTTTATTTAAATTTATTTTATTTTATATATAAGAGAGAACTAAAATAATTACAGCATAAGCCTATGAAAATTTTAATTAAATTAATTTATAAATGTTGTGGAATTCATTAGCTTGAGTCATTAGCATAAAAACTCTTATTATCATTATCATAGTGTTTTGTGAAATTCGTTATTTTGAGTTGTTAGCATAAGAACTCTTTTTTATGTTAAAGGGATTGTTCATCCAAAAATCTAGATTCTGTCATTACAAAATGTTTCACAAAATGTGCACATTTCTTTTTTCTGTTGAACACAAAATACGTTATTCTAAAGAATGTTGATAACAGAACAGTTAACTATGAGGTGCCCCTAGGGACATTATTCAGAAATGCCATGCATATACATGTACTTTTCCTCTCACATACACATATGAAACCAAATTCATTCACATACTATAATGAAATGCTCACACACATACAAGTGAAATGCTTTTACACACACAACTGAAACGCTCTCATACATACAAGTAAAAAATATACGCTCACACACACAACTGAAACGCTCACACACACACAACTGAAAAGCTCTCTCACACACAAGTGAAACCCTCACACACACACAACTGAAAATATTACGCTCACACACACACACAACTGAAACGCTCACACACACACAACTGAAAAGCTCTCACACACACAACTGAAACGCTCTCACACACACAACTGAAACGCTCTCACACACACAACTGAAACGCTCTCACACACACAACTGAAATCCTCTCTCACACACAGCTGAAATGCTCTCTCACACACAACTGAAAATATTACGCTCACACACACACAACTGAAACGCTCTCACACACACAACTGAAAAGCTCTCACACACACAACTGAAACGCTCTCACACACACAACTGAAACGCTCACACACACACAACTGAAATCCTCTCTCACACACAGCTGAAATGCTCTCACACACAACTGAAACGCTCTCACACATACAAGTGAAATGCTTTTACAAACACAACTGAAACGCTCTCGCTCACACAACTGAAAAGCATTTCGGTTGTGTGTGTGTGAGAGCATTTCAGTATGTTGTATGCAAGCATTTCAGTAGTGTGTGTGAGAGCATTTCCGGTATGTTGTATGCAAGCATTTCAGTAGTGTGTGTGAGAGAGAATTTCAGTTGAAACGGAAGCACATTTCAGTTGAAACGGAAGGTGGTTGAAGTCCCCAGTCCAGTTGGTGGCAGTAGTGCACCTCAAGACGAAGAACTAGAAGCTGTAGAAAGCATAGTAAAAACGTGCGCAGCCGCGCACCTTTCACAAAGCACCGTTCGTCACAAATACTGTATTAATAATAAAGTTAAAGAAGTTTCATTTAAAAATTTGCCTCAAATTTATCCTGTTAAAGATACTTTAAGAAGATTTAAAATAAACATAGAAGAGTCTTGTGTTTTTTGCCAATCTAATAAGGAGACAATTTTTCATTTATTTTATCACTGTATGTACACAAAACAATTTTGGTCTGATTTGGAAGAATATATAATTACAAAATTGAATGTAAACATCAGAATCAATATTTTGATGTCATGCTATACTTTGACTTTTGTGGTTTGTCCCAAAAAATGATTTTTGTCATTCAGTTGTTTATTATCCTTGGAAAATACCATATTCACAAATGTAAATGGTCTAATTCACAACCTTGTTTTAAGGCATTTCATTTGGACTTTAAATTATATTATAAAGCAATAGAAAACATGGAAAACATGAAAGCTACAAGAACATTTCATCTCCTGAAGGAAGATTTTCCCCTTCTATAATTATATTAATTTATTTGT